>NC_044404.1:21963592-22290236 GCF_006542625.1 Nomascus leucogenys | reverse complement strand
CTGGGGCAGGTGATTTACCTGAACGTACAGGTAAGTACTCAACAGATACGTTCTGGGATTGCTGCTACCAGCCTCAATTTGCACAGCCACAGAACAATTTCTCTGCTAAACACCTTCTCCGTCTTGGGTCTGGGACCTGGGCACACATCCTGGTCCCACATGCAATATGATATATTGCTCGCCTCCCATGCACCAGGCACTATCTAAGTGCTGGGGATATTCAAGGGACCTCTCTGCCAACGGGAGGCGAGAAACAACAAACAGGTGGCTCATGCCTGTAATCCCGCAAACAGGCCAGGCACGGTGGCTCATACCTGTAATCCCAGCACTTTGGGAGGCTGAGGCGGGTGAATCACGAGGTCAGGAATTCAAGACCAGCCTGGCCAACATAGTGAAATCCCGTCTCTACTAAAAATACAAACACACTTAACCCGGCCTGGTGGCGGGCGCCTGTAATCCCAGTTACTCGGAGGCTGAGGCAGGAGAATCATTTGAACCCAGGAGGTGGAGGTTGCAGTGAGCTGAGATTGTGAAATTGCGATTGTGCCACTATACTCCAGCCGGGCAACAGTGGGAGACTCCTTCAAAAAACAAACAAACAAACAAACAAACGCATGATAATCATGGGAAGTTGGGCAGGAACAGGCAGAAAAGATAGATAGGACAGACAGAAGAGAAGAGAACGGTGAGCGCTAAAAGGAAACATTTTCAGAATCTTGGGTAAGGAAGCCCTTCCTCGGCACGTTACAAAACCCAGAAGCCATGAAGAAAAAGACGGGCTAATTTCAATAAGTAAACCTTAAGCTTTGTGGAGGAGGAAAGCTTTGGGCAGGAGATGAGGGAGGGGCAAGGAGGGGTGAAAGCAATGACCAGGACCACAGTCAGATGGTGGCCCCAGGCCCCTGAGGCCCCAGATGGTGGGGTGGATAGACAGGGCACCCAGCACACGGCTCCACCCTCACCCCCAAGGTCACTCCACTCCTGTCCCCACCACTCTGGCCTCCCGCTGGCACTCTGTGCTGTTCCTGTCCCCGTCCCTCCTTTCTCAGCCCCACAACCCGTCAGTGGACTCTGGATTCAAGCTGTCCCTGGTCTGGCAGCTCCCCTGCTCATTCCCCACTTCCTCCGCCTCCACTCCCACCCATGGACTTGACCATGAGAGAGGAGGTAAAACAGTCACTTGGGCCCTGAGGAAGGCACCCGTCCCTGCCTTGACACAAGCCTGCCGGGGGCTCCCTCACTCCGCGTTCCCAGCCCCCTGCCCTGCCCTGGACATGCTGGAGCCCCTCCCTAAGACAGTCAGGCCCGAGGGGTCCTGAGGGCTGTCCCTGCCCTGCCCCAGAGTGGCCGCCTTCCTCGCAGGCCCGCCTGGGCGTCCTAGCTCAGGCGCTCTTTCGGGACCTGTCACAAGGCCATCCATAGCCTCAGCAGCCTCTGTCCTCCTTTGCATCTGCACCTGCCCACTGCTGACAATCCTGCAGGCCGTGCCTAGACCCTGCCTGAAAGCTGGGCTTCTTGGCTCCTTAGGATGAGAGAAAAAAATTGAAATTGTTAGAACATCCAGGGCTTTCAAACGCCGGGAGTGGAGTCCAGGAGTGTCATGCAGGGAGGCAGGAAGAAGAAACCCTCTGGGTCTAGGCAGAAGAGGAGGCCAGTGAAACAGTCACATTGACCCTGGAAGAATGGAAGCAGAGCCAGGTGTGGGGAGGCAGGCCCAGCCCCAAGCGCCAGGGGTGCGCTCTGGACCCCGCCCTGCTGGACAGGAGCTGGGCTGCTCAGTGATGTGCACAAGCAGCCAGGTACCAGCAAGGCCATGCCAGAGAGAAGGAAGCTTCCTGCATCCCAGGGACACCAGACCCTGCTACCCCAGGCCAGCTGGAAACCCCCTGCGCCCCGCCTCCCCTTCAGCCCCCAGGTGTGGAGGAGGGATCTCTCCAAGGGAGTGAGACGATCAAAAGGAGGTGCCTGTAAATCACCACGGAGCCTCCCTCTCTGCTCTCCACACACCGGGGAGCCTTCCCAGAGCTCAGATGGGGTTCAAGGACCCCTCGGAGATCCCCGCCTGGTGTGGCTCCCTCCAGCCACGGTTCAGCCCCCTCGGCCAGGGAGGAGGGTAGGTAGGGGCAGGAGAGGCCTTCCACTAGACTCAGGTTTTTGCCACACAGGTCTGACTTCCCACTCCCACCCCAACAACACACACACACACACACGCATGCACACACACACATGCACACACACATCCATACACACACGCATACACTCAGGCCCAGTGATGCACACGCCACACAGTTAGGGGCCAGCCACCCAACACCCTCCACTGGGCAAGAGGTCTAGCTTTGACCACCTGCAGCATCCCTGCCCAAACTAAAGCCATCTCAAAGGAACAGTGTGCCTAGGGCCATGTGCTCCTGGAAATTGTCCGGCCACACCTTCTCCCCCGAAGCCAACATTTGCTTTAGAAAAATTGGATTGATGCTTGAACCCGGGAGGCGGAGCTTGCAGTGAGTCAAGATGGCGCCACTGCACTCCAGCCTGGGTGGCAGAGCAAGACTCCATCTCAAAAAAAAAAAAAAAAAAGAAAAGAAAAGAAAAATCAGATTGAAATGAACACCCAAGGCCCTGATGCAGGGGAGAATGGGGGATGCCATGAGGCTGCACCATGGCAGTCTTTACACCCCTGGGCAGAGGTTCCTGGACATGTGGGTCAGTCTTCAGATCCCAACTCCTTCCACCTACCTGGAGCTTCCTGTGCAGCGGCAGCGTGAAGCCATGGGGAGAATGGCTAGGAGTCAGTTCCAATGACAGCTTCACCCTTTCCTTGTGGCCTTGGGCAAGTCACTTGGCCTCTTCGATGAGCCCCAGTTCCCCATTTATCAAACCCAAGAGGTCAAATAAGAATAATAAGGGGGCCCGTGTGTAATCTCAGTCCCACAACAGGCACCATCTCATCCAACTCTCGAAAGCAGCCTGCCTGGGAGATACTCCTATTATCTCCAGTTTACAGATGAGATGATGGGGCTCAGGGTGGGTTAAGAACTTAGTCCCAAGTCAAGGAAGGTTCTGTCTGACACCAACACCCAGCTGCCTGAATCAACTGCTGGCACTGCCCCTTAGTTAGCTCGGCCCCACCTCAGCTCACCCCTGGGGCCTCTCCTAAGGTCTAGTGGGAGGGGCTTGAAACTTTGCACACACAAGAAAGCCACACAGCCAAGCAAATGCGGATGTGGCTCCCAGGGGAACTGGGCTTTCATGCCCTGGGAACTGCTAATGGCCCCCAGGTTATACATCTTCCACTCCAGCTTGGGTCGTCAAATCCCTGATGTCCCACAATTAGCAAACTCAACATATCTGAGATGGGCCTCCCCCGCCGTCCCCTCGCTCTGCCCTCTGTTCCCAAGCCACCATCACGTTCAGTGGTTCTGGCAACACCTCCTCACTGGTCCCCCCACCTCCCACTTACTTACCCAGAATTCCTGCTGAGTCCTGCATGACTCCCACAACCACACGGTCACTCAGAGCAAAACACAAAGGCCCCAGGAGGCCCCCCCAGGCCCCTGGGTGACGCCAGAGGCTCTGCAGACTCCTGTCTCCCACCCTCCCCATCACCTGCCCACCTCCAGCCACACTGGCCCCCTTTGCCGTCCTAGAACCCCCCAAGCACACTCCCACACAGGGCCTTTGACTAGCTTCTCCTCAGCGTGGGCACCCTGCCTCCAGAGAGTGACATCACCACGCCTCTCATCCTTCAGGTCTCCATCAGGTATCTTCTCAGTGGCCCTCCCTAGACAGGCCCTGTAAACACAGCCCTCCTTTTCCCCTCACTCTGCTGAATTTCAATTCCCTACACTCACTACATGGCATATTACTAATGGCTGGTCTATTTAATGTCTATCTCATCACCAAGGACACACGCTTCTGTGAGAGTAGAAGCCTCTCCTGCCTTCTCATCTCCCATTCATGCTTGGAGCTAGAACAGTGCCTGGCACAAGGCAGACCCTCGAGAAACACTTTTTGAAGGAACGAAGGAATGAATGAAGGAATGTTGCAAACAGGTGGGGGCTGAGGATGGGGAAGGAAGGGGTGGAGAGAAGCAGGAAAGGGAAATGTATGAAACAGACATGAAAGAGCTGCACAGAAGTGTGCATGTGTGCACAGGGGTGGACACACACACACACGCACACACACATGCACACACGCACACTCACACACGTGTCAGTACAGTAACATGGATAAATTCCGATGGCAATAGGCCAGAGACACAAATGCACTATCTACTAATAAAACACAGACACACACCCACACAGATATAGCTCACACACAAATTACACACACGCACATCCCCAAATATACACATACATCCTCATACATAGCATCCCCAAAATACACATACTGCACATACACCCCTGGCGCGCGCACACACACACCACACACACACCACACACACACAGAGCTCCTTACCAGCACTCCGCTCTGGCCCCACATCCCGCCCACCCCAACTCTACACCCCGGCTCCCAGGCAGGGAAAAGGAGCTTTTCCCAGGTGACCTACTGAGCGGGAGTTAAACTCCACCAGCTCTTTTCAAAGCGGATTTGGCTCCAGTCTCCCCTGTAAATCTGCTCCTGGATCAGTGCTCACAGGGGCGCTGGCCCTGGCCTAAGGTCAGGACCTCTCACCTTCTCCCAGGAAGTCCCACTGAGTCTCCCCCACCCCCCAGACCCCCAATCAGCTGCTTCCCCTGACGCAGTATAACCTGCTGAGCTGAATTCTTGCTGGAGTATTTTCAAACAATTCCAGTTATTTGGGGGGAGGGGTGGGTACTTGGACTCCCCAGGAGGGGTTTTGGGGGTGGGGGTGGGGGCTAGGGAGGCAAGAGGGGACCGCCCGACAGGGTGGGACAGCCTCTAAGTTGCCTTGCCTGCAACAGAGACCTGGCCCCACCCCCACTCTTTTTTCCAGCCTCTTCCAACCTGACTCCAGCCTCCGTTTCCCCGAAAAACACGGCCACTTCTCAAAACCTCCAGGGCCTTTCCACTTGCAGGCCTCCGTGCTTACTTCCCCAGTGAGTAAACTCCTCTGCATCCTTCAAGCCTCAGTCTGATGTCCTTGCCACTTCTAGGCTGGGCTGCCACCGCCCTCTGCCCATCCTGGTCTCTGTGTTATCCTGGCTCTGGCTGAGTGTCTGCCTCCTGTCTAGATGGAGGTGTCTGAGAGCAGCAGGCACAGTGATGCCGCCAATACCTAGTGCAGATCCCAGCACAGGGCCTGACCCAGAGCACAGGCCCAGGAAATGCTTATGGAATGTGGAAAAGGGGTTGGGGGAGGGTAATGCAGAGGTCTGGAGAGGCACATGGGTCCATCCCTCCCTTGCCTTCTGCCTTGAGCCAGACACGCACCCTCTCTGGCCTGCTGTTCCTAAGAGCCTGGGCTCACTGAGGCTTCCAAAGGGCTGACCCCAAAAGGAAGAGTTGGGGCCTAGAGGGAGGCTGCCAGGCCAGGTGGGGGCTGGTTCGGCCCTCAGGGTCGAGAGAGTGAGGGCTGCTGCTGTCTCACACACGTCTTTACTGTCACCAGCACCATCCCTAAGACCACTGCCACTACCTTCAAAGACCACCATGCTCCCGCACAGCACCATCCTCCTGTATGGCCCCAGCACCACCATGATTACCAACACACTGCCCATACAAGCTCTTACATCACTCTATCTGCACAAGCGTGCATGTACACACACACACATACACACACACACACTCACTGTTCTCCGAAGCACAGCTGTATCACTTTCCTCTCTGGACACCCCTGCCCACCACCACCACCCAGAGGAGAGCCTGGCACATTCTAGAAGCTCCATGTCGAGGACTGAAGGAAGGGCTCAGTGGACAAGGATGGCTCCTATTGATTTGGCCCCACTTGCTCCAGCTCGCCCAGCCAACAGAGAAGGATGGGAATAGGACAGGCCCGAGGTCTAAGAGGACCCCAATGTCCCCGTGTCCCTGCCGCTGTTCTGGCTGCCCAAGACCGACAGGGCCACCAAGGGAATGATTTCTCTCTGAGTCCCCAAGTTCTTCTACGCAAACTGGGCTGAGCTTCCGCCTGAAATCCCAGGACCCACAGAATTAGATCAGAAAGCCCAAGACACAGTTGAGGGCTCTGAAACCCCCAGCCTTCGTTTCCTGCTTGTAAAATGAGGAGCACGGGCCCCGCCTTTCAGGGCTGCTGGAAGGATGCCATGACAGGCAGCAGGGCAGGTGGCCGGCCTCCAGGGCCTGGCATCTAGCGGGGGCTTTCCTTCAACCCGGCAGCCCCTCGTCCCCTGGACTGCATGGCTGCTGGGGTAGGGGTTTGCTTGCTCTAGGGTCAGGGCTGCAGAGGACACCAAATGTGAAGCTGCCTGAGTCCTGAGCATCACCCACATGCTCCCATGAGCTTCTCTCCAGCCCTACGAAGAGTCTACATTTCCACTGGGCACATGAGCCAACAGTGATTCGCTTAAGGTTACCCAGCCATGAACAAGGCTCCCACGGCCCCTCGGCATGTCGGGAGGCTCTAAGGAGGCTGTGAAGCCCTGGTCACTGAAGTCACCAGCTGCCTCCACCCTGGCGCTGCCACCCTCTTTGGGCCGCAGGGGACCACAGCCTGGCTTGGATGTCCCACTTGGATGCATCCTAGGAAAGGAGTCTGCCCAGCCCCTTAGGCTACCGAGCCGAGCTGCCTGGGGAAGTTCTTCCCACAGCCGAACCTCGTCAGGACCTGGGCAACTGTGTAGTTCGGGGATCATCTCTGCTCTGCCTCACCCCTACACTCACCAGGGAGACAGGAGATTTGTGGCCCACATCAGGCCCTGCCCCTGGACCTCTTCCTCTAGAAGATTAAAGAGTCTGGGTCTCTACCACGCCTGCTGATCCACCACCAGCCCAGGAGCAGCTTCCTGTTTGCAGGCCATGGGTGCCCGTTGCCCTGGTGACTGCAGGAGGTGTTCCCCCAGGTGGCTGATACCAGGCCCGGCCCCACCCTGGGCCGGCCCCTGTCCTGAGGCCTGGCTCCTCCCGCAGCCGGGCTGGTAGGACCATCTGGTCTGAGATCAAAGGGGCCCCAGGCAGGCGCTACCCAGGAACCTGGGGCAAGGCAGCCCTTATCTCTCCCAGGCTGGGGAAGTTTCCAGACTCAGGGCATCAGCAGCCCAGTGGGGCAGGAGGGCAGTCCACAGGGCGTGGGAACAGACTAAGGGTCCCTGTGAGTGGCATGGAGAATGTGAAACTCAAGCCTGAGAGTGGAGACAGGCAGGAGTGGTCAGTAGCTCGTTTTTAGGGTTTGCTACCCCACATCCCCCGCATCTTGCCCTGGCCTCAGGCCTGCTGTGTGACCTGGGGCACAGCACTTCACTTCTCTGAGCCTTGGTCTCCTCTCCTGCCAAGTGGGAACCACAGTGACAGGTGTGAAGATCCGAAGGTTCAAGACCCATTGGACATTGGTGGGTGCTTGGTCTTAATAATAAAGATGTTAGTTACCATTTATTGAGACAGGCCCTCAAAGTGCGTGATCTCTTTCAGTGCGCGCAGTCCCCTGAGATGTGGGCCTTACCATCATCCACCCTCTACAAAACACTGATTTTCAAAGAGGTGAGGAAATTGCCCCAAATTGCACAGGTGGCTAGTAAATGTTGCTATTTTCCTCCTATTATATTTTCACTGAACTCAAGCAGGCCCTAAACCTCCAGGCCCCAAAACCTCCATCCTCCCACCACAGTCCATCTGCCAGGCCAGTAGCATGATCTTTACCCGGCAGCTCATTTCTTTCATTCACCTAACAATAGTTATCCTGAGTAACAATTATCAGTGACTCGTGTGTCTTAGCCTTGATAATAACTAGCAGGTGCTGAGCCCAGGTACTGAGGCCAAGTGCCCTGGACTCTTTGTGACAGTCCCATGAGATTGGAACCACAAATAAGTGGGAAAACTGAAGCTCAGAGAGGGGCAGAGGCTCCCCCAAGGTCACACAGCAAGCTGGTGTCACAGCGGAGGCTGCCAACTCTGGCTGCCTCTCCATAAGCACTAGGGGCAGGGTGGGGATCCTGGGAGTGGCCTCATAAAGCCCAATATTGTGGACCCCAGCCTTAGCCCAGGGTGGGAGTCCAAGGAGGCAGGAAAAGGTGGAAATGGTGAGATCGGGAGGCCAAGCGTGAGTCTATTCATGAGGGAGAGGAAAGGAGAGAGGCCTCTCCCCACCCTCACCCACCACCTCGCTGTCCCTCAGCCCCACCCCTGCCCAGGCAGCCTGAACTCCCAGAAAGCACTGCTCCTGCCTCTACCACCCCCTGCCCTGTAGGGAAGGCCCAAGTGGGAGGAAGGGCAGCCACAGGTGTGGGGGGCAACGGTTGCAGGAAGTCCACGCTGGAAATGCCTCCCTCTGGCCAGCAGAAAGGCCCCTTCCCCCGGGAAGCCCTCGCCGAGGCCCACATCTAAATGACCCATTCTCTGCAGATGGTCAAGAGGTTGCTTCTAAATTCCAAGCCTAGCCATGCCCTCCCCTGCTTACAGCTTCTCTTACGGCCCCCATTGTTACAGTATGAAGAGGAAGTTCCTTGGCCCGCATTCAAGGCTGTTTGGGTTCCAGCCCCACTTCCACCATTGCCGCACACCACCCTGCACGCACACCTGCACGCACACCTGCCACACCCGCCACACCCTCACGCACACTGCCACACACGCATGCACACCGCCACACACCTGCACCACACCTGCACGCACACTGAGCCCTGCCACACCTGGACACGCACCACCTGCAGCAACTCACACTGCTGCACACCTACATGCACACTTGCCACACACCTGCACATACATGCACACACAATGCTCACACACTGTGCTCTGATCAGACCCAACTTCTGTTTCTGGAACATGCTTCCCTCTGTCTCCACCTCTGGTCTTTGTGCTCTTCTCCCTGCCTGGAACATCCATCTATTTACAACCTGAGTCTAGACTGGAACACAGGCTCCGGGAAGGCAAGGACAGCACCTTTGCTGCTGTATTCCTAGGCAGAGCCTCAACTAGAGGAGGATTTGGGTATGCAAACAATGCAGGACTCATGAGTGAATCAAGAACTGCCCAGAATCGTCTTCCTATAAATGTAACAGAGCCTAAGAGACAATCATTAATCCCTGCACTTTCCAGAGTCTCCCCAGAAAAAAGGATTCCAATTCCTTTATCGTTTCCACATTTTCCACAACAGAACCCTGAGCTTCCAGTAGAATAAATGAATAAGTGAGTGAATAAATGACCGGATGAATTCATACGAGAGTGAGTGAGTTAGAGAGCTAGAACAAGAAGCAGAGATTTGTTGAAACAATGAAGTATGGCTGAATAGAGGATAAAATGAGTGAATGGGTGGAAAGGAAGGAAAGGAGGAAGGAAGGGAGGGAAGAAGGCAGGGAGGGAGGAAGGAAGGGAGGGAGGGAGGGGAAAACGGAAGAATAAACCCATCGAGGGAAGAGAAAACGAAGAATAAACCCATCCAGGTGGAGCAGCACCACCTGCAACATCAAATACAGAAGAGTCAGGTCATTGCCCTGCAATCCACAAGCTTCCAGGAGGCTCTATACAGTTGGCAAGCTGTGGCTCAGGGTCCACCCCTGGCCCACTGCCTGTTTTTGTAAATAAAGTTTTATTTACAAAACCACATCCACATCCATTCGTTTATGTATTGTCTGTAGCTGCTTTCAAGCTACAGTGGCAGAGTTGAGTAGTTGCAACAGAGATAGCAGGATGACCCGCAAAGCCTGAAATATTTACTATCTGGCCCTTCCCAGAAAATGTTTGCCTGTCTCTCTGGGAGAGTCTCATGCACAGGAGAACTGAACTGGCATCCTGCCTGGAGCTCTCCCAGCGCCAATGGGAATCCTCCTAGTCTTCAAAGGGTGCCCAGCTTGCACACCTCCGGACCGGGTCCTCACGACCTCTCCAGGCAGCCCCTCCGGCCCTAGGGCAGCTCAGGCTCTTCTTTCTGCTGCGTGGAAATGTTGTCCTCCTTGTCACCACCCCCATCCCAACCTCCCGCCTGGAGCACGGGTGTTTACCCCGACCTCTGCCCTGCGTCCAGCTCCCGGCCAGCCAGGACAGCTCAGGCCCAGCCGGATACGATTGTCAAACCAGGGAGGCAAGTGAGTCACCGAGTCCAGAGAGGGACATCTGCTGGGCTCTGGTTCTCAGCTAATCTCACTAATTCTGTGTGAGGGGCCCAAGCACCCCTGCTGCCTCTTGTTTGCATTCGGGCCTGGCGTGGAAGCTTGGGAGGAGATTCACTCACTCAGAATTCTGGAGTGTTTGGACCCCCATGTTTATTTCAACTTCGGTTTTGTCTTCAGCTCCTGGGATGATTTCCCAAAAGAGCCAGGGCCTAAGAGGCTCTCTGACCTCGACCCGGCACTGTGCGCTGGGAGGTAGAGCTGTTCTCATTTGACCCCCATGCGGATTCCTAGTCCCACTTACAGACAAACACACACAAGTTGTCCAGTTTCTGGTCCCGGTTCCTGCCTTCTTGCTGCCTTCTCTAGAACCTTCCAGAATTATCCAAGAACCACACAGAGCCCGGTGGGTGGCTTTGGACCCATTTTCACTGTGCTCCACTGATGCCTGGCTGGTCCCTGGAGGAGACTTAGCACAGCAGGGGACCAAACACGGTGCCCTGGGGTGGCCACGGTCTCTGCCAAGACAGAAGGCAGCAGCTGCATCTTCACAGACATCCCAAGGCCCCTTCCCCGAAGTCAACACCCAGTGCAGCAGGGCAGGGCTCCTCGGCCCCACCTCACAGATGGGAAGACTGACACTTCTGGACACGGAAGGCCTGGAGTCTAGAAGGCTTCCTTCCCCGTAGATTCTAGGCCGCGTTTGTTTTCTTTCCTCTGTTCAACGTGCCCATTGCCTCTGTAACTATGACTACATGGAAAGGACCCACAGACGTGGGGCAGAAGAGGAGGGAGAAAGGAATGAATGAGAACAGCCTAGCAGTTAGGAACTCACGTTCTAGAATCAGACTGGCCGGGTTCAGAGCTGACACCACCACTCACTTACTAACAAAGCTCCACTTTCCTCATCCATCAAGTGGGGTGCATAAGGCTATCTCATGGCCTTCTGAGGGTGAAATGAGGTCGCGTGCAACAAATGCCGGCCCAGAGTCTGGTACAGGCCAGTGGACGGCCCTTCCTTCCTCTAGACACAGGGAGTTTGTCATTCCCTGTGTGTGTTTATTTGTTTGTTTATTTGAGACAGGGTCTTGCTGTGTCACCCAGGCTGGAGTGCAGTGGTGTCATCCTAGCTCACTGCAGCCTCAACTCCCAGGTTCAAGCCATCCCTCCACCTCAGCCTCCCGAGTAGCTGGGACTGCAGGCACATGCCACCACACCCAGCTAATTTTAAAAATATTTTTTGTAGAGACAGGGTCTCGCTATGTTGCCCAGGCTGGCCTTGAACTCTTGGGCTGGAGACATCCTACTGCCTTGGCCTCCCAAAGTGCTGGGATTACAGGCGTGAGCCACTGCGCCTGGCCGCCCTGGCTATTTGAACCCAGAGTATGATCTTGAGCTGCAGCGTGATGCTATTTCTAATCCTTGTTGGTATGAAACCCGCTGTGCCATCCCCAGCCCAGCCCGGCAAGGTCCAGCCCAGGCCTTGCCGCCGTGGGAGCCTACCTGGCCTGCGGCTGCCCCTGTGGCGTCACCTGTGCACATTAATGAAAAATTCACGGTGCGGAGCAGAGCCAGGCCAGACCAGGAAATTGGAAAGTCGCGGGCGCCTTACCTCAGCCCGGCCCGCACACTCTTTGCTTTTATAGCTCCACGTGTAATAACATAAAAGCATAATTTATTAAAGTATCACTTTAAGTGGGGATGGCAGGAGGGGGTCCATGCCCAGGGAGCTGTGAGTGCCATATTGACCGGAGATGCCAAGGGCGGGGGGCAGGGCAGAGTCTCAGCACTCCCCCGCCCACTGTCACAGCACAGCCAGCTGGGAGGGCCGGGGAAGGGTCCAGGAGCCAGGAGAAGCGACGTGCAAAGGCAGAGCCTGGAGGCAGGAGCTGAGCCGTGTGGCTTTGAATCCTGGCTGTGCGGCCTTGGCTGGGTCGGCTGCCATCTCTGAGCGGCAGTTTCCTCATCTGTAAATGGAAGGATTTGCTCAGAGGCCCCGGGCCCCTCCTTAGCAGCCCTCCTCCTACGACTGTTTCTCCCAGAGCGAGAGAGACCTCCAGGCACTGAGCCGTGCCAGGAAATGGCCGTAGGATTGCCTCATTAAACACGAAGGGCTATTTACACTGGAGAAACAAATATTTATCTCTGGATCGAGAAGGAGGAAGGGCTTTGGAACCCCAGTCTGGCTCAGCCCTGCCTGGTGGGAGGGGGAGGAGGAAAGGGCAGGGGGACGGTGCAGCCCCTGAGAGGACAGGAACAGGGCTGGGAGTCATGCAAACCCGGGTTCAAATCCCAGCTCTGCCACCACCCAGGGCAGGGTCCTCATGCCCCTGTGCCTCTGTGTCCTCCCTGGAAACATGGTCCTAAGAGCACCCTGACTTAGGGCGAATGAAGATTCAGTGCCTGGAACAGGGTAGGAGTCCAGCTATGGCGCCTCTATGCCAGGTACTGGGCAAGCGCCTGTGATCCTGCGGGAAGAAGGCAACAGGTAGCAGGTATTTCTATTAGAAAAAAAAAGGTATGCAGGGAGAAGGTCTCATGGGGTGATCTACGGAGCTCCGAGGAGCTGGCAGCACCAGGGAACGGGACATTCAGCACACCGCCTGTGGAGGGTCAAATAAATCGATCAATATGCCCCCGACGACTAGACGCACAGCAGCCCTCTCCTGGTTTCACAGGCCCACTCACCTAAGGGAAGAATGGCCGGGCCACCACATGGGGGACAGGATGCAAAATTTCAGAACTCAAATTCAAGAGCATCTTTTTTTTTTTTTTTTTTTTTTTTTTTGAGACAGAGTCTCTCTCTGTCACCCAGGCTGGAGTGCAGTGGCCCGATCTCAGCTCACTGCAACCTCCGCCTCCCTGGTTCAAGCGATTCTCCTGCCTCAGCCTCCTGAGTAGCTGGGACTACAGGTGTGTGCCAGCACGCCCAGCTAATTTGTTGTATTTTTAGTAGAGACAGGGTTTCACTGTGTTAGCCAGGATGGTCTCGATCTCCTGACTTCATGATTCACCGCCTCAGACTCCCAAAGTGCTGGGATGACAGGCGTGAACCCTCGCACCCAGCCGAGAGCATCCATTTCTACTCTGCAGGGAGTCTGGGTGCTGAAATGGGATAATTTCTGGAATCCAGCCAGTTTCCTCCACCTGCCACCCTTGTCCTGCCTGGATTATTTTGGAAGCCTCCTGGCTGGCCCCTTCCTCTGCCCTTGCCCCCTACAGTCCTTTCACAGCAGCCGGTGTGTTCTTGCACCTTGGTAGCAGCTGGGGGTTGTTGACGGTGGCTGAGAAGAACCCTATGAAATGGACAGAAAATGGGAGGAGGTGATCGGATGTGGGAAGAATTCACCGCGTGGGAGAAGCATCCTCGGTGCACCCCGGGAGAAGCTGCAAGGGGCCCAGCGTCAGGGCTGCTGTGAGGGGCCGTTTAGCCTCTCTGTGGGCCTGAGGTACAGCGTGGGCCCGGAAGACCCCAGAGGGTTGCAGACACCAGAACACCAGCGAGCTCAGGATGTGAGCAGACTAGACTGGTCAGACAGGAGCAAAGGCCTCCCCCAGAGCTCTGGGGCTGAGCAGCCGCCCTGCCTGCCAGACCTTATTTATCTAACATTGTGGTTGTTGAGTTTGATGTTTGTGGAAATGATTCGGGGATCTCCTCCCGCAGAGCTCTGGACCCACTGAGAACTTGAAAGTGACATTCCTCAACCCAGCTAAGGGAAGGGTGGGAGCCCAGCCAGAGGAGAGGGAAGGGAAAGCTAGCCTGGAGACAGGGCAGGGAGACACGGTCAGTGTCCTAGCAAGAAATAGCCTCACAGAAAAGGGATTTACAGTCCAGCACTGTGGCTCACGCCTAGAATCCCAACAATTTGGGAGGCCAAGGAGGGAGGATCACTTGGGGCCAAGAGTTCAAGACCAGTCCTGGCCAACATAGCAAGACCCTGTCTCTATTTAATACCTTTTTTAAATATATAAAACCCGCCACAGTGGTGTGGGTGGGGTTAAGAGGAACCGATCAGCAATGGTGCTGCACCCAGCGGCTAGTAGGAGTGGAAAGCTGCTACCACCCTCAAGCCTGAAGGGGGAGGGGTAGGAACAGTCACTAGAACCCAGAGAGGATCTGTGTCCAGAGCAGGAGAGGGATAAAGCCAGCCCATGGCAACTCAGCAGAGAAATAAATCCCACGACCCACTTCAGCTCTCAACCCCCATCCTCCAAGGCCAACCAGAAACCAGACAACAAGGGGCCCAGATGATGCCATCTGGGTTGGCAGGTCCCAGAGCCCAGGGCAGGTCTGGGGAGAGGGGCAGGGTGAGTCTGGAGGGGCCAGCAGCTCTCACAGGCTCTAGGAATTTTCCTTCTGCAGGTGGAATTTGAGCAGGGCCTACCGTGGGTTCACATTTTCTACCTTAGCCTCGACCTAAAGTTCCAGGCATCCCAAAGACCCCTAGCATGTGGCTCCATTGCCTGCAGGGACTGGGTAAAGGGGTTCTAAGCTCTTCCTTGCAGTGGACAAAAATCACAGGCCACTGCGGGAGTAGAACGCTGGGCCACCTCCCTGCCTTTGCTCACCGTGTGCCCCCTCCCGGGCTCCTCTCTCTGCTCCCCTGCAGAAACCCTGCTCCTGTTGGAAGGCCCAGCTCCAGGGCCACTCACTCTTCCTCTAAGTTCAAGTGTGAGGCCTCTCAGGGGAAAGCTGATGGGGAGGAGGGGTGAGTGGTGAAAAAGGCCAGAGGTGGGGTCGTCTCCAGCCTAGCAATCCCACCCCCTACCCCATCAGACCTACCACCTCTTGCCCAGATGGGGCACTCGGCTGTTTGGTGGCAGTGGGGCCCAGCAGCCCCTCCACCTCCCCACAGAAGCCAGTTCTCCTTCTGAAACCCAAATCTGTGCCCGTCCTACCCACTAGCCCTGACTCTCTAACCCCTTCCCATTCCCCTCAGGAGCAAACCAGGCTCCCCAGGCTGGTGGGCTGGACCCCCACAATCTAGCCCTGCCTGCTTCTCTGTGGCTGCTCCCCCAAAACACAGACATATCCCTTTCCCTTTCGCAGAGTCCCCTACTTTTCTAAAAGTGGCTGCAACTCAGAGAGGATTCTTTCTGTCCAAGCACCCTCCGCCCCTCGGCCTGACCCAGTGCTTACTTAGCCCATAGCAAGTGCTCTTCAAGGGCCATTTGCATCGGAACCACTGACCTGGGAGAGCTGAATTCTGGTCCCAACCTGCTCCCACTCATTTGTCCAGACATGTCCCCTCCCTGCCCCTAAGACTTTGTACAAGGAAGGGCATGAGCTGGGAGCCCACCAGCTTGGAAGCAGTGCAAGTGTCTCCTCTCTCTCTGCTTGCCTCTCTCTCTCTTTCTCTCTCTATCTCTCATATATACACACACACACACACACCACACACACACGGCACATGCCAGCCTCTCCCCGGGACACCGGGCTTCTCCGTGGATTGAATTACCAACATTTCATCGGTGGGAGGAGGGGAGGTGGGGCAGGGGAAGGAGCTGTGAATTCCGCGCACTGAGCCTGTCCCCGCAAGGCCTGGACCAAATGCCACAGCGTGTCTGTGCCCATCTGCCTCTGGGTGGGGTATGGGTGGGGGTGGAGGTGCAGGCAGGGAGGGGCTCCCTAAAACTAGAATGCCAAAGAAAAGACACCTAGGCATCACACAGACTCACACACACTCTTTCCCACGGCCACTACTGCACACGCTTGCATTCACACATGTTCACGTGCTTAAACACACATGCGTCTCCTACACACACAGTCTCTCACATATGCGACCTTCCTTTTTATTTATTCAACAAATACCCATTGAGCCAGTTTGCCATGACAGCCTTGCTCTCCATCTCTCTTTTGTGAAACAGGCCCCCACATTTGGTCACACCCGCACACACACCCACGCCCTCAGCCGCTCACACAAACTCACACATCCCAAGGCTGGAGCTGCAGCCTCCCTCCAGAGCCCCGAGAGGGCCCTTGCAATGTGTTCACATGATGGTCAAAGCCAAAAAGAGAAATAAAAATCAGTAGTACAGGAGTGTGCCAGGGAGTTAATTAATAAAAACATTATGATTTTTTCTGGATTTGGTAATGTTTGTGGTATTTGTCAGCTTAAAAATTGAGTAATTCGCTGTGGTTTCTTTTCTCGTTTTAAAGTCTCTTTAGTATTTGTCATTTTCCATTCTTTTTAATAAAGAAAGTCCCCAAATTGAAGACATCTTGAGCCTTACCAAGCCTGACCCGCCTCTGCAAACATCCAAATATTCAAACAATCACACCCACCCTGTCTCACACTCACACTGTTGCACACGTGTTCACACTCCCACACATTCTTATAAATCAAAGACTCATCACACATGCCCCAGTGTGCACGAGGCTCGCATACCTGCCTGCTGCAGACAGGCAGCCCACCCAGGGCACCCCCGGCTGGGCCCAGCCTCAGGGCAGACCAGACCCCATCTCTGCAGCCTCCCAGGTTCCTGGCCCCTGACTGCAGACACTTGGCACTCCCTTGCCTACGGCCAGCTCCCAAAAGCCCCGCAACTGCTTGCCACAGACGCTGACCACTCACCCTCCCGCTCCAACCCTGGAACTGGACCATAAGCCACACACCCTAATTCTTTCTCACCTTAGACCCTCGGATGCTCCATGTCCACTGCCGCCTCAGCAGGTAACCACCGAAACCCACAGAATGTTCTGAAGTTTCCTTGGAGACCTCGTCGCCCCTAGGTGGCTGGTATGGAAAAGAGGATATAAGAATCGGAATTGTACAGCCTTTCCTGGGTTCAAATCCTGACTCTAATGCCTGCTCTGTGCTCATGGGCAAGTGAGCACACCTCACTGAGCCTCAGTTTCCCCATCTGCAAAATGAGGGTCAATCATCTTACCTTAGAGGCATGTTGGGAGGATCAACTGAGCAAACACAAGCAAAGCACAGAGCGAGAGCCCAGTGCACAGTAGCGGTCATTACCACTTTTCTTCTCCACGACA
Organism: Nomascus leucogenys; assembly: GCF_006542625.1. Classification (NCBI taxonomy): domain Eukaryota; kingdom Metazoa; phylum Chordata; class Mammalia; order Primates; family Hylobatidae; genus Nomascus; species Nomascus leucogenys. Next base: position 22,273,064 of record NC_044404.1, on the reverse strand, counting down.
GCAGGAAGGTGAGGTTGGAGCCCCGTGCCCTCGGGACTGGCCCCTCCTCCAGCCCTCAGCCCAGTCCAGCCCCCTTTCCCTTTTGCCTCAGCCACATCGCCCTCTCGGCCACCCGAGTGTTGGGATCCCAGCGCACCTGCTTCCAAGGGCTCTAATTTCCTGTAAGTGTAAGAATTCAGGTCAGACACGGCCCGCGGCCTGCAGCCCCCCTCCCGGCGGAAACCATAAATAACCCAGCTCCACCAGCCTGGCCCAGGCACGAGACTTTCCCTCCTTACCCACTGTGCCAGGCAGGTACAGCGATTTCCATTCACACACAGGGAAACTGAGGCCGTAGAGAGGAATCTGAGTTCGAGATCCTGACCAGTGCACTAGAAAAAACTTCCTTCAAAATATGCCCTTCCCACGCCCCCTGCCAAATAAATGCCTTTCCTCTAATTCCCAACTGGCCAGTGACTTACACCTGAAATCTGCCCATTAGTGCGGGGAGCCAACAACCTTTTCCTCTAAGGGCCACATAGAAAATATTTTAGCACTTGAGGGCCAGACAGTCTCTGTTGCAAGTACTCGATTTTGCCGATGTAGCCACAGACAGTGCAGAGACATTTTTTTTTTTTTTTTTTTTTCACGAATGCAGGCGCCCAGCTGGATTCGGCCATGGCTTGCCCACCTCTGTGCTGTGCATCAAGCCCCTCCACCACACTGCAAAGGAATTGAGTCTAGAACCCAAGACTGGCACAGCTCGGGCCCTTAGAGTTAGAGATTTCAGCTCAGCAATGACCAGAGGACAAAACCGAGGCCCAAAGAGGGGGACATGGATGGCTTGTCTGTGTTTCTTCAGCTGGTCAGAGCTGGGACTGTGGACTCCTTGTCTAGTGCTCTTTCCCTGACATCATGGGTCTGTCCTCCAAGCCCAAGACTCGTGGCCTCCTGCTTGCTCCTCTGGAAGTTCCCCTGCTACGGTGGCAAGAACAAGCCAGGCACTTGTCTGTCTCCCGCACCGGACTGGAGGGTTTCTGGACCACCAGGATTTGAAACTGGATCATCTCAGCGTCTCCAGTATCAGCCCCAGGGTCTCCCACAGTGAGAAGCTTACAGAGAGTGTGTGCAATGGGGACATTGAATCCCTATTCCAGCCCTCGGCCAGGGGGACTCTAGGCCAGGGTGCCCCAGCTTTGGGACAATCAATGGTTCTCTGTTATGGGGGCTGTCCTGTTCATTGTAGAATGTTTAGCAACATCCCTGGCCTCTACCCTTATCAATGCCAACAGAATGGCGGGGCACACAAACACCGCCAGATGCAACAACCAAAAATGTCTCCAGACATTCCCAAAAATCCCCCGAGGGGCAAAATCACTCCTGATTGAGATTCACTGCCCTAAGCCAAGGGCATGCTCCAGGTGAGAAGGTCCTCTTCCATCCCTCATTCTGTGTGGCACAGTATGGAAACCAGTACCCGCCCTCCAGCGGCCTCAGTCTCCACAGCCCAGGATGGGTCAATGTCATTAGCAGCAGCTCCAGCTGGAGGGACCGGCGCGAGGGGAGGGGAGGAGGAGGAATGCGGCCACAGCTGCAGGGCCCAAAAGTGCTGAGGAGACACGAAGACGAAGACGTTTCCTTGTGAGTCAGGACCCAGGAATGTGTCGCCAGAGTGGCCACGAGCCAGAGCCCCCCACACGCTACCCCCATCCACCCCCAGGGCATCTGCCTTTTATTAGAACAGAAAAGGCGGCAGGTGCCAGGTCTCTGAGAGCCCATTAAGGACCCAATAAACTCCACGGAGGGGGCTGCTGAGCCCCTGCTGAGTCCCTGAGAAGGAGGCCCCTGCCCCAGTCCAGCCCAGAAGAAGGAGCACAGGCTTTGGTGGACACCAGGGGCTTCCACCCAGCTGTGTTGCGTCCTGACTGTGCCACCCCAGCCTGGTCGCCTGGGCTCCCCGGCCTGCCTTTCCTTCTTTTTCAAATTATTGTTTTTTAATCTTTATTTGATGAGGGTTTTTAACATTTTTTTTGCTTGGAATGAAACCCAACATATCACAAGCTCAAGCAAAGCTGCTCACGTCTGTCTTCCCCCTCCCCATCTGAGTCACCAGCATGAATAGCCGCCCAAGAGCCCTCTATGGGCCTCAGGTTTCACATCTGTATAGTGGGGCTCCCCCGTGCGTCTTCCCCACAGGGGCTCTGGGAGGGGGTTGAGAGAATATGGGTCTCTCTTCTCCTTTCCCTTCCATCCCATTCCTCGTTTTAGGACAGGCCTAGCAAGCCCAGTCCCCCAAATCAGTTCCCTCCCTCATCCTCAGGGCTCTACCAGCAACCTCCTGAGCTCCCCGTAGCCCACCCTAGGTGCCCACAGCCCCCCGCTCCTCCTCCTGGTCCTGTTTCCACAGGCTCCCACCTGGACTCTCAGAACGGCTTCGTAGGCCATTCCTCCTCCAGGAAGCCTGTCTGGATGACACATTTCCAACATAAATCAAGCACAAAACTTCAAGAAGCAGCTCCATGGACCTGTGACTGCCCCTGCACCAAGCAGAGACCAGGTGCTCTGTAAACACTTGATCATTTAATCCCCACATCACAGCAAGGAGACAGGAACTGCTCTCCCCAACTTCCAGATGTGGAAACTGAGGCTCAGAGAGGTCGAATGACATGCTCACGTCTCCTGCATTTTCCACAGTGCCAGGAGGCCCAATCCAGATTTTTCAAAAGGTTTATATTAACTTTTCAGAAACTACGCCAGTCATTCACGTGTACAGCAAAAACTTCTGATTTTTTAGTTTTTATATTATTCTTTTGGATTATAAATTTCTTCTTGCGGCCGGGGCGCGGTGGCTCACGCCTGTAATCCCAGCACTTTGGGAGGCCGAGGCAGGCAGATCACGAGGTCAGGAGATCGAGACCATCCTTGCTAACACGGTGAAACCCCATCTCTATTAAAAATACAAAAAATTAGCCGGGCGAGGTGGCGGGCGCCTGTAGTCCCAGCTACGCGGGAGGCTGAGGCAGGAGAATGGCGTGAACCCCGGGGGGCGGAGCCTGCAGTGAGCCGAGATCGCGCCACTGCACTCCAGCCTGGGTGAAAGAGCGAGACTCCTTCTCAAAAAAAAAAAAAAAAAAAAAAAAATTTCTTCTTACTTAATGAAACCCTTTGTGAAGCAAAATAACTTGGATGAAGAAACTACTTATCGATAGATGATAAACTTGGTACAAAGACAGTTAATATTGATATGGAGATAGCTCCTGCACACACAAACACACGCACCCACAGACACACACACAACCCTGAAATCATGTGGCCCCAGGACATTTTGGGGACTCGCCAGCCCCCTGCGTCCCCTCCTATTTCCCGGGGTCTCAGTGTGGCTTGAGGAAAGGCAAGCTCCCCTCCTGACTCGGTCTTCCCCAGGCCTCTGGACCTAGAATTGTATCTACAGCCTCCTTCTTACAGTCAGCCCTGGATCCAGCTTTTCGTTAGCTGGTAAATGGAGATTTTTCATATTTAAATATTTGGGGGCAAAGAAAGGCAGCTGTGGGGGTTCTGGACCAAGTCCTGGGTTCCAAAGCAGGAGCCCTTAGGCCCGGCCCTGCCTGCAGGAGGTGCTGGGGTCTTAGGTCCAAGGCCCCTCCCCTGAGAAGTGCCCCCTTCCTCCCACAGAGCCTGCGTCCCTCTCCCTTCCAGCTGCCCCTGGCCCCAGCCTGTAGACCCCCATGACCGTGGGGTGTGCCAGGCATTGTCCTCTGCTTGTATCATTTCATCTGGGAGTACCTGTGTCCTCATTTTACAGATGGAGCAGTGGAGGCTCCAGAGAGGTTAAGCCATGTCTCCATGGCATGGGGCGTGGGTTGGATGGACGGCCTAGGAGCTCCTCCTCCCTGCCCCACACCCAGACCTTGCCAGGGCCAGGTCCAGTCTCACCAGCTTCCCAGCAGCCCTGGCTCAACAGGGCTCCACAAGAGCTAATGCCCAAGGCAGCTTTTCCCCAGGGTCCAGGCTGTGCCAGGAAGGCGGCCAGCACCCGCCCGGGAGGCTGCAAGGCAGGACAGGAGCCCAGCGTCCTCAGGGGCTCTCTGTCCATGCTCACACTCTCGCTCTGCGCCTCTGGCAGGCATTGCCATCAGCAGCAGCCCGGTGGGTCCTGGCAGAAAGGCCAGGGCAGGCAGAGTATCAGCTGCTCTCCTGGCCTCGACTCAGGATCACATCGGGCCAGCCCTGGGGGGCCACCTGCACCCATCATGGCCACTGCTGGCCCTCCCAAGCTCCCTCTCCCCCCAGGGCTTCCACTCTCATGGGCGGTGCTCTAGGGGCAACTATACTTTCTGGACCACCTAGTGATCATGTAATAACCCCAATATCACTAATTCAGAACGCTTGAACCATTCTTTTTACTCTTATGAATTCTTCCCTTCATCTTAAAACGTCTGAACCAGCCCCTCTGTCCCTAGAACCTTTGAGCGTGAGGATCTTTTCCTTTCTTGCCAAGAAGATAGAAGCCCAGAGCTGGAGAAGACCCGAAGTAATGAGGACACCAATGAGGACACTGAGGCCCAGAGAGGGAGAGTGACTTGCCCAAGGTCACAAAGTGAGATGCTGGCAGAGCGGTGACAAGGACCCCTATGCATTTCCTCTGTCCCTGACTGTGGGTCTGCAGCCTCCAGCCCCTGGAGCAAGGGAGACTTTCTCTGGGGCCCCGGCCCTGCCTTCCAAGTCTGCCCACCAGGGATCAGGAAGAGGTGCCCCGCCCCTGCTCTCTGGAATGGCCCACGGGCGAGGGCCTATGTTCCAAGCCTGTAGCAGGGGCAGGAGGCACCCTTTCCCCCAGTCAGGGTGCCTGGGCCTCCAGTGCCACCCCCGAAATAGAGCAGCTCTCAGCCCAAAGATCAGGTTGCAGCCTCGCTGTCCAGATGGGGCGCCTGGCAGGGCGGGAAGAGCTTCCCCCCGCTCCACGCTGCCCCCACCTGCTCCCCCCTCACATGTCAGCACTTGAACCAAACCTTAAATGACAGCCTCCCCTGGAGGACATGGCCTTTTCTGGAGGCTGTGGGGACAAGAGCAACAGGTGCAGTGTCTGGGGCTGGGGAAGGGGGACATTAGTAACCAGAAGAAATGGTGGTGGGACGTCCCAGAGAGGAGAGTGATTTGAGGGTTCTTGTACTGTTGTGGATCTGCTGTGTGGCCTTAGAAGAGCCACTTGTCCTTTCTGAACCTCAGTCTCCTTGTCTGTAAAATGGAGAGAGTGCTCCAGCTCATGTAGAGGCTGCAAACAGATAAAAGTCCCCATCCTCAAGGAGTCCATCTTCCATGGGTCAGCAGACTCTGGCTCAGGCAGTGGGGCTCTAGAGCCTGTGTTAACAGCCAGAGGGCCATATGCCAGTGGGTGCTGGGAAGCCAGAAAAGGGGTTACGCTCTTTTATTTAGAGTGGTCCAAGAAGGCCTCTTCAAGGATCTGAGCGGGCGTCTCTACCCTGGCTGGGATGGATGGGGATTATGGGTGGGGCCACAGGGTTCTAGGGATGGAACTGAGTTTTCTGTTGCAAGCCTCCAGCTGGACTTTGCCCAACAGCTCCCATTCCCCTAACACCCAGCAGGGCCTGGCCCCTGCAGTTCAGAGGAGCCCAGCTAGCAGGGGCCTGGCCAGCACAGGAGTCCTAGACTCCAGCCCTAAGACAACAGGAAGAGGCTGGTGTCCCCTTATGGCTTCTCAGTGGGGCCCTGGGGCGTGAGCAGGAGGCCGTGGTGTGAAGTCCCCAGCTTCAGGGACGCCCCTGCATGACAGGGTTGGGGCCCTGGAGCTTCATTGGTGCTGGTGTCTGCAGTGGGTGGGCACTGTGATGGTCCCACAGTGAGGGGCTCCTTCTTCTTGGGGCCACACCCCCAATACTCCAGGGGCCGAGAGCAGTAGTGACACATCTGACCTTCCCAGTCATGACCCCATGTCATCCCCCAGCAGCCCTTTGAGGGTACAGATGAGGGCACTGAGACTCAGGGAGGCTGAGTCTTGCCCAAGGCCACACATCTGGGAAACAGCAGATGTGGCTGAGTCCAAAATTCACATGTTTTATTTCTCAGGGGAAAACTACAAATCTTATATTTGGTTTGTTGTCATTAAAGTACTTGTTTATTCAATCTCTTTTTCACTTAAAGATTTTCTTACTCGCTTTTTCAAAACACAAAATAACAAATGCACATTGGAACAAGTGACGTAGCGTTGTGTCAGCTGGTCATCAATCCCCACCTCCCAGTGTTGGCAGGCTCGAGCATCTCCTTCCAGGCCTTTCTCCAGGTCCGAGCATCCTCCTCGCCCTCAGGGTCTACCTGCCTTCTGGATGGTTCTTGCCTTCTTTGGCACGGAAACATTTCCAAAGAGCCTACTATATGCCAGGCTTTGCCATGAGTGCCGAGCTGGGCAGGCTCAAGGCACAATCCCGCCTTTCTAGAAACTGTGAGGACAAAGCACACAAACAGGGAAATGCTAGGTTACCAGCTCCACGGAACAGGCAATTCGGGTGTGCTTGTTCACAGATGCACCCTCCGCCCCTAGAGTGGGACCAGCCACAGATTAGCTACTCAATAAATGTGTGTTGAATGGATGAATGAATGAATGAATGAATGAATGAATGAATTTGCTGAGATGAAGAATACAGAATCTGGAGCCAGTCTAGGGAGAAGTTGATGTTGAACCTGAGATCCCTGTGGGCCACCGAGGGAGGAGGGCGGGTGTCAGCCACCCTGCAGTGTTGGATGTCGGAACTTGGAGTGTGGCAAAGAAATGCAGCAGGAAGAAGTGTCCCTTTGGCTCAAACTCAGCTGCTCCACCCCCAAAGCCGGCCCCTCCCTCATGCCCCCACACCTCCCTTCCCAGGGTACAGACAGGAGGGTCTGAGCAAGGCCCCCTCCCATCAAGCCCCTCCAGCCCCAGACTGGCCAGCCCTGCCTCCCTCCCTCTCCTAAGCCGCCCCAACAAAAGCTGCCGTTGTAGGAGCCGGGACCATTGTAATTAAAAAGGAAACATAATAAAGCCCCTCTCTGAAGCCAAATCCCATCCCTAGAGCAGACGCCCAGGCCCGCCCCTCACTGCCCACCGAGGACACATGGCCCCTTTGTGTGCCCTGGGTGAGGGCCACTCCTGCCCTGCCCCACCCAGCCACTGCCCACCCTCCCCTCCCTTCCCTCGAATCTGATGGCCCAGTATCCCCTCTGAGAGAGCCTGGCCTCCTTCTTTCACAGGGGGGAAACTGAGGCCTGAAGAGGCAGAGCCTGGACCTAGGCCTCCTGACTTCCAGTCCGCTGCTCCCTCAGCCCAATATCTGCCCAGAGGGAGCCCTCTCTCCTGGGATCCATGCCCCAGAGCAGGGGTCCCAGACGGACAATAAAGAGCCCCTTCTCACACAGCTGAGCTCCAGGGACCTCTGAGAGACCAGGTGCTGAGGCCCAGAGAGGTTTGATGGTCCTGAGGCCACACGGCAGCGCAGAGGCAGACCTAGGACAAAGCTCCGAGTCTGCACAACTCTCTGCATGGAGCCACCAGCTTGTCCTGAGCACAGAATCTGTCACCCCAGGAGGGGCCCTGAAGGACTCGGCCTCCAAACGTCAGCGTCAGGTCTCTGTGGAGGCCGTAGGAGTGGGTGAGGGAGGAGGAGCGCCCCCTGCCTTCCTCCTGCACTGGAGTGAAAACCCCTGCGGGGGATATTAGAACTCCCGGAGGCCTCCAGAGGTGTAGGACAGGCCTCCCTGCACCAACGCAAGTGGAGGTTTGGCCATGAGTTCTCGGTGAAGACAACAGCTAATCCCATGTCATCCCTCCTGAACTTCCGGAAACTAAGCAGTCTCTTCAAGGCCCCTGCTCAAAATCTTCTCCCAAACCTGCCAACCCCAGCTACCCTGGCCATCTGAACAGCCTCAGACACGGAGGTCAGAGCCGTCCGGCCGTTTCAACTTATCCCAGGGGTCCTCTCCCCTGTCATCCCCGGGTTCTCAGCTGGGATCAGCCCATGGCTAAATCGTGGCATTGGCTAAGGTTATCTGTGGTCCTGCCTGCCTCCCCTGTTGGGGGTCCTGTTCCAGACCCCGGCTGCCTCCCCCCAGCACCCCCACCCATCTTCTCCCCTGGTTATCAGTAACCCACACAGAGGCAATCACCGCAGCAAAGGCTCAGAGGGCAGCCAGGGAAACACCACAAGCCTTCAAGTGACCAAGGATTGGGTCCCCTTCCCAACAGCGCAATGTTAGGTACGGTGATGGCAATACCTGGGGCATGGCCCCACCACATGCACAGATGGTCACATCTAGACAGGCACTCTTTTGAGACACAGGCTCCTCAGGATGTGCAGAGAAGCAGGACTATGACCAGGAAACGGTTTTGTTCATAACAAGAAGCCACCATTCGTGGAGCATCTCCCCGAGGACCCCTGCTCATGCTGCCTCCTTCAAGCCTCCCTTCCTTCCGGGGAAAATACTCATGATTCCCATTTGACAGATAAGGAAACTGCTCAAGTACATGCGGCCAGGGAGTGGTGGACTTTGGATTCCAAGTTAGGTCTGCCTGGCCCCCACCCCCTGCAAGAGGATGTACAAAATGTCTAACACCCCGCCCATCCCATCGGACACTGTGACATCAATCCCCTCCTTTGCACAGCTGACCCCTTCAGAACTAAGTGGGGGTGCAAAGGTACCACTCACCCACCCGTTTTAGTCACATCAGCCAACCCAGAAATTCCCCAAAAGTGTGTCTGCATGTGAGGGTGGGCGTGACTGTGTGTACGTGTGTGCTCGTATTTGTGTTCAGCGTCATGCTAGACAGGCCTGGGACATGGGACCCAACCATGGCCTGCCATTTCCTCTCCCCATGGTCCAACCACCTTGGCCAAAAGGACTGGGGCAGGGATGCCCCTGGGCACCCGGGGCAGGGAGCAGCCAGGAGGGTGGCAGCGTGGGCCCCACGCACTCCTGTGCCCCAGGAGCCAGTGAGGGCGGGCAGGGATTAGGCAGATAATGCCTCTTGTAAGAACAAGGGATTGTTGCAAAGGGGAAACCAGAGTGGGGGATCGGGGGGCCAGTTCAGATTTCCCCTGGGGTGAAAACTGAGCCCCCGGGAGGAGGCGCCCTGCCTGCCAGGCCCTAATCCCTATGGTTCTCACCCAAACCCCAAAGAAGAGGCTGTTCATGGGCAGCAGATTCCTGGGATTCATTAATTCAGGATTTGCAAGAGGGGCTGCCCAGCGTCCCTCCCTGAAGGCAGCAACCTGAGCAGGGCAGGTGGGTGCTGATGGTCGGGGACACCCTGGGAGCCACAGGGAAGGGACGCTGGGCTGGGAGGCCCAGGAGCCTGGGGGCAGCTCAGGGTCTGCTCTGGTGGTGAGGGGAGCAGAATCCACCCGCAACTTTGCCTCACCCCAGAGCTCTTTGCCTGCCTGCCTGCCTGCTGCCTGCCTGCCTGCCTGCCTTCCTTCCTTCCTTCCTTCCTTCCTTCCTTCTTTTTTTTTTTTTTTTTTTTTTTCGAGACAGGGTCTCTCTGTCACCCAGGCTGGAGTGCAGTGGCACAATCTCAGTTCACTGCAGCCTCAACCTCCCGTCCCACCTCAACCTCCCAAGTAGCTGGGACTACAGGCATGTGCCACCACACTCAGCTAATGTTTGTATTTTTTGTAGAGACTGGGTTTCAACATGTTGCCCAGGCTGGTCTCAAACTCCTGGACTCAAGCAATCTGCCCACATCAGGCTCCCAAAGTGCTGGGATTACAGGTATGCATGAGCCACTACACCCGGCCACCCTGGAGCTCTTTCTGTTTTACCAGTTTTTAGCTACTAGATTTTTCTCCTTCTCTTTATGAGATATAATTTACACACAGTAAAATGCACAGGTCTTAAATGTACAGCTGGATGAGTGTGGCAAGTATCTACGCCCAGGTAACCATCATGATCAAGATTTAGAACATTTTGTCACCCTAGAAGTTTCCCCTGTACCCCTTCATATGAATGCCCCAATCCAGGCAGCCACCGATCTGCTTTCTGTCATCATAGATCAGTTTTGTGTCTTCTAGAACTTGCGTAAATGGAATCCTGCTGCCTGGCTCTGCAATAGCTCCAGCCCCATTTGAGTGGCTGGGTTTCTGTGGAAGATTTCATCCCAGCTGAGGGCTCCCTGGCTAAAATCGGGGTGTAGACCCTGGGATCTTCCCAGGCCTGAGGATTCGGGACTCCTGTGCATCTGATTCTTTGGATTCACCTCCTGGATTTTTTCAAATCTTCCACCCTCTTCCTGTCCCCACCCCAGTTCTGTGTCAGTCCCTCCTCCTGTCACTGCCACCTCTGACCTCTGACCTCTACCCCAACCCTTCGGGGTCCCCACAATTGCTTCCCAGCCCCTCCCTCAGCCACTCCCACCTCCACCTCCACTCCAGAGCAGCTTTCCAAATGCATAAGCCACTCTCCTTCTAGAATCCTCCATGTCTCCCTATTGCACACAGAAGGTCTGAGCGTCTTTGCCTGGCATTCTAGGCCCTTCAGGGTCTACCCTGTCTCCATCTCTCATATCTCATCCCTCACACTCTGGGCTCCTCCCACAGAACCACTCTAGGCAAAACCACTGCACCCTTTCTCCCTGTTACTCTCTTCCACGCCTCTACTCATGCCATTCCCTCAGGAGCCACGCGGATCCTGCTCAAGTACTGCCGTCCCAGGAAGCCTGCCTTGAACTCCCCCACGCAGACCGGGTCATGTTCCCCCGGCACCTCCCCCCCGTCGCCAGGTCTTCCATGCCAACACCTCCCCACCTGCACCCCTCCCACACCTTGATTTCCAGCCTCCAGGGATGGTGTCTAGTTCAGATCTGGATTCCGGGGCCCAAGCCAGGGTTGGCACATCATAAATCCAGCAAGGTCCTTCCCTAGCATCTCCCCTTACCCTCCTCAGCCCTGGCCCACACACACCCGGGCATGAGGTTTGGACTGGACTGGATTGAATCGGCAAGGTGGCACTGGGGCAGGGCTGAGACCCAGGATGGTGGAACAGGCAGGAAGGTGGGGGCATATCGGGTTTCTCCAACAACTGGACAGGTCTGGGTTCAAATACTGCCCCAACAGTTGCAGGGCTTGGCAAAGTCTCTTCAACTCCTAAGCTTCAATTCCCCTGTCTATAAACTGAGCATGCCAATAATATCCAGTTCGCTGTGTGTGTGCGTGTGTGTGTGTGTGTGCATGTGTGTAGTGGGTGTTTATTTGTATGTTTTAGGAGCCATTGACATTCTGTGCTAAAAAGGCCTTGCCATAATGTTGCCTCTGACTGTCGCTATTAAGGTGCAAAGAGCGAGGACAAGCGGGCGGGGGAGGTAACTGTCCCAGTGGGAATGGGGGGGAAAGAAGTGGTCTCCACCCCTCTAAGACCAGCTATCTCCTCCCCAGCCTCCAGAATCCCCACCTCACATACTGAGCCCAGCTTGTCTAATTGTCGTCCCACACTGCCCGGCCTGCCTCCCAGCTTGTCTAAAAGCCAAGAGGCTAAACTTAGCAAGTCAGGCAAAATCAGGCAGAAGGCAGGTAAGGCATGGATGTTCATAGCAGCATACTCACAACAACAAAACGAGCCAAAACACAGAAACAACCCATATGCCCATCACCAGATGAACAGATAAACAAAACATGGAATGTCCCTGCAGTGGAGTGTTATCCAGCCATGAAAAAGGAGGTAGTGACACGTGCTACAACATGGATGAGCCTTGGAAACACTGGGCTAAGTGAAAGAAGCCACATATCATCTAATTTTCCTTACACAAAATGTCAAGAACAGGCAAATGTATAGAGACGGAAAGTGAACCAGCAGTTGCTTAGGGCTGGCGGGGTGGAAGGATAGGAGAGTGACGGCTAAAGGGCGCAGAGTTTCTCTTTGTGGTGATGAAAACGCCCTAAAGTTGACAGCGATGGCTGGGCATGGTTGCTCACACCTGTAATCCCAACGCTTTGCGAGGCCACGGTGGGAAGATTGCCTGAGGCCGGGCATTCAAGACCAGCCTGGACAGCAGATTGAGACCTTAGCTCTACAAAACAGTTTTAAAATTAGCCGGGTGTGGTGGAGTGTGCCCGTAGTTCTAGCTGCTTGGCAGGCTGAGGAGCGGGGATCGCTTGAGCCCAGGAGGTCAAGGCTGCAGTGAGCCGTGATCACACCATCGCACTCCAGCCTGGGTAACAGAGAGAGACCCCGTCTCTAAAATAAATAAATAAATAAATCGACAGTGTGGCAATAAATTGGTAGTGGTGATGGTTGCACTACCTGTAAACATACTAAAAGCCATTAAACTGTACACTTTAAATGGATGAATTGTAGGGTATGTGACTTCTAGCTTAATCAAACTGTTTTAAAAAGAACAAGTGTGGCCCAGGTGCGGTGGCTCATGCCTGTAATCCCAGCACTTTGGGAGACTGAGGCAGGTGGATTGCTTGAGGTCAGGAGTTCCAGACCAGCCTGGCCAACATAGTGAAACACTGTCTCTACTAAAAATACAAAAAAAAAAAAAAATTAGCCGGTCATGGTGGCAGACACCAGTAATCCCAGCTACTCAGGAGGCGGAAGCTTGAGAATCACTTGAACCCAGGAGGCAGAGGTTGCAGTGAGCTGAGATCTTGCCACTGCAATCCAGCCTGAGCAACAGAGTGAGACTCTGACTCCAAAAAAAATAAAAATAAAAATAAAAAAAACTAATGGCTGGGCGCAGTAGCTCACACCTGTAATCCCAACACTTTGGGAGGCCGAAGTGGGTGGATCACCTGAGGTCAGGAATTCGAGACCAGCCTGGCCAATATGGTAAAACCCCATCTCTACTGAAAATACAAAACTTAGCCAGGTGTGGTGGCACGTGCCTGTAATCCCAGCTACTCAGGAGGCTGAGGCAGGAGAATCACTTGAACCTGGGAGGCAGAGGTTGCAGTGAGCCGAGATCCCACCATTGCACTCCAGCCTGGGCAACAGAGTGAGACTCCATCTCAAAAAAACAAAACAAAACAAAACAAACAAACAAAAAAGAACAGGTGGGGACAGACTAGGGAGTAGGTCTCCAGCTGGGGGACAGAGTGATAGCCCCCGGCAGGAAAGTCAAGCCCTAGATTTCACACTAGCTTCCTTGTTCTCCCAACAACCACGAGGGAAGGTTGTCATCATACCTATTTTGCAGAACAGAAAGCTGAGGCTTGGAACATGTTGCCTGAGGTCACGCAGCTGAGCTGCTGAGATTCGAAATCAGAGAGAAGGGCCTGGCCCGGGCCTGCCCACCGTGCCCCTCCTCGGGCTTCCCTGACACTCCCAGAATGGGAGGCTGGGTCCCCAGCCTGGCATAGGCTGCCCTCCGATAGGCTGGAGGGTAGAGGGAGCGGCCACTGTGCTGGCACTAGCCCCAGGCATGTCCACACAGGTGTGGGCCTCCCGGCTCTGCCCCAGCGGCTGCCTGGCCCTGCACCCCTGGCCAGGGCCGCATCTCCACCCTCGGGGCAAGCCCAAGCAGCTGAGAACATCTGCCCCACCTGAAGGGGATCACTCTGGATGCCTGAGGCACCTGGCACCCCTGGGGTGGCATCTGGGACTGGGCTGGTGGCCGGGCATGAGGGGTGGCAGGTGTGTGGCTCGAGAGGGGACTCAGGCCATGTGCATTTGCGTGGTGTGTGAGCGTGGAGTCTCCCTGGGCTGCTCAGGGTGTGAGCCCAAGTGCAAGCACTCGTGTGTGGGTGAAGAGGATGTGCCAGCCCAGGGATGCAAGTGTGTCTCAGTGTGTCCTGCTGGAAGTGGGGATCATGGGTGTGCAAGGGATGAGCCTGGGGACAATGAGTGTGCAAATGTGGGATGACACAGACGCGAGGGTGCCAGTGGGCTGGGGCCTAGTGAGCGTGCCAGTGGTTCTGTCATCACAGGTGTGTGGCGGCGTGCACACTTGCTCGTGTCTCCTCCTCCTCAAATGGCTGTCACCCGCCAGGGCCTGCCCAGCCACCTCCTTGTTTTATTTTTCTCTCCCTCTTGTCTCTCTTCAGGCTGTGAGCATATGGAGGGTGGACACCACCCCCGAGGCCTACTCGCCACTTGTTACAAATTACAAAGCTTTGGGGGAGCTCGTGCCTCTGAGCCTCAGTTTACACATCTGTACAATGGAGATAAAATAGCTCCTACCGCAGGAGGTTGCTGGGAGACGTGGACTAGAGTAAATACGGAATGCAGCCGCCCAATGCAGAGAGTAAAGGCAAGAATTCAGTGGCCCAATGCGTGGAAACATGCGCAGCCACCACCCCCAACCCTTCCGCTGATTTTGCCCTGGCCACTCCCCTCCCGCCAAGGCCCCTGACAGTTACGGGCTCTAGGCAGCTCAGGGAGGTAGGAGACTTCTGGGGTCAGGACGCACCCTCCTGGGCGGGCAAAGGCAGGCCTGGGGCAGCCTCTGGGGAGCTGACGCCCAGAACACCAGGTGTTCTGCCTTGATGAGGACAGGTGGAGATCAGAGGACAGGGTGTGGGCTCAGTACCAACATGTATTCATTCAGCGAACCCCTTCTAGGCACTAATTGTGCCAGGGCCTGAGCCAGAATCTACAGAGCCCCCAACCCTGTCCACCAGGCATCTGGCGAAGGAGGGCTGGGCAGAATCAGAATCAGAATCAGCCCCATGCTGCTAGTTCTTGGCCCTCTGGTCTTCCTGCTGTGAAGCCAGAGGCAAAGCTGGATCCGAGGGAGCCCTTTCCACCCTTTGAGGCTCCGTCTGCCTCCATCTCATCAAAGATCAAGTCCAGCCTTCCTTGTGGGGAGAAGAAGAGGACAAAGGAAAGGTCAGGACTTGGAACACGTCTTGGCTACCCTCTCACCCAGACACCCACTGTTCCAGGAACCCTTCCCAGGTCTGCCGCTCATTATGACTCTGAGCAAATGACTTCATCTCCCTTGTGCCTCAGTTTTCATAACCGTAAAATGGAGACAATAACAGTGCCACCCTCACAGGGCTGCTGTGAGGAGGGAATATAATGCACGTATAGCCTGACAACGGTATAGCCTGGCATGCAGTGAGGTCTTGCTAACTGTTAGCCAGTGGTGCGCTGGTAAATGCTTACACACGGGGTAGGGCGTGGTGGCTTATGCCTGTAATCCCAACACTTTGGGAGACCAAAGTAGGCAGATCACTTGAGGTCAGGAGTTCGAAACCAGCCTAGCCAACCTGGCGAAACCCGTCTCTACTAAAAATACAAAAATTAGCTGGGTGTGGAGGCAGGCGCCTGTAATCCCAGCTACTCGGGAGGCTGAGGCGGGAGAATCACTTGGACCCAGGAGGAGGAGGTTGCAGTCAGCCAAGATTACGCCACTGCAATCCAGCCTGGGTGACAGAGTGAGATTCTATCTCAAAAATAAATAAATAAATAAATAAATAGAAAAAATGCTTAACAATAGGCTTCTGGGGGTATGAAGGGTCCTGGTTTTGTAGCATTGCCCAATTTCCATGGTACAAATACTCTCACCATCACCAATATTAAGCTACCAACATGACATCCCAGAACATGAAGCTGGGGAGAACTGAGAAACAGCACACTCTTTCATAGGTAGCGTTTCCACCCTACATTAAAATGGAAGATTTTAGCGCTAAGAGGAGTTTGTAAGCAGACATTTAGAAGCAGCTAGCAGAAGTTTCTTACACGCTTAAAGTAAAAAGGAATCACTATTATCTATTAAGAGAATAGATAATATTACAGTTATAGAGAGAATCTATAAGGAATAGATAATAGTACAAATCTATAAGAGATGGAGAATAGATAAAAGTACAATCTGTAAGAGAATAGATAATAGTACAAATCACTATTATCTATTAAGAGAATAGATAATAGTATAATTATTAGGAAGTAGTGAACCGAGTGTTTATTACCTTTGTAACATGATTTGTTCAATTGCAAATTTATAAAATTTAACTTTTGGTGATAGCTGTGCCTAACAGCCGCTTTGCAAATTCCTGAGAATTCACCAACCAGCTCTTGGAAGCTGGTGCAAGCCAGCTCCAGCTCCCCGCTGATTTTACTCTTCCTATTCTATCACACCTCCTTGCTTTCACATAAGCCACTTCTTCCGCTTGGAATAGCTTTTTTGCATGCCTTTTCTCTTGGCAAACTCCCACTGTTTCCCCAATAATCTAGATAATATCATTTTTAAAATCCCACCTCTGTGAAGACACCATGCCGTTGATTAGAATCTCAATGAGCCCTCATGACTCTATGAGCTAAATCTTGAGGGCCCCATTTTTCAGATGAGGAGACAGGCTTGGCAAGGTCGGTCAGCTGAATGGTGACGTTCCTGGGGGGGCCAGACTGTGTCAGGCATTGCCTTTTGCAGAGACCAGGTGCACAGATGCCTTTCTGGCATACTCGGAAGAACATTTCACTGATCGCTTGCATGTTGCCTCTCATGCCCTTGACGCAAGCATCGGGCTCCATTTCTCTGGGTTAAGCATTGCCCTGTCTGGGTAGTCTGGGTACAGGAAGCTGGGGGAGGCCCTGGGATGGACCAGGAGAGCCGGCAGAAGCTGGATGGGGCTGAAGAAGCCAGGAAGCTCTGGGACCCACTGCCAAAGAGCTGGGGAGCAGAGCGGGCGGGGAGGGCTGTGCACAGGGAGGCGCTGACCGGCTGCCCGCCTGGGGGAGAAGCTTCTGGAGGAATGTAAGCTATGAGGGAGGAGGGGGTAGGCAGGCCCGGGCAGTCGCAGCGTGGCCCCCTGGGGAAAGTGGTGGGGGAGGGGGGACACAAGCCAGAGAAGACCCTGGTAGGGCCCTTGGCCTTGGCAGCTGCCCCCAAAGAAAGCAACCGCAGACTCATCCATCATGGGGGCTGGGAACCAAAGGGAGGGGGTACCTACTGGGGCCACAGCTGCCCAGCGAGGGCAGAGCTGCCCCCCCGGGCTCTGCTGAGGCAGGGTGCTGGCACAGGGAAGCCATTGGGGTGTGGCAGCCAGAACTGGGTTCACACCCTGCCCAATCATTTCCTGGACGTGTGACCCCTTAGCATGGCACCTCCAGCCTGAGCCTCAGTTTCCCCTCCTGTAACTCCCCCTCTCAGAGTCATGGTGAATCATACCCCACGGGCAGTATCCAAGGTGTCTGGCCCATAGCAAGTGACAATTGGAATCACGATAATAAGAGCAGCCAGCCTCTACCTGGAGCTTCCCTAGGCCAGCCCGTGCTGCGTGCTTCCCGTAGTCCCAGCCTTCAGCTTCTCAAGGCCCCGAGGAAGGGGCTAGCCCAGAGCTGCCCTGGATAGGAAAGAAAACCCAGGCACAGAGGTTCAGGGTGTTCCCAGGGTCACAGTACAGCAGTGAGTAGGTGGGAGCCTGGCCCTGACCCGAGCTCCGTGCCCCTCAAGACAGCAGGCTCCTCAAGGGTGTGCCCCGTCTCTGAGTCTTCACCCTGGAGCACAGGGAGCGGCAGACCGCAGAGCTCAGTGGCTGCTGAATGAAGAGAGATGCCTCCCAGATGTGCCGCCAACCCAGTGATCCCCCAGATTTGAGACCAGGTTGGTCCCCAACCTCCACCCAGGATCCAGGCCTCCGTTGGCCAATGCAGGCGCAGCCCGTTTTGCCCCCACACCCAGCCTTGGCCCTGAGGGGCTGTGGAGCTCAGGCACCCCATCTCAAGCTCAGTTTCCCCACTTTGCTACTGAGTGATGGGAAGAACTCAGACGGGATGGGAGCTCCAGGGGCTGCCTTCGGAACAGGAGCCAGAGGTGGGTGAAGGGGCTTCCTGCCTGGCGGGACTCAGGCCTGAGGACTCCCTACCACCAAGTGGCTGCTTCTAAATCATCCTTACAAAATACAGAGATGATCCAAGGGTACCCGTCCCCCCAGCCCTTGGGGGACAGGGGGAAGCTGGCTGAGTAAAGACAGCCCATGGAGGGGGAGGAGAGGGCTGCAGGGAGTGAGAATGGGCAGGGAGTGACAGGGCTGCCCCCTGGTCACCAGGCCCCAGCCCTGCGTGCTCAAATGCACGCACTTGAGCCCAGCCTGGGGAGGCCCTTCAATGCCTGCCAGGCCCATCTCTCCTCTCCACATGCCCTTCCAAAGGCTGGAGCCCCAGGAATCCTCACACCCCAGGAGCCTTAGGGGACCTCACAAATGCAGGGCACAGACACAAGGCACTTTGCACATTTTATCCCATTTCCCCCTTCATCCTCCCTGTAGGACAGGTGTATATTTCCCCCTATCTACTGATGAGAAAATTGAGCCCAGAGAGGTGAGGTAACTCACCCAGGGTCACATAGCAAGGAAGGAACAAAGCCAAGACCATGACTCCTGTCTGACCTGTCTGTCCTACCCCAAACGTGTACTCCGAGGACTAGAGAACTGTTTGTGACCTTTGGCTGAGAGCAGTTTGTGACCACATGGCCCCTGCATCATCCGCCATGTGCGCATGTGGCATGGGCTCTAGAACCTGGTCCCTGGGGAAGGAAAGAGCCATTTAGTCTCTCTGGGTCCGAGTGATGATGAAGATGATGGTGAAAGAGGAAGGAAGTGCTCCAGGGCTAGAACAGCGGTTCCAGGTGCATGGTCAGAGAAAGAAGCTGAGACTCAAGTCAAGGGGACCGGGGACCATTCCTGCATTGATATTCCCAGGCTGTGTGGCCTCCAGCAAGGCACTTCCCCTCTCTGAGCCTCAGTTTTCTTGAGTGTACAGTGGAGGTGAGAATGCCTCCCTCTAGTGTTGACATGAGGGTCCAGGGCCACCCATCATGCTGAGTATGTCGCACCCACTAGGTGCTCAATAATGGCTTTCTGTGTCCCCTTCCTCCACAGGATGTGAGCCCAGGACAACCTTTGTCCAAGCAGGTGGTCTTTCTGGGTGCCAAGAAGAATAGTAGGGAACTTGGTTCTGGTAGCATCCATGGCACTGCCCCAACTTCCAAAGCTGCCCAGCAAAGACTCACTGGATGTCCTCAGGCCGGCCCTGGCACTGGGATAGGAGGGCTGGTAAAGCCTGCGTGAATCCCTGTGACAGCACAGGGTCTGCGGTTCCAAGCAGCCAGCCCATGAAAGGGGACTGTGTTTCCTCTGAGGGGCTTCCTGGTATGACAGCGGTACGAGCTATCTCTGGAAGCCTCTGAGGAGCTGGGGAACCATGAACCCAGACATTCCAGGGTTGGGGAACAGGGGCTACTGGCCACAAGAGCCAGCTCGCCCACTCCCATGTTGTCTGGTCACCTCACAGCAACTGCCAGAGACATGCAGCCCCTTCAGGGAATGGGGGCGACTGGAATTAAGTCCAGGAAATCATTTCTGCACTTCCAGAGCTTCGGACTGTGCCTGAGACCCAGGATCTGGGAGATGATGGGTGGATGATGGATGGATGGATAGATGGATGGATGAATGGATTGATGGATGGATGGATGGATGAATGGATGGATACATGAATGGGTGGGTGAATGAATGGGTGGATGGATATATGAGTGGGCAGATGGATGGGTGGATGGATGATGGATGGATGGATGGATGGATGGATGGATAGATGAACAGATGGGTGGGCAGAAGAGTGGGTGGATGGATGATGGGTGGATGCACAGATGGATAGATAAGTAGACGATGGATGGATGGGTGGTTGAGTGGGTGGATGGGTAGATGGATGGGTGGGTGGATAGACTGGTGGGTGGATGGGTAGGTGGATGGATGGGTGGATGGATGGATGGGTGGATGGATGGATGGATGGTGGATGGATGGTGGATGGATGGATGGATGGATGGATGGATGGATGGATGGTTAGGTGGGTGGATGGGTGGATGGATGGATGGATGGATGATGGATGGATGGATAGGTGGGTGGATGGGTGAATGGATGGATGGATGGATGGATGGATGTGTGAATGATAGATGGACAGATTTTAGTTCTGAAAATCCAAGTTTTGAACATTTCTGTGGCAGCAGCTGTCAGTGCCCATCTATATTCACTCTCCCATTTCTCACTGCAAATAACAGTGACTCTGCCTCTACAGCCACAGAACATACTGGCCCAGAAATGCCTGAAACAGCCTTCAGCCAAACACAGATGAGAGTGGAGGAAAAATACCCCAATTTCCTCCCCTTTGGAGGGGCAACGCTGAGGCTTGCTCTGCCCCCTCTCCCAGACGTCCCCATGGGTCTTTGCCAGGTGGCCAGAGTGCTCACCTGCTGACCGACACGCCCTCCTCTATTGGCCTCTTTCCCTTCCTGTCTCATTTCCTGACTCATCAATCTGGACATTAGGAAATCACCTCCCAGGTAAACTGTTTGCACTCAAATCCTTGACTTGGGGTTGGCTTTTGGGGGACCCAGCTTAAGACAACTACCTCTGCCTTTTGCCTGTTCTAGGACCTTGGACAAGTCATTTTTTTTTTTTTTTTTTTTTTTTTTTTTTTTTTTTTTTTTTTTTTTTTTTTTTTTTTTTTTTTTTTTTTTTTCTAGGCCTTGGACAAGTCATTCTATTTCCTGTGCCTCAGTTTCCTCACCTGTAAAATGGGGACTTAATGGCTTATTTAATGTTCACAGCACATCCATGTGGTTGGCATCAGGCAGGGTCTACCGTGTGCCCCGCCTCACACTGGCACTGAGGGCACAGAGAAGAACAGCCACAGTCCCTGCCCTGGAGGAACTCACCAAAGACAGTGGAAAGGGTGGGTGCCAAGTCCAGGCCACTGGGTTGGAAGACCCAAGGCCAAATCCTAGCTCTTCATATCTTTGCTGGGTGCCCCTGGTCAAGCGACACTTCACTCTATGCCTCAGTTTACTTTTCTGTCAAGTGGGGAGAGAAACCACTTCATGGGGCTCTTGTGAAGAGAAGGAGAGAGAATGCAAGAGAAGTGGTCAGTACACGGCCTGACACACAGTGTGTGACAAAGGGAAGGGCAGTGCCGTTTTCATCATTGTTAAGAAGGAAACGCATAAAGTCATGCAAAATGTGAGCTTGTGTAACTGACAGCTCAGTTGTGAAAGAGAGGGAGAGAGTCAGTGCCCTGGGAGGTCAAAGAAGAGAGCCATTAGGTGGCCTGAGAATGAAGCTGAGATGAGGAAAGCCTCATGCAGGAAAAGAATCCTTGCTGGCCTTGAATTTCACTCTTAGTCATGCATGGAAATTCCCAGCATCTGAAATTTTACTCTTAGACATGCATTCCTTTTGCTTAGCCATTGCTGTCCCAGGCCTTGAGCTACACCACCTTTGTCCCCACCCCACAACCCATGCTCCCACCACTTTCCTAGAGGGCCTCACAGTTTCCCTGGCCTTGCCGTGCTGTTCCTTCCACACGCAGCTGTGCCCTCCCTCCAGCTAGAGCTGTGGGAGGCCTTTCTGAAGCCCATTCACAGCGATCCTCTCTGGCCAGTGTGGCATGAATAGGCAGGGGGGCTGGACCAACTGCATCATGCTCCCCGTGGGGCTTGGTAAAAATGCAGGGTCCTGGGCCTTGCCCTCTCAGATTTTGTCTGGGATGGGGCCCAACCAGATTAGAAAACCACTTATTTGGCCATTCATACACGCCATATTACATGTGTAGAAACTGAGGCCCGAAGAGCATACACAGGAAAGTGCCCAGACCAGAGTTTCTAATTCCCCATCAAGCCCCCACCTTCCCCTCTGGGATAAAAGCTGCCTGGCGGGGGCTTCAGCACAGCCCCCTCTGGGTCCCGCTCCAGGTGTCCCATCTGCCAGCCACCCCTGCTCAGTCTAGGGGGGTCACAAAGCTCCCACGCGGCCGCCAGGTGTGCAGCCCCAAAATGCCTCCAAGAGGCTCTGCCAGCGTTTGGCAGGTGACAGGACTTGGGTGCAGGGGTGGAGAGGACCCAGCCTTGAGTATTTAAATATTTGCTTTCTTACAGAATGGCATTCTTCAGAATATCAGCCAATTTGTATAGAATTAGTCAGTGCCTGGCCCCCCAGCTGCCGCACCGGGACTCCAGGGAGGAGGAATGTACCTGCAGCCTCGCCTGATGTGGAGGCTCCGGCAAGTCCCAGCACAAGATTCGCCTGCCTGCCCATGACCAGGAGGGGAGGCGGGTGGCAGCAGGGCAGACGTGGATCCCAGCCACTCCTGGGCAGCCTGTGCCCCACACCAATCATAAGCTGCAGCTGCCAGAAACTTGCGCAGGAACAGCAGGGGCGAGGCCACTGACTTCCTTCACACATGTGCACGCACTCACACTCACACACACACATCCTGGCTGAGCAAGCCCAGGGCCAGCCCTGGCCCCTGGGTCCATGTCCCCATGGACCAGCCCAGGGACCCCTGGAAAGGAGCATGAGATAACTGGTTGAACTCTCTGCCAGAGTTTCAGAAAAAGCCGCAGAGGTTATGCAAGAGCTAAGTTCAAATCCCAACACCACCTCTTAACTTACCGTGTGACCTTCGACAAGATGCTTTACCTCTCTGGGCCTCACCTGCCCCATGTGTAAAATGGCAATCACAAAGTGCTTACCTGCGACCATGTGCACGAATGTGCTTTCAGACACTGTGAAGTGCTGAATGCGCTCTGGGAGTCAAAGCCATGGTACCTGAGACTTCCAAACAGGTCGTGCTCCCTCTGTAATGCGTCTGTTTATGTTGATTCAATCAACAAGCACTTAGTGAGCACCTACTATGTGGTGACTTTGAGGACATTATTTCTGCTTTCTGGGCCTCAGTATCCCCACTTATAAAATGGACAAATTAGAACACAGCCTCCAACACTCCTTCTATAACTACCATGTTATGCATCTATAATAATCATTCATGTAAAATTCTCTCACTACTAACTAAGAGGAAAGGTAAGAAGAAAGAAAGAAGTTCTTGGCCAGGCGTGGTGGCACACGTCTGTAATCCCAACACTTTGGGAGGCCGAGGTGGGCAGATCACCTGAGGTCAGGAGTTCAAGACCAGCCTGGCCAACATGGTGAAACCCCACCTCTACTACAAATACAAGAATTGGCCAAGTGTGGTGGTGGGTGTCTGTAATCCCAGCTACTTGGGAGGCTGAGGCAGAATTGCTTGAACCCCAGAGGTGGAGGTTGCGGTGAGTGGAGATTGTGCCACTGCACTCCAGCCTGGGCAACAGAGCGAGACTCCATCTCGAAAGAAAGAAAGAGAGAGAGAGAGAGAGAGAAAGAAAGAAAGAAGGAAAGAAAGGAAAGAAAGAAGAAAGAAAGAAAGAAAGAAAGAAAGAAAGAAAGAAAGAAAGAAAGAAAGAGGGAAGGAAGGAAGGAAGGAAAGAAAGAAAGAGAGAAAGAAAGAAAGAGAAAGAAAGAAATGAAAGAAAGAAAGAAAGAAAGAAAGAAAGAAGGAAGGAAGGAAGGAAGGAAGGAAGGAAGGAAAGAAAGAAAGAAAGAAAGAAAGAAAGAAAAAAAGAGAAAGAAAGAAAGTTAGTTCTTGAGAGGGCAATGTCCAAGCAAAAGGAATGCACATCTAAAAGTAAAATTTCAGGTGCTGAGAATTTCAATGTAAGAATGAGAGTGAAAATCAAGGCCAGCTAAGATTATTTTCCTGCAAGTCTACCACCTGTGTGGGCTTGGTGGGTTATTGAACCTTTTCCCGCTTAGTTTTTCATCTGTAAATATGGGATAACAATATAGATTTCACAGGGCAGCTTTTGGTGTTAAGGGGAAGCATATCTGTGATTCACAAGTTGAGCAAGATCATCCCCTTTCAAGTTTTTCTCCTTGTTCTTCTTCAAGTAACTTTGTCCTTTCCCATTCATTCATTCACTTACTCTGCACATGCACTGAGAACCATGAATCACTGGGTATTATTCTTAGAGGGGGTTATGGCCAGGAGCCCAGCGGACGGGGCCCCTGCTCTTCAAGGTCTCACTTTCCAGTCGGAGGAGACAAAGAAAGGCAACAAATAAAACTGAGACACGGGGTGACATGACAGAGTGGGACCATGGGGCCTTGGGGGAAGTAACATTGCAGCTGAGATCTCAGTTAGTTTGTCGTTGTTGTTGTTGTTTATTGAGATGGAGTCTTGCTCTGTCACCCAGGTTGGACTGCAGTGGTGCAATCTCAACTCACTGCAACCTCTGCCTCCTGGGTTCAAGCAATTCTCCTGCCTCAGCCTCCCAAGTAGCTGGGATTACAGGCATGCACCACCACACCCAGCTAGGTTTTGTTTTTGTTTTTTTTCTTTTTGTTTTTTGGGTTTTTTGGGGTTTTTTTTTTGTTGTTGTTGTTGTTGTTGTTTAGTGAAGACAGGGTTTCACCATGTTGGCCAGGCTGGTCTCAAACTCCTGACCTCAGGCGATCCGCCCACCTTGGCCTCCCAAAGTAGAGATCTCACTAACAAGCAAGAGCAGCATGCAAGGATCGGGGAGAGAATCTCCAAGCCAAGGGGAAGTCTGTATGAAGGTCCTGAGGCAGGAAGCAGCTTGGGGACCCTTAGGAGCCACTCAGGTGGCTGGAGCTTGTCAAGTGAACAATGAGGTTAAAGAGGAAGCTCCCATCAGGCCTTGGAGGTGGTTAACCACCGCCCCCGACAGGTCTTCATGCTTGCCAGCATCTCCTTCACCCATTTCCTTGATGGCACAAGGCCCAGGACCCAGGCATCAGAGACCACCGTCTCCTTCAAAGAAGCAGGTCAAACACTCCGGATTCTCCCACGGCCATCTTGACTTTCCCTGGATTTATGAGCGCTGTCTTTTTTTCCCAAGGACGAGAAGCCCCATGCCGGGGTCAGGAGAGACCCTGATGAGTTTCCTCCTAGGAGCAGAGATGCCGTGGGCAGGAATGTGGGCCCCTCTGGGAGCCTTTCAGGCCAAAGTCAGATCTTGAAAAGGCTCAGCCCCACGGGTGGGGATTAGACAGGCTGCAGGGAAGGACTGGGATTACAGCAAATCCCTGAATTACAAAGCCAGGCAGGGCTCCCCCTGCCCTCACTGCTGCCCCGGAAAGCCCCCTCGGCTGACCCCAACCCCAGTCGGGAGCTGAGCCTTTGTCCCTTCCTGTCCATCAGCTCAGAGAGCTAAGGAGGTAAGACTTCAAGCCAAGGCCCTGGGGACTGGGAGGTCCCAACACGGCCACCCCAACCCTTTTTCTTTCTATCTCATGACCTGAGTGCTAGACTTTCCCTCACAGGTTTCCAGGCCTATAATCTCTAAAGCAGTGTTCATCCTACAGCTAGATGTGACTCCTGAGCAGCCCAGTTTTCACCCGGCATACACCCTATTCCAAACTGGAAGATTTTTCTGTAAGGTCTAATATACAAACATGTGTTCAAGTCATAAATCTACAACTCAGTGAGTTCTCACAAACTGAATGCATTCATGTAAGAAGCACTCAGAAACCCCCTTCTGGCCCCTCCTGGCCACTCTGTCCGAGCCTGCCCAAGGAAAACCACTATCCTGATTTCTATTATTATAGATTGGCTTGGCCAGTCTTTGTATTTTATATGAACGGAGTCACACAGTATGTGTTGTTTGGTGCAGCTTCTTTTGGTCAAGATGTTTGTGAGCTTCATCCACACTGTTGTCTGTAGTGATGGTTTGTTCCTTCTCATTGCTGTATAGTATTCTATCCTGGGACTATATCATAATCTACTGTTGATGGGATTTGAGCCACTTCCACAAAAATAAATGCATTCATTATTTGCTGCTGCGTAACAAATTATCCCACAGACAACAAGAAATGTTTATTATTTCATCATTTCCACAGTCAGGAATTCAGAAGCAACTTACAGAGTGGTTTTACCCAGGTCTCTCCTGAGATTGCAGTCTAGCTGTTAAGCAGGACTGCAGTCATCTGAAGGCTTGACTGGGGCAGGGGAGAGGGGGAGATCTGCTTCCAACACAGCTCCCTGCCATGGTTATCGGCAGGAGGCCTCAGTTCCTCGCCAGGTGGGCCTCTCCATAGGACTGCTTGAGTATCCTCATGACACGGCAGCTGGCTTCCCCCAGAGTAAGTGAAGCAAAAGAGAAGAAGAAGGAAGCCACAATGCCTTCTGTGACCTGGTCTTGGAAGACTGAATATGGCAGAAGACACACATCTGCCATATTCTATTCACTGGAATTGAGTCACTAGGCCCATACTCAAGGGAAGGAGGATTAAACCACCTCTTGAAGAGACTATTGAAGAATGTATAAACATATCTTAAAACCACCACAACAAACAAATCTTTTTTGCATCAAGTTCAAGGTCCCTGGTCCTGGGGAGTGAGGCTGACATTTCCTCCTCCGGTTCAACCAGCCCTGAGGGGATGATGGCTCCATGGGAAAGACATGCTCAGGTTCTGGTCTCAGCTGGGCCAAGAATCTCTCTGAGCCCCAAGTTTCTCCTCTGAAAAATAGGGATAACAAGAGTGCCCACATAGGGCGCTTCAGGGGATAGAATTCCCCAGAGAAGTCCCTTATCCCTGAATTCCATTCTCTGATGGCACTTATTTTATAATCTTTAGTGTGAAATCAAGTCAAAGGCTTTTAGAAGATTCAAAATAAGTCAGGCAAATCTTCTTGCAGAATCTCCCGTCTTTCCTGCCTCCTTTAATGGCCCCACCCACTATCCTGCTTCCAGTCAGCGCATCTGCTGTAGAGCTGAGACCTCAGCCACGTGGGACCCAAACTCCCCATGGACCCTGCTTGTGCCCAGATGCCAGCCTGGCTGTCCACCACTCGGTCCTTCCTCTCAAGCACCTGCTTTTTGCCAGGCACTGTGTAGATGCCACCAACACATAGCAAAGGCAAGAACATACCTCCTACCTCGCAGAGCCAACCTATCAACAGAGAAGGTAAATATGGTGAGAATTGCTGCAAGGGCCGAGGACCAGTGCATTGAGAGCTGAGACCTGGGCACCTGGTCTTGCCAATGTAGAGAGGTGGGGAGGGGAGGATCCCTGGAGCTGGGCTCTGAGGACTGAAGCCCAGGAAGAGGGCCAGGAACCTGGCATTGAGAAGAGACAGCAAGAGTCACTGTGGTGCCACCCGAGGCTGGAGAGGTGGCAGGGCCCAGACCCCACAGCTGACAGGCCAGGTGCTTGGGCTCTAGCCTGAGGGCAGCGGGGGTTGCAGACATGTTTTAAGCCAAGAAATAATGTAACTTGTTTTGTGTTTTTAAACATACAAGGAACACATTCTTCAGCACGTTCCTGGTTCCCCTCGAAATGCTGGCCATTCCTGCCTGGTCAAGGAGCCATCCTCGACAAGGGAACCCATTCCTGGACCTTTTCTGGCTGTGTAATCTAAGCCAGGTTGCCTACCCACTCCATGCCTTGATTTCCGCAGCAGATAAGATCGACCCTCCAGGGTTTCCAAGTGAAACCAATGGGGAACAGATACTGAGCCCCTGTCTGGGTGCCTGGCATATGGACTGCGTCACAGATGACAGGCCTCACAGCCCCCCAACCCCAACTTGTCTCCTCTGCCCCATCCTCAGAGGCTTCCGGGGCACCCGAATGGATTCCTCTTCCCCCACCCTGCCAGTGCTTTGGCAAGGAGGCTTCTGTGCATGGCTTCACGTCCTGTCCTGTTTGTTCCTCCTGAGTCACGCACCCTTTTCACCCAACTCCCAGGGACTGACCGTGCGACGGTATCACGTGAATTCAACCAGTTCGACTCCAAGCACATCTGCCAGGCTGTGGAAGGAAGGCATTGCTGCAGATAGAATTATTCTGGCCCACTCACCACTGCCGTCATGTTTTAGGGCCTCAGTCAGTGGCAGGCACTGTGCCAGGCTCTTGATCTGTGTGATCACCTTTAACTCCACAATAACCTGGGATTTAACTCCATCTTCCAGGAGAAGAATCCGAGGCTCAGGAACAGATACCATATTTGCTCAAGGTCACGTAACAAGGCTCAAGCCCAGGGGCACCTGCTTTGAAACATCAATCTATCACACACACACACACACATACGTGTGCTCATTCATGCACCCACACACACCACTGCCACCATCACTCTGGCTGGCTGCTATACTATCGACCGCTTACTCTGCATCTGACCCTGTGCTATGAGGCTCCTTCGGACGATCTCATTCAATCCCCACCACAAGCCGTTAAGATAGATCCTACATCATTGCCATTTTGCAAATGGAGAAGACGAGGCCCTGAGAGGTGGAGTCACCGGCTGAGCTGGGCTTTGAATCCAGGATCTTCTGACTATGCTGGGAGACTGCTTGTGAGGGATTGGTTCCCTTGGCCAATGCGACACAATCAGAGGCCCTAGGACGCCTCCAAGCTGGGACACCTGGAACGCCGAGACTGTGGGTGGGTTCCACCATGACCTCCCCTCTGAGTCTTGTGGTGACTTGGCAGGGACCCCCCCAGCCTCACGCTACCTGGCTTCTGGGGGTCTTTCTGACCATGAGATCCCCACCCTCAGGTTCCTGGGCCCTGGACTCTTCTTCTTTTCTTCTTTCACTCTGTGCCAAACAGGCTAAAAACACACCAGAAATGAGCCCCTCTCGCTTTAGTGCACTCACATAATGTGTGCCAAAGAAGGACGCATTAATCGCTCGGGACCCACATTTTTCAGTGACATTAATCTCTAGCCGGAAAAGCCTCTCTGGACGGTTCTTTTCAGGCTGAAGGCACTTAACGTTGGCCAGGGGAGCAGAAGGGGCCCGCCTGGAATTCCTCTCTAACTCCCAAACACCACACCCACAACCCAGCCCAGCCAGCTTCCCTGGTTATGACGGGGTGGGGGAGATGCCTGCAGGGGATGTGGGGGGACAGGGGGTGGGCAGGGTGGTGAGTGAGCCATAGGTGTGCCGTGGGGCATGCACGAAGGTGAGAAAGGCTGGGTTTCAGCCCTTGCTTGTTCATATCCAGGCATCTGCTCACCTGAAGAATGTGCATCGATGTGTGTGTATATGTGTGTATGTGTGTGTGTGGTGCATGTGCTAGGACACACATGCCAGTGACTGTGAGACACCTATGCCTGCCCATGGGTGTGCCCTGGCGGGTGTGTCTGTGTTTGTGATTGAAAGTGTACAACTGTGTGAGAATATGTGTGCAGGAGGAACTGAGACTATGGCCATGGGTAGAGCTGGGTGTGCCACACTTAGGTGCATGTGTGATTTCGTGTACACATGTTGCTGTGAGCAAGATGGTACACAAATGTGTTTGCTGGGGCACACCAGTGCTTGGGAGTCACTGAGGGCATGCCTGACCCTGTGAGTGTGCACAAATGTGGGGAAGGCAGTGATCAGGTCTGGGGTAAGTGACAGGGATGTGGTGTCCCTCACATGTGCACACAATGCATTTTGACAGGCATAGGTGAGCACTACAGGCTGGCCACTGCAGTGGAGAGACAGGGCTGGGACAGGTGCGAGGTGCTGCAGCCCATGCAGGGTGCTGGAGCCCATTTGAACCTGCACACAGGAGCTGACTGCACATCTCTTCCCAATTCCGCATTCAGCAACTCCACGCTGCGGGCTTGACATTGACCACAGTGGGAGTATTTACACTACGGGAATTGGCAAATGCCAAATCAGGGCTTGCTTTCTCCAGAGGGCCTTTTGTGAAATATTTGCCAGCAGAAGGGAGGCACTTGAGAAATGTCTTTCCTCCAGGACCCAAGTTTCTTCACCATGGGGATGTGGTCCATTGGTGCAGGAGCCCTGGGGGCTGCTGCCTTGGCATTGCTGCTTGCCAACACAGACGTGTTTCTGTCCAAGCCCCAGAAAGCGGCCCTGGAGTACCTGGAGGATATAGACCTGAAAACACTGGAGAAGGAACCAAGGACTTTGAAAGCAAAGGAGCTATGGGAAAAAAAATGGAGCTGTGATTATGGCCGTGCGGAGGCCAGGCTGTTTCCTCTGTCGAGAGGAAGCTGCAGATCTGTCCTCCCTGAAAAGCATGTTGGACCAGCTGGGCATCCCCCTCTATGCAGTGGTAAAGGAGCACATCAAGACCGAAGTGAAGGATTTCCAGCCTTATTTCAAAGGAGAAATCTTCCTGGATGCAAAGAAAAAGTTCTATGATCCACAAAGGCAGAAGCTGATGTTTATGGGATTTATCCGTCTGGGAGTGTGGTACAACTTCTTCCGAGCCTGGAATGGAGGCTTCTCTGGAAACCTGGAAGGAGAAGGCTTCATCCTTGGGGGAGTTTGCGTGGTGGGATCAGGAAAGCAGGGCATTCTTCTCGAGCACCGAGAAAAATAATTTGGAGACAAAGTAAACCTACTTTCTGTTCTGGAAGCTGCTAAGACGATCAAACCACAGACTTTGGCCTCAGAGAAAAAATGATCGTGTGAAACTGCCCAGATCAGGGATAACCAGGGGCATTCACCTGTGTTCATGGGATGTATTGTTTCCACTTGTGCCCCTAAGGAGTGAGAAACCCATTTATACTCTACTCTCAGTATGGATTATTAATGTATTTTAATATTCTGTTTAGGCCCAGTAAGGCAAAATAGCCCCAAAACAAGACTGACAAAAATCTGAAAAACTAATGAAGATTATTAAGCTAAAACCTGGGAAATAGGAGGCTTAAAATTGACTGCCAGGCTGGGTGCGGTGGCTCACACCTGTAATCCCAGCACCTTGGGAGGCCGAGGTGAGCAAGTCACTTGAGGTCGGGAGTTCAAGACCAGCCTGAGCAACATGGCGAAACCCTGTCTCTACTAAAAATACAAAAATCAGCCGGGTGTGGTGGCATGCACCTGTAGTCCCAGCTACCCGGGAGGCTGAGGCAGGAGAATCACTTGAACCTGGGAGGTGGAGGTTGCGGTGAGCCAAGATCACGCCACTGTATTCCAGCCTGGGTGACTGAGACTCCGTCTAAAAAAAAAAAAAAAAATGGTTGCTGTGCCTCATTACAAATGCATATGGTGTTTGGGTGCTGTTGTTTGAAATTATTTTTCTTTTTGGGTCTTCAAAAACCCAAGAAAAGTTGATGATTGACTTGAAGATTACAGAATTTAAGGTTTTTTGGCATGTGTGTTTTCTATTAATAATTGGTTATAGGATGTCAAAGTCATACTTTCATAATAGAATTGACATGCTCTGGGATAGTTTGACAAAGGTAAATTGTAAAGTGAAATCTCTCATTTCATTATCTTCCATTCTAACCTCAGAGATCCGTTTCTCTAGAAAAAATGACCATCTCTGGCTTTAATAAAATTATGCATCAGAAATTAAAAAAAAAAAAGAAATATTTGCCAGCACACCACTAAGACACAGCCCAACCCTATGTGTGCTCATTTTCTTGTACTAAAGTGAGTACGTGTGTGCGTGTGTGCACCCCAAGGTAGCTCCAAAATTGTGTGGGAGTAGCACATAAGATTAGAACACAGATTCAGAAAAAAGGGACAGAAGAGGCAGACGGAGGTGGCTTGAAGAACATCGGTTTTGCAACACTCCAGAGAATGGATCCCTTTCTGTCTCAAGGGCTTTTTGTGAAATTCTCCAAAAAATAAAACAACTGCCAAAGAAAAACACTTAAACTCATATGAACGTGAGAATTGTCATGATCCTCTCTCAGCACTGAGCACTGTCAAACCAAACTGAAGTAAGACTCAGGGCTCCAGAGAGGCAGGGACACTCTGGGTCAGGCAGGCTAGGATGGGGAGGACGGAGACAGCTGTCCGAGGGGGAAAGGCTGCCAGGATCTTGAGAAGAGAACTGCAGTTTCCAGTCCTGTTCCCCCACCAGGTAGCTGTATGCCCTGGAACAAGTGGCTCAGCCTCTCTAGGTCTCAGTCTACTCACTGCAAAATAGGGTCTATAATACCATCTTCCTAGGATTTTGCTGCGTGGATTAAATGCATGTAAATGGAACACAAAAGCTAAGGGTTGAGCAGAGCTCTTGTTAATGCAAAGTCCATGGCCTGAGCAAGCACTTTAAATTGTCAGTGTTGTTAAAAAGGCTGACCCTCAGGGGCCGAGACAGGAGAATCACTTGAGCCCAGGAGTTTGAGACAAGCTTGGACAACATAGTGAGACCCCCATCTCTACAAAAAAATTAAAAAATTAGCCACACCTGTAGCCCCAACTATTCAGGAGGCTGAGGCAGGAAGATCACTTGAGCCCAAGAGGTCGAGATTGCAGTGAACTGTGATTTCACCACTGCACTCCAGCCTGGGCAATAGAGCAAGAACCTGTCTCTTGGCCAGGCGCAGTGGTTCACACCTATAATCCCAGCACTTTGGGAGGCTGAGGCAGGTGGATCACCTGAGGTCAGGAGTTCGAGACCAGCCTGGCCAACATGGTGAAATCCCGTCTCTACTAAAAATACAAAAATTAGCCAGGCGTGGTGGTGCGCACCTGTAATCCTGGCTACTCGGGAGGCTGAGGCAGGAGAATCGCTTGAACTCAGGAGGCAGAGGTTGCAGTGAGCCGAGATCGCACCACTGCATTCCAGCCTGGAGGACAGAGCAAGACTCTGTCTCAAAAAAACAAAACAAAACAAAAACCTGTCTCTTTAAAAAAAAAAAAAAAAAAAAAAAAAGACTGTCTTCTATAGCAGGAGCACTGAGCCCCAGACTGAGAGAGCAGGAGAGGACGTAGCAGGTGACCAGGCCTCCAGCTGTGTCATGTTAAGACAACTCCTCCTGCCGCAATCTCCATTTACCCTTCTGTACCCTTCAGAGAACCCTACCTGCCTCCCGTGGCTCCAGGGAGAAACTAAGAGACCATCTGGGCCCAGGATGAGACAGATGCTCCCCTCCTCCACCAAACGGGTTGGGGTCCAAACAGTCATCATCGTCACCACTACTGAACATTCATGCACCAGCCACTCTGTGTTAAACATGTCATGGCTTTAAGTCACATGATTTTCTGTACAAGCTTAGCTATTACCAGCCTCAGTCTACAGATGGCATAACGGAAGCTCAGAAGGGTCAAAAGACTTGCCCAGACCAGACAACTGAAAAGTAGTGAACCCAAGTCCGTGTGACACCCAGACCTGAAAGATCAGCCACCACTCTGTGGGAGTCCTACACGGCCAGGGCAGAAGGACCCTGGACAACTTCTAGACCACCAGCCGGTTTGGGTACAAACCAAGCCTGGAGGAAAAGTGTTTCACCCAGATGGAACAGTATGTGCAAAGGCCCAGAGGCAGAAGAGGAAAGGCCACTTGCTTGCCTGGATCAGAGAGTGAGAGGCAGCCTGGCTAGAGAGGGGATGGGGCCCAGAACCTAGTGGGGAGACAAACCGGGAGGCAGAGAGATCTGCTGGGAAGCAGCTGCATTGTCCAGGTAAGAGAGGGCAATGGCTTGGGCCCAAACAGTGGCCGGGGGATGGAGAGAGATGGACAGTTCAAGAAAAGCTTGGGAGCCATCCATCTCGCAGGATCTGGTGACGGATAGAAGGCATGTTTGAGGCAGAGGGAGAAATCCAGGTTGAGACCACTGTTTTCAGCCAGGGAGACTGGGTAAATGGCGATGGCCCCGAGGTGGGAACTCAGGACGAGGAGCAGGCAAGAGCTTGAGTTCACTGGAATCTGTCCAGTCAGTGATGCCTGTGAGTATCTGGGCGGGTTGGGGCTGTGGTTCGGGAAGCAGGAGCAGAGATGCCGGAGCATCACCCAGTGGAGCTGGAGAAAGGGATGAGCTTACCCGAGCAGAGTGGGTAGAATGAGAAGAGCTCAGTGACAAAGCCCTGAGGACCAGCATTCAAGAACCCGGCTGAGGAGAGCACCTCGGCCAGCCCAGCACTTCCACCTGCCAGACACCAAAGCACTTTACTTTGATCAACTTGTTGAAGTCTCGTAGCAACTCTCTGAGGGAGGCACCAGGATGGGCCTCCTTCTGGAGATGGGGAAGCCAAGGACTTGCAAGGTTAAGCCACTTGCTGGGGTCTCTGGTCTAGGAAGTGGTGGTGCTGGGTCTCAAACCCAGGAACTGTATTGGCTGGAAGTGAGCAAAGAAGACAGCGTGGCCAGAGAAGTAGGAGGTAGATGGGAGTGTGCAGGGTCACCCAAGCCAAAGGACAAGGAGTTTTGAGAAGGCAAATGACCTTCAGGACCTGCAAGAGAGGCCCCTCTCTCCCTGTTTTACACAGAAGGACCCAGAGATGCTACAGGTCAAGTCAAAAGACAAGTTCAGGAGCAAACCCGAGATGATCTGAGGTCAGGACGCCCAGAAGAGGCTGGGGCGAGAAGCACAACTCCAGACCCTTTTCAGCTTCCCAAGGCCCCAAAGCACAGGCTCAACTCCTCTGTCCCTCTCTGACCTCGGCCACCAGCCCAGCTGCCCGGTCACACTGACCATGCTACGCGAACCCTGGCCAGGCAAGACCCAGCGTCAGGAAGCCTCTTTGGGAAGCTCAACTCTAGCTGGCTCCCAGGGAGCTGAGCACCAAGGAAGCGAGGTGGGCACCAGGGAGAGGCCAAGGAGACCCCTGTCCCCCAGCAGCCCCACTCCCCTCGGGTGCCTCCATTGATCTCCCTGGCGGTATAACATCAAGGGATGTTTTTAATAAGAGGGCAGGAGGCCTTGGGAGCTGACCGGGCAAGGCAGTGCCGGGCAATTAATCACCTGGTTGAGAAGCCACAGCCATGGGTAACCGGATCCCCGGAGGGCCGTTAGGCACACCACGCCTTTCATCTCTGCCCGTGGCCGCACTGTGTGGGCTCCTGGGGCATCTTCATTAACTCTGGGCCCCAGGGGACCAGCCAGGCATGGGGGGTGCATGTGTACCTGTACACGGATTCTTCAGGAGTGTGCATAAATGCGCATGTGTAGGCACATGGTCCTCTGTGTTCATGTGTGAGACCAGAGCCCTGGTTAAGAATGCAGGCTTCTGGCCGGGCACAGTGGCTCACGCCTGTAATCCCAGCACTTTGGGAGGCCAAGGCAGGTGGATATCCCGAGATCAGGAGTTTGAGACCAGCCTGGCCAATGTGGTGAAACCCTGTCTCTACTAAAAATACAAAAATTAGCCAGGGGTGGTGGCGGGTGCCTGTAATCCCAGCTACTCGGGAGGCTGAGGTGGGAGAATCACTTGAACCCAGGAGGTGGAAGTTGCAGTGAGCTGAGATCACGCCACTGCACTCCAGCCTGGGTGACAAGAGCAAGACTCTGTCTCAGAAAAATAAATAAATAAATAGAACGCAGGCTTCAGAATCAGACAGACCTGGGTTCAGGTTCAGGCCCCACTCCTTACTAGCTAGGTCACCCTGGGCAAGTTATTCAACTTCTCTGAGCCCCTATCTCTTCATCTGCAAACCGAGATAGTAACAGTGGTAATAACTACATATCCTTGAGGGGATCAAGTGATACTATTCCTATAGAAGTATCTAGAATGTAGTATGTTTAATAAACATACATTCTTATTACACATGCATGGGTGTATACATGTGCGTATGTGTGGTTGGCAGAGGTCTAAGAATGATCCCAAATGACCCTTATGTCACCTCCACCCCTCTGAGTGTGGGTGGAGCCCAGGAATATGATCAGATATAACTCCCATGATCATGTTCCATCATATGGCAAGAGGAAGATGATCCAAGTGGGCCAAGTCTAACTACATGAGCCCTTTCAAGGCCAAGCTTTCTCCAGTTGCTGGGCAGAAATCGCAGAGACGAAGCACCACGGGGGCAGACACAGGGAGCCACCCCTGCCCTTGCAGAGATGGGGGCCCACACAAGTGGCCCCAGGAGCTGAGAGGGACCCCTGCCAACCTCCAGCAAGAAGGTAGGACCTCAGTCCTACAGCTGCGAGGCACTGAATTTGGCAATGACCTGAATAAGCTTGGAGGTGGATTCTCTCCAGAGCTTCCAGATCAAAGCCCAGCCCAGCAGACACCTTGATGTCAGCCTTCAGAGACTGGGGCAAAGACCTCAGAGGAGCTCACCCCACCTCTGACTGCCCAGGTCAAGGGGCCACTGGTAGAATTTTGACAGCTTCAGGAGACTCCCAGGGCCCTCTAACGTATGGTGACACACAGGTGTCTAATCTGGGCTCTAAGCGACACCTGCTGTAGCCTCCAGTCCCAAGCTGTCACGAACAGAGCAAAATGTGTGGCCTAGAGCAGGCAGAGAGGTGCCCTGGGAGAGGCTGGCTGAGCTCTGTGGAGGGGACTCTAGCAAGTCACTTACTCACTCAGCACCAACTGCATCATGAGCAGAGGTGGACTGAACACAGGGCAAACACCGGTGAGGCAGAAGAGCTGTCCAGCCGCAGAGGCGGTGACCGGCTCCCTGAGTAAACAGTCTCAGGCCTGGGTCCAGAGTCCCTCAAGAGGCTGGCCGACCTCAACCTGCACCAGGGCCAGCTTCCCCACCTCCACCCACCTGGCCTACTCAGCTCCATGGCTTTTCAAGCACCCTCTCCTCCCCATCCCCACTGCCTTGCCTACGGTCCAGCACCTAAGTGTTGCCTGGATGACCACTCCACCTCCTCCTGGCCTCCTGTCTCCAGCCTCAGCCCCTAATTCAACCTCCACTCACTCAACCTGCTCACAGCTAGTCCAGGGCTCCTATCGTTGTCAGGATGAAGTCTAAACTCTGCCCTGAAGATTAAGAGCCATTTTCACTTTTGCCAAATGAATGAGCCCTGAACAACAACAAAATATTTGAATTCATGCTTCCTTGATACGAGTACGCTTGAACAGCTTTGCATCTGTTTATTACCCTGGCATCTTTTTACCCACCCAGCTCCTACTCATCTTTAAATTGTTTTAATTATTCCAGTTTTTTTGGGGGGGTTGGTTTTTTTGTTGTTTGTTTGTTTATTTTTTGAAACGGGGTCTCACTCTGTCATCCAGGCTGGAGTTCAGTGGTGTGTTCTCGGCTCGCTGCAACCTCCGCCTCCCTGGTTCAAGCGATTCTTCTGCCTCAGCCTCCCGAGTAGCTGGGATTACAGGCATCCGCCACCACGCCCGGCTAATTTTTTGTATTTTTAGTAGAGATGGAGTTTCACCATGTTGGCCGAGCTGTTCCAGTTTTTAAAAGGTACCGCATACACGTGGCACAAAATTCAAGAGGTATTTAAAAAAAAAAAAAAAAAGACAGTGGAAGGGCAGTTCCCATCCAGCCACTCTGTATGGAGCCATCCAGGCGCCACCCAAAAGAAACTCCCTCTTACTAGTTTTCTGGATGCACACAGATTTATTCCAGGCAGATACTGGCAAATACATATATGTGTTCTTTTTTATACAAGTAATAGTGTATTATACTTCATTTTTCCAGCTAACAAAATATCTTAGCAATTGTCCATCTTGGTACATAAAGAGCTATCTCCCTTTTTTTTTTTTTTTTTTTTGTTAATTACTGCGTAACGTTCCACTGCTGGAAGGTTATGCAGATATTAACTTTTCCTCTTGGTGATATAAGGCTTTTTTCCATCTCTTGCTACTACAATGTGTCACTGAAATATCATTTCACACACATTCAAGTTTGTTTCTAGAAAGTTCCTGGAACTAAGATTGTTGGATCAAAGGCTGTGTCAAAGGCAAAGATATTCTCAGTTGCCCTCCATGGAGGTGGTAAAATTTGCATTTCTACTATCATTTTATGAACATTCCTACTTCCCCATATACTCACTAACCTGGTGATTTATTCAGTTTCGTAACTATTATCTGATAGGTGAAAAATGGCATCACATTGTAATTTTAAATACAGTTTTTGAGGCCAGGCATGGTGGCTCATGCCTGTAGACTCCCAGCACTTTGGGAGGCTGAAGCGGGCAGATCACCTGAGGTCAGGAGTTTGAGACTGCCTGGACAACATGGTGAAAGCCCATCTCTACTAAAAATATAAAAAAAATTATCCAGGCATGGTGGTGTGTGCCTGTAGTCTCAACTACCTGGGAGGCTGAGGCAGGAGAATCATTTGAACCTGGGAGGTGGAGGTTGCAGAGAGCTGAGATCGCACCACGGCCCTCCAGCATGGGCAACAAAGGAAGACTCTATCTCAAAAAATAATAATAAATAAATAAATAAATGCAGTTTTCTTGTTTTGAGTAAGATCAATCATCTTTTCATGTTCTTCTCTAAGAGGAATTGTTTTCTTTTTCTGTGAATGATCTGTTCTTATACTCCATCGGTTTTTCTAGCAAGTTGTTAGCCCTTTCTCTTTGATTTACGAGAGCTCTACATATATGAAGGAAATTAACCCTGGGCCAACTTAAATAACAATTTAAATCATTGAAATTGTTCTCTGAATGTTCAGTTAAATTCCCCTGTGATTTTTTTAGGAGTAATTATCTCTATTTTTTCTATGGCTATTCGTCTGTCTAGATTTTCTGTCTCTTCTAGGTATATTTTTATAAGTTATATTTTCTTTAAAAATCGTCTATTTCATCCCAATTCTCAAATATATTTGCATATTCTTTTGATTTCCTCTGAAACTGGCATTATTTCTCCATAACCATTTTTTATTTTAGGAAATAGTGCTTTTTGCACTTTTTTCTGGATTAGATTACCTGTGTTATTTGGATTACCTATGTTATTTGTCCTTTTCAAACAATCTTTGTTAGTTCTAGCATTTGTATGACTTCTAACTCATAAAGATCCACTTTTATCTTTATAGATTTCTTTCTTGTGATTTCTTTAGGTTTATTTTATTGCTGATTTTCTAACTTCTTGGATTAATGTATGGACTTTTGATCTTTATTTTTATTAATAAAAACACTTAAAGCTATGAATTTTTCTCTGAGTTCTGCTTTAGTAGTATTCCATCATCCTGATATGGATTGCTATTATTATCTCCATTTTCTGCATTTCTGAAATTTGATTTGATTTCCTTCTTGATTCAAGAAAGAGTGGTAAAATATGTTATGTTTCATTGTTAATTTCTTCTTGTATTGCATTGAGAATGTAACCATTCCTAGGAGGATTGGTGGAATTCTTTTTTATTTCCTCCCCATCCCCTTCCCATCTGTGACTCAAACTTATTATTTTGTATTTTTAATGTTTACCTTTATATCTTTAATATTAAAATTAATTATATCTCTATTAATTTCATATTTAAACTCTATCTTTTGCCCCGGCTATAAAAGATATGGAAGTCTGTGTATTTCCATTACTTCATATCTTCTTTCCCCCTTTCCTTCCCACTATACGTCAGTCATCATTTCTACATAGTTTTATTTATTCCACGTTTCATCCTGTTCCATAATCATGACTCTCACATAGGTTTTAGTCTTGGAGACAAATGGGTTTAATTCCCTGGTCAGTCCTCAGTCCTTCTGCCATAGTTTCTCCAAGTTCATCTTCAAAAAGGGATCACAGGACTTATTCTCAGAGTCCTTAGATATTAAAAAACTAAAACTGATTTCTCCAGAGCCCAGCTCTGGAAAGGCTGGTGTAGCCCAGCTGCTTATCATACATAGGGAAGCTGCAGCCCAGAGACAGGAGCGGTGGCCCACGTTGCCCAGCCTGGGGCCAGGGACAGAGCCAGGATGAGCCACCTTGAGGGGGGGCTTTCCCCTCCAACCCCTCTCATCCTCTGTCTTCCTGCCTCCTTAAGTAGGGGGTGGGAAGGTGGCAGCGGGGACCCCACAGTGCTGGGGATACCCTTTTCCACTAATCCCCTGGAATCCCACCTGGAACTCGGTGGGAAGCGACTGGCGGAGGATTCTCTCCCCTCCCCAGAGGATTAGCATGGCTGGAGGCCCCCAACGGCACATCCTCCCCCGAGAGAGGGAAACTGTGAGCTCATCTTTGCCGCCGACGGCGGGCAGAACGGGTGGGGCGAGGGGCTCCACCTGTTCCCGATAATCTCTCTAATCCAGCCCCATAATTATTCTTTATTAACAGAGGCTGCTGCCTTCGTTACACACTGAAAAGAGGGCGTCAGGAGTGAAGACATGGGGATCAGAAACTGGTCACATTTTCCAAAGGGGTTTATTTGCCATGACCAAAATAACCTCCCCAGGAAAAGGCTGAGTTCCTGCCTTGCCCCATCCCGGTGCCCAGCCTGGGAGCTCCAGGACCTGCATCCCCCAAGTTAGGCCCAGAGCTCCCTGCCAGGCTCCCACAGCCCCCAGTCTTCATGCATTCAAACATTTCCTAAGAGCAAGAGTTTGCACAAGGCCTGGTACCAGGCTTTGCAGATATACAAGTAAATCACACATGGCCCTGCCTGCTTGGGGCTCACTATCTAAAAGGGAAGGGACGAGTACCCCAACCACTACAGGGCAAAGTGCTAAATGTGTGCCATCCCAGGGAGGACTGGGGGGCTCCAGGAACAACAGTGGGGAAGCCTTCCTGGAATGAGGGACAATAGAATTCTGCTTTGAAGTATAGAAGTTCCCCAGTGGACAAGGTAAGGAAATGACATTCTGTAGAAGGAACAGCATGCTAAGACAAAGCTGAACCATGATTCCTGGTAGCCAGAGCAAAGGTTTGAGATGGGGAAGGGTGATACTGGGGTTGGAGGGGTAGACAGGGCCGTGTCACACAAGTATCCATCCTGTGGGTTCTAGGGAATCATAGAAGGTTTTAGGTCAGATTGCGCTTTAGAAAACCCTTCTGGCAGCTGGGTGCGGTGGTTCACACCTGTAATCCCAGCACTTTGGGAGGCCGAGGCGGGCAGATCACAAGGTCAGGAGTTTGAGACCAGCCTGGCCAATATGGTGAAACCCTGTCTCTACTAAAAATACAAAAATTAGCTGGGTATGGTGGCACACGCCTATAGTGCCAGCTACTCGGGAGGCTGTGGGAGAAGAATCGCTTGAACCCAGGAGGCAGAGGTTGCAGAGAGCTGAGATTGCACCACTGCACCCGAGCCTGAGCCACAGAGCGAGACTCTGTCTCAAAACAAACAAACAAAAAAAAAAAAAAAGAAAGAAAGAAAGAAAGAAAAGAAAACCCTTCTGGCATCAGGAGAGCTGGCTCATTCCTGTAATCCCAACACTTTGGAGGGCAAGGCAGGAGGATAGCTTGAGGCCAGGAGCTCAAGACAAGCCTGGGCAACATAGCAAGACCCCATCTCTCAAAAAAAAAGGCTTAGCTGGGCATGGTGACACATGTCTGTAGTTCTAACTACTTGGGAGGCTGAGGCAGGAGGATTCCTTGAGCCCGGGAGTTCGAGGCTGCAGTGAGCTAGGATCACATCACTGCATTCCAGACTGGGAGACCCTGTCTCCAAAAAAAAAAAAAAAAAAAAGGAAAACCCTTCGAGCTACAGACTGGGGATTGGATTGGCTGAAAGCTACTGGATGCAGGGAGTAGTTAGGGATGCTTTTAACAGGTGAGAAATCAGGAGTTTGGAACCTGAGCCATAACAGGAATAGAGAGGAGAGGCAGGAGCATCCGGTGATGAAGGCACAATCCCTCTGACCCTAGTGGCCAGACTGTCCACCAGAGCACGTGGTCAGATGAGGAATCAGGGTGTCCAAGGGTCCCCAGGATTTCATGCTGCTATCACCAGCACCTATGTTCAGCCTGACATTCGATCTTCGCGGGGACCAGAGGATCTTGGGCCACACTTCCTGCCCTTACAGCTCAGGGGAATGAGATGTAGGGAACTGGGAATTTTGAAATCCAAACTCCTGGCTCCCTGGCCTTTGATGCCTCCCTCCTTCCCAGCCCACCCACCTGCAGTGCCCTCTCCCCTCGCACATGCCCCTCAGCCTCTGCCCAGCGGCATCCTCTTCCCCCCACAAACAAGCCCTGCTCACTGCCTCCTCCGAGTGCTTCCTGACCAGCCCATCCCTGCCCATTTCCTGCCCACACCTAGGTCTTACTGAAAAGCTTGGCTTACAGGTCCCTCCTGCTGGGAAGCCGATCCTCCCATGGCAATGGCCTCACACCTGCCTCCCCCATCTCCCTGCCTCTATGGGGGTCTCTGTATCTGTGCATCCCTTTCTGCCTCCACCCGTGTCTGGCTTGTCCTCTGCATTCATCCTTCTCGGCGTCACAGCTTCAGCCTCAGCAGGGACAGAGCTCCCTCTTCGGCCTCCTCCACCTGTTTCTCTCCTTGCTCACTCCGTACCTAATCCCCTCCCCAGAACACAATGCACGGTCCCTTCATTCAAACCAACACCAGACACAGAGTCTGAGCCGGCCCGGGCTGGGGTCACAGAGGAGGAAGCGGCGTTGCGGCTCTGGCCTCTCACCCTTCCCTGGCTGCTCCCACTCTAGCAGCCAAGGTGGGGCGGCACCTGTCAGAAGCAGCATCAGAAGGGAGATGCTGCAGGAACGGCAACAGGCAGGAACGGCGCACGCTGGGCTCTGAGAGGCAGCGATCACATCGGAGCCCCCACACTTGATTTCAAGATCCAACAAAAGGGCTGGCACTGGGGTCAGAGATGAGAGCAACCCCTTCCTGTCCTCCAGAAGTTCGCAGTCTGGTGTTGGAAACGGACAGATAAGCTCATCCACAGGAAATCATGTGGCCTGTCCCACAGCAGGGCCGGGCTAAACCCTCCCCACGGCCCTTGGAGCCTGGAATGATACAGGAGATGCTCTGAAATTGGGCAGGCTGGGCTCAATCCCAGCTTTGCCAATCATCTTGACTTCTCTAAGCCTCAGCTTCACATCTGTATCATGGGTACACAATAGTTCTCTAGAGGCTAATATAGGTAAATAGACAATATATGAGCCAATGTATGTAAGTGTGGCTTAGCAAAGAGCCTGCCATTACGTAAGCGTTCAATAAATCATACTTATAATTTTTATTGCATTTATTCCACTGCTGTCTGGGAGGCACCAGACTGGAAGTTAAGAGACCCATATCCGGTCCTCGTCTTGCCACTACCTCGCTATGTAACTCTGAACGATTCCCGTCCTCACCTCGCCCCGTTTTCTGAACTATGAAATGGGGGATGAATATGGAACTTCCTTCCTACCCCGACCTCCTAAGATTTGAAGGGAAGGCAGCCCCCATCATGCTCTTCCATCTCCTCCCTGCCTCCTCTTTCTCTCTCTCTCTCTCCTCCCCCTACCCTGCTCCCTTACTCCAGCCACTCAGACCTCCTTGCTCTTCCCCCAACTCCCAGCCACACTCTGGTCTTGAAGTGTCCACATTTGCTGTTCTCTCTGCCCCAGTCTCTATTCCTGGCCACCTCCAACGTCCACACAGCTCCCTCACACTTCGTTCAGGCCTTCACACAAATGTCACCTCCTCCCGGGGGCCTTCCCTGACCACCTCCATCACTGTCTCCTCAGCCTGCTTTATTTTATTCACAGCACTCTTCAGAACCAGATATGTGATGGGTCGCCTTCTATCTCCACTCACTAGAATGCAAACTCCAGGAGACGGGAACGCGGTCTGTCTGGTTCACAGCCGTAGCCCCAGAATCTACACAGTGCCCAGCCAGAGGCGGCACTCCATTCTCAAATGAGGACTAGCGTGTGCCCAAAGCTCTGAAGAGGCCATATGGGTGCGGCGGGGGGAGAGAAGTCTCCAAAATCCCCTCCGTGCCAGCTCCCAGCCTGCTGCGCCTTCTCACAGCCTGGAAAAGCGCAAAGCCCCATCCACCCCTGCCGGGCACATGGCCCCTGCCCTTGGGGTCACAGACCTGAGACGACCACCCCTGGCCCCGAAGCCCTCAGATGTTTCCAGGTCGGGGCCATGAGGGAGGGGGCGGCCAGCTCAGGGCCCCATCCTTTGTCCCAGGCCCCAGCAGAATTTAATTCCAAGGTTCAAAGCGCCTTTGCCCCTTCCCAGATAAAAGGCCGCTCAGCCGGAGAGATGAGCTGGTTAATAAAGGCAGGAGGGGGGCCCTGGAAAGACAGGCCCACCATCGCTCCCTGCCCACACCCTCTGCCGGTGAATGCTCTCAGCCCTCTGCCGCCGTTCCGGCCCGCTGCCCCACAAGAAAAGCCCATTAATTGAACACTAATAGGATTTTCAATTTGTCACAATCCTTAGAGATCCCAGGGAGGCAGGGAGGAGAAGGACAGGATTCCTGACATGACTGTGTTAAAGGCGATCTTAGCAGTGAGCCTGGCCTGGATGCCAGACAGGTCCCTGCCTCTCTGGGGCCTTCAGGCAAGCTGCAGCCCTCTGGCCTCAGTTTCCTCAACAGAAAGTTCCTAAAACCTACTTCAAAAGGAGGCTGTATGGATTCAACATGACCCTGAAGGAGCAATCTCTGGCGAGTGCTGCCCGACTGGTAGTGGGCGCTCTGCAATGACTGCCCCTCCCGCGTCAGCCTCTCTCGCTGCTCCTGCCGCGATCTCCCCGCCAGGTAGCACTGGTCGCACGGGCTGGAGCCCTGCCCCCCACCTCTGCCCCTGCCCCAGCCACTGTGTCTCCATTCTTCTGTGGCTTCAGCCAAACACCCCCTAGGGAGTAAGAGGGTGGGGTGTCTGGGAGCCCGTGGCCTTTTCATCCTCGGTGGGATCAGCGTCCTGAATTCCTCGTGGTTCAAGGAGAGCCAAGGATTTGGAGCTTGCAAACACGGCGGCCCAATCAGAAGGCCCTAGCCCGTGCCAACCAGCTGTGTCTCGGTTACAGCACACCAGCTGCCCAAGCTCTGTTCTCCAGGCGAATTCCTCCCGGATCAGGAGATGCCAGACAGTGCGGACCACATCTGTGTTGCTCCCTGGCCATGGGCTCTGCTCTGCGCTTCCCCATGGCCTGAAAGTGAGGGACA
Source organism: Nomascus leucogenys (assembly GCF_006542625.1). Taxonomy (NCBI): domain Eukaryota; kingdom Metazoa; phylum Chordata; class Mammalia; order Primates; family Hylobatidae; genus Nomascus; species Nomascus leucogenys. The sequence continues at coordinate 22,228,675 of NC_044404.1, read as the reverse complement.
CCCTGGCATGGGAAGGGGTTTGAGGGTGGGGGATTGGAGGGAACGTGTCTACTGCTACAGTTGATAAGTGACAGAGACAGACAGGGTGCAAAGATTGCCTCCAGGATTTCCAAAGCCAATGAACAAGCCACCTGGCCGGGCCCCACGCCTGGCTCAGAGCCATGCACCCTGGATTCGCTGCTGCTGGCACCACCCAGGAGAGAGAGGTGGGAAAGGGGGACTCCCTCAACCCCCAATCTGGCTCTGGGCAGCTGCTTCCTTTGCAAAGCCTTCATTACTAGACTGGACAGGAGTGGAGGGAGGGAGGACGGCAGCCAGCACCGCCTGTGGTCCCTGCTCGCTTCTGCCTGATCCAGGCCCCCCAGGAGCCCTGACCGTAATTTACAAGATCTCAATTCCTCAGCACCACGTGGTCCCAACCCAGACAGAGATGGGAAAGGGGAAGGGAGGAGAGACAGCAAGGAGACAAAATTGAGGGTGGTTTCAGTTACTCTATATTGCAGTTACCACAGACCCATTCAGGTGCAAAGAGAATCATATATCTTGTTAATAGAAGAAATAGAAGAAGCAAATTGGCATTCACCTCATTTTAATGGTCACAGGGGAAGGCGTGATGAGGTTCCCACACATGGGAAGAGTAGGTGAGCTTTCACCAAACCAATGTCGATGAGCCCTAGGATCCTGGAATGGAAATCTGTGGGTTCTCAGGCCCGGGACAGAAGGTTAGGTGGAGGCCAAGGAGAAGATTCTAGAAGAGAATGCTCTCCGAATGCCACAGTGTAGACTGTGGAAAGTCTCTGTGGGTTTCAGGTGGAATTCTCAAAAGAGGCTAGAAAGAGGGGCAGCCTGCCTGATAGGGGGACAGTGACATCCTGCCCAGTGGCAGATGAGAGGGTCAGGAAGGACCCTTAATCCATGGGCCCCATCTGGTCCCCTATACTTTTCAGAACATCTTTGCTTGGGCCTGAGTCACATCTTTGACTCATGCAGCAAGTGTCCAGCTCTGCCCACAAGCAGAAAGCGGCCCCAGGAGTCAGTGGCAGTACGTGCTCAAGCAGGAGAAGGACCATGTCACGACATTGGAGAGTCCCTGGAGGGGTCCCCTGAGGCAGCATTCAGACTACCCACTGCTGCCCTACTGGGGATTTCTGAATTGTCAGCTCCCACATGAGGAATGATCCCCAGGATCCTCCGAGCTCCCAGCTAGAATCTGATCTGGCTGTGTGAGCCTAGGTGAGTTGCTCACCCTCTCTGTGCTTTTAGTTCACTGGGCAGAAGACGTGAAGGAATAGGAGAACCAAGAGTGTTCCCCTGCCCTATGGAAGGTGAGGGCCCTTTATAAAAGAGTTTGGTGAGTATATTCAGGGTGAAGAGGGTAGTCTATCCCTCTAATGAAGAAATGATGGCATTTATTTATTAGAAAGGGTTTTAGGAATGGGATGGAAGTTATGGATCAGAAGTGTAAGATACATCATTCATGGCCGGGCGCGGTGGCTCATGCCTGTAATCCCAGCACTTTGGGAGGCTGAGGCGGGTGGATCACGAGGTCAGGAGATCAAGACCATCCTGGCTAACACGGTGAAACCCCATCTCTACTAAAAATACAAAAATTAGTCGGGCGTGGTGGTGGGTGCCCGTAGTCCCAGCTACTCAGGAGGCTGAGGCAGGAGAATCGTGTGAACCTGGGAGGTGGAGCTTGCAGTGAGCCGAGATCACGCCACTGCACTCCAGCCTGGGCAACAGTGTGAGACTCCGTCTCAAAAAAAAAAAAAAAAAAAAAAAAAAAAAAAAAAAAAGATATGTCATTCATTCATTTATCATTCATTTATTCATATAACAGTGATGTATTGAGCTCCTACCTTAGTTCAGACCCCACCCCTGGGACACAGTGAAGAACCAGACAGGCCCTGCCCTCAAGGATCCAGACAAGTAAACAAGGACCTACCAGGGTGATGGAGGCTCTGCCAGAGCCCACACTGGGGGCTGGAAAGCACAGAAAAGGTGGGAGGGGGCTAGTCTGGGTGGGCACAGAGGCTTCTAATAGAAGTAACCTCTAGGCCGGGCGCGGTGGCTCACGCTTGTAATCCCAGCACTTTGGGAGGCCAAGGCGGGCGGATCACGAGGTCAGGAGATCAAGCCCACGGTGAAACCCCGTCTCTAGTAAAAATACAAAAAATTAGCCGGGCATGGTGGCAGGCGCCTGTAGTCCCAGCTACTCGGAGAGGCTGAGGCAGGAGAATGGCGTGAACCCGGGAGGCAGAGCTTGCAGTGAGCCAAGATTGTGCCACTGCACTTCAGCCTGGGCGACAGAGCGAGACTCCATCTCAAAAAAAAAAAAAAAAAAAAGAAGTAACCTCTAAGCTACCATTTAAAAGATGAGGAGAGGTAGCCAAGCAATGTGGGGGTGATCAGAAGGGATCCCAATGGGGGGCCTGACATTTGCAAAGGCGTGAAGCATCTTCCTCCTTGCCTTCCTCACTTCTAACCACCATGCAATACCTTTGCAAAAATGAATGAATGAACAAATGAATGAATGAATGAACAAAAGGTGGAAGGGTCACAGACATACCTATTTCAGAAGAAGCATCCAATACCTGAAAAAACTCCATATATTCAGTGAGCACTTTGCCTAAGGTGGACCCAGCCATCTGGTTATTTCAGCACCAAATGGAATATTCCAAGGCTGTGGCTTCTGATGTCCTCAATAAACCCCAAAAAGGAAACAACGGCTCTGCCCCCTCATCCACTGATGTGGCCTCTGCTACACATCCACTTCCTTCCACTTGAAAACCTGGCACCGTCCCATTCATTCGTGCATTCACGAATCTCTTGATCATCACCCACGTGCCAGGAGCTGTGCCAGGCACATGGAGCGAGTGCCAGTGGGAAAAGCCTGCCTTGGTGCTGCCCTTCTTGGCACATCCATCACCCTTCAGTGGTCACAGTCACAGCAGGAACCTGGAACTACCTGGGAGTATCCTGAGCTGTGGGAACCTTCCCAGTAAGTCCCCACTCAAGGGCAGGGCGGGGCCTGTGAAGGGACAATCCTTCTCCTGCTTTCCCGCCCAAACTCGTGTCCAAAGGCAAGGCACACGCACGGGTGGAATCCCATCAATGGCACCTGGCCAACTGGCTGCCACTTGCTTATTTGGCTTGGAACAGGAAATACATTTTTCTACTATTTAGACTGCTGACCTCGGGAATAAACTAATTACTGTTGCGAAGCTGCATTCCCACACTGTCCAGCTCACATCTGTAACCCCTGGTTGGGACCAACACAGAGGAGGTGCCAGATGGCTGGGAGGTCCAGGAGTCCTGGTGCAGTGGACACTCTCGTCCTGCGCCCTGGGTCTTCGGGGGAGAAGGACTTGAGACCAGAGGTCACCTTTCCTGGATCTTCATCTCAGACCCAGAAGAGGTCTGTCTGTGTCTGCCCTTTTGCCTTGAGCAAGTATCTCTCCAGGTCTTGGTTTCCTATCCGCTCAGTGGAGGCGTGGTAATGTTGACCCCCAGGGACTCTCATTAGGAGTAAATGACACCATGTCTGAGAATCACTTCGTGGAAACGCGATCACCCAAGAAGGCCCGAACAACCCAGCCCCAGAAGCCAGCTTGGCTCAGGACGGCCCCACATCTCGGCCAGCAACAGCATCAGCCAGGTGTGCTGCAGATCCCACCACAGGCGTGTGCCCTGGTGCAGAAGCAGGCATCTGCCTCTAAGACTGCTGCCTGCAGCAACCAGAACAGTTATTTGGACTCAGGCAGGCAGGGCCAGCACCATCAAAGAGGGCCAGGAAATAGAAGACGAATGGATGAAGCAATGATAGCCTAAGCATAATACTATTCTAATAAATTTACTGAAATAAAAAACTGTTCAGCTCAAGAGTCAGCAAACTGATCTGTAAAGGGCAAGATGATAAATATTTTAGGCTTTAAGGGCCGTACAGTCTCTGTCACAACAACCAAGTGCTGCCGCAGTGTAAAACCAGCTGTAGACAATGCATAAATGAATGGCCATGTCTGTGTTCCAATAAAACTTTATTTACAAAACAGCTAGTGGGTCAGATTTGGCCAACCACTCTGGTGGAACCAGCCAAGTTGTAACTATATAAGCTCAGCAGTGTCCTTGAGACATCCTCATCACCCCTTCATCTGATGGATCACCAGGTCCTCTCTATTCTTCCTTCTAAATAGCATTGCTTCCTTCCCACACCACAGCCATTCCCCAGTCTAGCCCATCACCCACCACCTGGAGACTCCAGCAGCTTCCCACCTCTTGCCCCTCTGGTCCATCCTCTACTCAGAAGAAAAAGAGATCTATCTCAGTGGCTGATCTGACTATGTCCTTCCCCTTTCCTGGCTCCCATGTCCGGATTGTCACAATCATTCAAGCCTGGATCCCACTGTTGGTCCAGCCTCATGGCTCACTGCCCTCCCCAGCCACCAGGCTCAGCTCTAGCCAGATTGAATATCTCTTCTAGTTCTCCTAACACATCACGCTCAGCCTTCTCCTATGCGAGAACACTTCTGTCCCTCCTCTTCCCCTGGCCAACTCCTATTCATTCTCCAGGTCTCAGGTCGGATGTCACCTACCCTACAAACCTTTTCTGAGGTGCCCCCACAATACTTCTAGCTTGCCTCTAACTTAGAAGCGATCACACTTTTGGCACAGACTACAATGTGCTCAACAAACCACATCTCCCTCTCTTCCCAGTCACACAGCTAGACTACATTTCCCAGCCTCCTTTGGAGTTGGCAGGGCCATGTTGTTGAATTCTGGCCAATGGAAGAAGGTCAGAAGTGATGGATACCATTCCAGGCCTGGCCTTGACTTCCCACAAGATCCTGCATGCTTGCTCGTTGTCCCCATCTTCCAGCTGAATGGAGAGGATTCTGAGGATCTACAGAAGGGCAGAGCCACCAATAGAAGGAGCCTAAGTCCCTGAATCACTTAGATGAGGGCAGATGAAGAAAGCCACCTGCCCAGAAATCCCATGTTGTATTAAGCTCCTGAAATTTTAGGATTGTTTGTTACAACACTTGGCCTACCCTGACTAAACCAATATTCAAATGGAATCAACTGTTTATTTTTCCACCATGCCTACTAGACTGTAACTAAGATGCCTGCGGGCAGGGACTCATTTAAATCACACAACACCATCTTCCCGGAACTTAGCACAGTATCCTGCATATAGTAGAAACTCAATAAATACTTGTTAATTGGATGAATAAATGACTGAATATAACCTCATTGGATGGCATAGGCTCCTCGTGTCACCATGGGGACACTGTAGCTCCTGAGAGCCCAGATAAGCTGAGTCCAAGGTGAGGGGCTGAAGTTAACGCCTCAGCCTAGGGAGAGCAGCCCGTGCAGATTCCACTCCAGGGGGCTGAGCTCAAGTGATGCCAGGGCCAATGTCACCAACCAGGGAGGGGGCTGAGGGCAGCGTACCCATCCGAGGCTGGGGGTGGCAGCCACAGGAAGACCCGGGAGGTTGGAATCAAGCCAGCACTGGACTAGGCATTAGGAGTCCCAGATTCAGAACAGTTCTTCCTTCTGACTTGCTGCAGGACCTCGGTAAATAACTTTCTCTCTCTGAACCTCAGTTTTCCCCTTCTGTTAAAAAAAAGGTGAGGCAGAGTGGACTATGAGGCTTTCAAATAGTTCCTAGTGGCAGGACCCCTTTCCCCACCACCCACCCCAAAAAACATTCTCTCTGGATTTTCAAAATATAAAACAGATATAAGTGGAATGGCTCTAATTAAAGCTGGGAAAGGGAGTCTGAGCTAGCCCCAAGCATTTTTCTTTATCCTTTTTTTTTTTTTTTTTGAGAAGGAGTCTCACTGTATTGCCCAAGCTGGAGTGCAGTGGTGCGATCTCGACTCACTGCAACCTCCGCCTCCTGGGTTTCAGCGATTCTCCTGTCTCAGCCTCCTGAGCAGGGTAGCTGGGACTACAGGTGCGCACCACCACACCCAGCTAATTTTTGTATTTTTAGTAGAGATGGGGTTTCACCATATTGGCCAGGCTGGTCTCGAACTCTTGACCTCAGGTGATCCACCCACCTCAGCCTCCCAAAGTTCTGGGATTACAGGCGTGGACCACCATGCCCAGCCCCCAAGCATTTTTCTAAGGCACCTTCTCAGAACCTTGAGCTCCATCCTCTCTGACCACTGCTAATACTTCCCAGAGTCTCCACCTAGAGAGAAGCTTCTGGATCATCCAGCCAAACCTGCAGCTTCTGCTTAAACATCTCCAGTGACAGAGGGCACACTACCTCCTGGACAGGCTCTAGGGCAGCCCTAATGGTTAGATTACCCACCAGCTGCATGCTGCTTCCGTAGACTGTGCATCCTGGATCTGTCTCATCCACCAGTCTCTGAGTGACCCAGCTAGAGACTGGGCCTTGAGAAGCTTGGCCTCCAGAAATAACAATAATAATAACAATAAAAATAATAGCGGCTAGGCACGGTGGCTCATGCCTGTAATCCCAGCACTTTGGGAGGCTGAGGCGGGTGGATCACCTGAGGTCTGGAGTTCGAGACCAGCCTGACCAACACGGAGAAACCCCATCTCTACTAAAAATATAATATCAGCCGGGTGTGGTGGTGCATGCCTGTAATCCCAGCTACTCGGGAGGCTGAGGCAGGAGAATCGCTTGAACCCGGGAGGCAGAGGTTACAGTGAGCCGAGATCATGCCATTGCCCATTGCACTCCAGCCTGGGCAACAAGAATGAAACTCCATCTCAAAAAATAAAAATAAAAATAATAATAGCCAACAGGCTTTGGCAAGCATTTGTCTAAGTACTTTACATATGCAACTCACTTAATCCATATATTAACTCCACAAAGTAGGTACCTGTACTGTGCAAGTTTATGTCACTTGTCTAATGTCATGCGGATAGGAAATGGGAAAGCTGGGACTCAAATCCAGACCGTCTGACCACCTATTCTCAATTGCTTCTCTAATGTGTGGAAATGCAGCTGAAATTAAAAGGAGGGTAACCACTGCGGTTAATAGCATTAATAATAACAATATAATTAATAATAATAGTAGTAGTAGTACTAATAATACTTGATACTTATATAAAACTTACTTTATGCTTTTATAAGCTTTTACAAATAATTCATTTATTTAATCCATAAGCAACTCTATGAGAGAGATACTATTATCATCCTCTTTTATAGGAAAGGAGAAAAATGAGGTGCAGAGAGGTTAAGTAATTTACTCAAGGTCACACAGCTGGTAAGTGGTAGAGTTAGGATTTGAACTCAGGCATTCTGGCTCTGGAGTCTGTGTTTAACACACAATATTTCCCTTCGGTTATAACATACGTTGAACCTACATGCCAGCCCCTGTGCTGGGTGCTCCAGACCCATTAACTCATTTAACCCTCTCAAAGCCCTATGTGGACAGAAAAACAAAATTCAACATCCATTATCTATTCATGATAGAACATAGACACAGACACAAACACACACACACACACACCCCAAAAACAAAAAACACCTCTCAGCAAACCAGGAATAGAGGTAAACTTCCTCAACTTGATTTTTTCAAAAACTACAAAAAACACCACAGCCAACATCATACTTAATGACAAGCAACCAGACACTTTCCCCCTAAGATTGGGAACAAGGCAAGGATGTCCTCTCTCACAACTCCTATTCAACATTATACTGGAAGTCCTAGCTAATCTAATAAGACAAGAAAAGAAAATTAAAAGTACGTACATTGGGAAAAAAGAAAGGAAGACTATCTTTGTTCACAGATGACGTGACTGTCTAGGTAGAAAATCCCAAAGAATGAACAATAACAACAAAAAACCTTCCTGGAACTAATTATAGCAAAGCATTATAGCAAGGTTGTAGAATATAAGGTTAGTATACAAAAGTCAATTGCTTTCTTATATACCAACAATGAGCAAGAAGAATTTGAAACACAATACCATTTACATTTGCACCAAAAAATGAAATAAATGGCGTACTTAGGTATTAATCTAATAATATATGTGTAAGATCTATGTGAGGAAAACTACAAAACCCTGATGAAAGAAATCAAAGATCTAAAAAGGTATTCCATATTCATGAATTGGAAGAATCAATATTATTAAGAGGTCAGCTTCTTCCCAATTTGTTCTATACATGCAATGCAATGCTAATGAAAATCCCAGCAAGTTACTTGTGGATATTGACAAACTGATTCTAAAATGTATATGGAAAGACAAAAGATCCGGAATAGCCAATATGATACTGAATGAGAAGAACCAAGTCAGAGGCCTGGCACTACCTGACTTTAGACTTACTAGAAAGCTACAGTAGTCAAGATAGTGTGGTACTGGCAAGGAGAAAACAAATAAATCTATAGACCAGAGGAGACAGCCCCCAAATTTAACTCACTCAAATATAGTTATCTTATAGTTGACAAAGGCACAAAGGCAATTCAATGGAGGAAGGATAGTCTTTTCAACAAATGGTGCCGGGACAACTGGACATCCATATGCAAAAATAAAATTTAAAAAAATCTAGACACAGACCTTACACCTTTCACAAAAAGTAACTCAAAATGGATCATAGACCTAAGTGTAAAATAGACAACTATAAAGCTCCTAGAAGATAAAACAGGAGAAAAATCTAAGTGAGCTTGGGTTTGGCAATGAGTTTTTAGATACAGCACCAAAAGCATGACCTCTGAATGAAAAATGTGATAAGCTGGACTTCATTAAAATTAAAAATTTCTGTTCTGTGAAAGACATCATTAAGAGAATAAAAAGCCACAGACTGAAAGAAAATATTTGCAATACATATATCTCATAAAGGATTTGTATCCAAAACATACAAAGAACTCTGAAGTTCTATAAGAAAAAAATCCCAATTTAAAAGTTGAAAAAGATCTGAACACCTTACCAAAGAAGATACACAAACGGCAAATAAGCATATGAAAAGATGTTCAACATCGTATGTTGTTAGGGAATGGCAAATTCAAACAACAATGAGATACCACTACACTTCTATTAGAACAAATAAAATCCAAAAAATTGACAACACCAAATGCTAGCAAGGAAACAGAACAACGGTAATTCTCATTCACTGCTGGCGGCAATGTAAAATGGTACAGGAAGAAAGTCTAGCCATTTCCTACAATGCTAAACATCATCTACCACACAATCCAGCAATCATGCCCCTCAGTATTCATACAAATGAGTTGGACACTTAGGTTCACACAAAAACCTCCACACAGATGTTTATAGCAGCTTTATTATTCCTAACTGCCAAAATCTGGATCAACCAAGATGTTCCTCAAAAGGTGAATAAACAAACAGTGGTACATCCATACAACAGAATGTTACTCAGCAATGAAAAGAAATAGGCTGGGTGCAGTGGCTCGCGCCTGTAATCCCAGCACTTTGAGAGGCTGAGGCAGGTGGATCACGAGGTCAGGGGTTTGAGACCAGCCTGACCAATATGGTGAAACTCCATCTCTACTAAAAATACCAAAATTACCCGGGCGTGGTGGTGCATGCTTGTAATCCCAGCTACTTGGGAGTCTGAGGCAGGAGAATCACTTGAACCTGGGAGGTAGAGGTTGCAGTGAGCCGAGATCACGCCACTGCACTCCAGCCTGGATGAAAGAGGAAGACTCCATCAAGAAGAAGAAGAAGAAGAAGAAGAAGAAGAAGAAGAAGAAGAAGAAGAAGAAGAAGAAGAAGAAGAAGAAGAAGGAAGAGAAGAGGAAGGGAAGGGGAAGGGGAAGGGGAAGGGGAAGGGGAAGGGGAAGGGGAAGGGGAGGAGGAAGAGGAGGAGGAGGAAGAAGAGGAAGAGGAGGAAGAAGAGGAAGAGGAAGAAGAAAAGAAAAGAAGTGAACATCAAGCCACGAAAGGACATGAAGGAACCTTAAGTGCATATTTCTAAGTGAAAGAAGCCAATCTAGAAAGGCTACACACTGCATGATCCCAATTATATGGAAACCTTCTAGAAAAGGCATAACTACGAAGACAAGAAAAAGATCAGTGGTTTCCAGGGGTTCCTGAGGTAGGGGTGTGGTGGGGTGGAAGTAGGTGGGGAAGGGGGATGGCTAGGAGGCACAGGGGATTTTTTAGGCAGTGAAAGTATCCTGTATTATTCTATACTGGAGGCCACAGGACATCATGCATTTGTCAAAACCCACAGAACTGTACCACTCAAAGAGTGAAACTTCATGTAAACTACCTGTGTTAGCTAATAATAACTATTAATATTGATTCATCAATGATGGCAAATGTACCACATTTATGCAACATGGTAATAAAAGGGGAAACTGTGTTTGTGAGTATGGGAGAGGGAGCAGTGTGTGGGAACTCTCTGAACTATTGCTCAATTTTTCTCTAAACCTAAAACTTTCTAGAAAGCAAAGTCTATTAATTTAAAAGAAAAACCCCATATGGACAGATTATTATTACTCCTATTTTATAGAGATGATTATCACCCTCATTTGAAGGAGGGATATTTAATATACCCTCTTTAACAGAAGAGGAAATTAAAGCTTAAGGAAGTTGCCTGCACTGCTCAAGGTCACACAGCTGCCAAGGGACAGGGTCAAGCTTTGATTAGTGGACAAGTGGCCAGAAAACCCTCTGGGCGGGATGCCCAGAACCTATTAGTTCTTGGAACAGACACACAGACACCTGAGTCCTACCCAGCTTCCTCTAACTCATCTCTGCATCATGAAGGACCAGAGCAGAGACCTGCACCCCACACGCTGAGCCTGCTTGTAGGAGGTCATTGCTGGGCTCTTTCTGCTAACATTCCTCACCTTCTACATACCGGAAACCCAGAATATGTCTGCAGAAGTCTAGCCCTGTCCAACTAGTTCTGTCCCAAGAGACGAGTTGATGTGCAGAATAGAAAGGTAGCTTAGGGTGGAAGATTTGGCCTTTGCTCCAGTTGTCACGGCACCAAATAGACCAGAAATAAGGGATGTGAGCATAAGCTTGTGCTGCTGCCACTTCTTCTGGCATGGGAAGCCAAGTATGAATGGGACCTCTAATGGCATCAGGTCCAACCATCCCCTCCCATCATGATCAAGCCTGAGGGGCCTCAGCTCATGAAGAGGTGGCATCTACTATGGGAATTGCCAAGATCACCTTTGAGTGAGAGCCAGTGGGGGAGCAAGGGTAGTGCTCATGAGTGCTAACCATGACGCTCATCTTAGACAAGACATTAGCAAACTCCTAGGACAACTGGGGCGCCCCTCTGAGATGCTGACCAGGGTCCCTAAACTCTTGCCAAGACCCTGAGAGCCATCAGGAAGGAAGGACACATGTCCATCGGATGCCTCGTCAGAGAACCACAAGGAATCCTGGAAGCAGAAGAAACCATGACCACAGACCCTTCAGCTAGCCCAAGGAGGATCTTTTGGCTGGGAGGAAGAAACAGGAAAGAATGTGAGAATATGGTGAGGTCTAAGATAGTTCTTTAGCGATAAGAAGGGTTTTTCCCCTTAAATGCCTATGTTTGAGCTCCTTGACCTGAGCCATTTACAATGGCCTGTCTTCCACTTCATCTTGTTTAAACTCTCAACAGCCCAGCAAGATGGGTATATTGTCCCCATTTTAACAGATGGGGCAACTGGCACTCGCAGAACTGACATCACCTTGTGCCCATACTCACAAAAGAAATAATGACCAGAGGGCTGGGCACAGTGGCTCACACCTGTAATCCCAGCACTTTGGTAGGGCAAGGCAAGAGGATCGCTTGAGCCCAGAGTTCAAGACCAGCCTGAGCAGTGTAGCAAGACCCCATCTCTACAAAAAAAAAAAAAATTTAATTAGCTAGGCCTGATGGTATGCACATGCAGTCCCCACTACTCAGGATGCTGAGGCAGGAAGATTGCTCGATCCCCAGAGTTCAAGGCCCCATTGAGCTGTGATTGCACCACTGCACTCCAGCCCGGGTGACAAAGCAAGACCCGGTCTCAAAAATAAAATAAAATGATATAAATGAATGAAAGAATAACAAGGAAGAAAAAAAGAAATAATGACCAGAACTCCTCCCCACACCTTCTGAACCTATACCCTACCTCTTCCACTATCCCCACTCTGCCCAACACATAGAAGGCATACAGGAAACCTTGGCAGAGCTTCACCAAAAGGAATGTTGTCCTTCAGCTCCACTCCCACAGGGCCCAGCAAAGGGCTGTCTTTTCTCACCATGACCCAGATCAGTGAGGGCAAGTGGCTTCCTCTACCTCTCTGGCTCTTGGTTACCCTGGTTACCATGGTTATCCAGCAGGAAAGGCCTGGGGTGAGGCCACTGAGAACGACCCTGAGTCTGAAGGAAGGAGGCTGCGTCTCCTCCACTGCCTGGGAGCCCCAAGGCCAAGAGACTTGGCCTTTGAGGAAGAGGACAGGACAGGGCCAGGGCCTCAGCGTATAGTCCTGGCTCTGCCACTGACTGGCTCCATGCCAAGGATCAAGAGCCTTAAAATGTTCATACCTTTGAGTCAATCATTTCATTTCTGGGAGTCTCTCATAATCAGATCCAGATGAGGACCCCTGTGCAAAGATGTCACCACTGTGTCATTCACGTAGAAAATGTTTAAAAACAGCCTAAGCCTATGATAATAGAGGAGCAGTTAGGTGAACTATGGAATATCAACTTATAAATGGCTTTCTAGTAATTGAAAGTTATGTTTACAAAGAGTTTGAAATAACATGAAAAAAAAAACATACTCTACAGTTAAGTGTGGCGGGGCGCAGTGGTTCACGCCTGTAATGCCAACACTTTGGGAAGCCCAGGTGGGCGGATCACCTGAGCTTAGGAGTTCGAGACAAGCCCTGGCCAACATGGTGAAACCCCATCTCTACTAAAAATACAAAAAAATTTGCTGGGCATGGTGGCGAGCACCTGTAATCCCAACTACTTGGGAGGCTGAGGCAGGAAAATCACTTGAACCTGGGAGGCATAGGTTGCTGTGAGCTGAGACAGTGCCACTGCACTCCAGCCTGGGTGATAGAGTGAGACTCCGTCTCAAAAAAATAAAATAAAAATAAATAAAGTGAAGTGTAAAATAGAATGCAAAATTGCCCACTATGGCATCAGTGATGTAAAGTAAAATGTGTAGAAAAAAGACCAGAAAAAGACCCACCGTCATCTTGGCACTGGCGGGTATGGGCATTAAATGACCACAAAAGAAAACCACTTCTTTTTTTTTTTTTTTTTTTTTTTTGAGAAAGAGTCTCCCTCTGTCACCCAGCCGGGAGTGCACTGGCACTATCTCGGCTCACTGCAACCTCCCCCTGCCGGGTTCAAGTGATTCTCATGCCTCAGCCTCCCAAGCAGCTGGGATTACAGGTATGCGCCACCATGTCTGGCTAATTTTTGTATTTCTAATAGGGATGGAGTTTTACCATGTCAGCCAGGCTGGTCTCGAACTGGGATGACAGGCGTGAGCCACCACATCTGGCCAAAATTCACTTCTTTCTGCGCATTTCCAATTTTTCTGCTATATTACTTTACAAAGGAAAATATAAAGCCAACTTTATTTTTTAAACAAACTATAAGCTGGATCAGAAGATTCCCTATAATAAAGATGTCAATTCTCCTCAAATTGATGTGGAAATTCAGTGAAATTATGATTTAATATCCCATAAGTGTGTGTGTGTGTGTGTGTGTGAGAGAGAGAGAGAGAGAGAGAGAGAGAGACAGAGAGAAAGATAGAAAGGTGTCAAGATGATTCTAAAATTTGTTTGGAGATGCAAAAAACCAAGAATATCCAAGTCAAACTTGAGAATGAAGAACAAGCTAGAGGACTTGTTCTCTGAACAAGATACCAAATAAAAGTTGAAATTAAAAAACAGAAAAGGCTGAACATAGTGGCTCACACCTGGAATCCCAGCACTTTGGGCGGCTGAGGTGAGCAGATCGCTGGAGTCCAGGAGTTGGAGACTAGCCTGGGCAACGTGGTGAAACCCCATCTCTACAAAATACAAAAAAATTAGCTGAACATGGTGGCACATTCCTGTAGTTCCAGCTACTCGGGAGGCTGAGATGGGAGGATCACCTGAGCCCAGAGAGGTCGAGGCTGCAGTGAGCTGAGATCGCACCACTGCACTCCAGCCTGGGCAACAGAGTGAGACCCTGTCTCAAAAAAAAAAAAAAAGGCATTGTAATATTGGTGTAAAGATAGACAGACCCATCAATTAGCTTAGGGAGCCCAGGAACAGCCCCACACCTGTGATGCTGGATGCATGACAAAGGTGATACTGCCCTGCAGTGTGGGAAGCAAAATCTTTTTAGTAAAGGATCAACTAGGTGTCCCCACAAGGAGAAAGCCTTGACCCCTACTTCACACACAACCTTATTCCAGATAAACACAAAGTTATTCCAGATAAACTGTCAGTCTAAATGTGAAAGATAAAAGTTTCTAAGCATAAGAGAATATCTTCATGACCTCTGGGCTGGCAAAAATTTCTTAAACAGAAAACAGAAAGCATCAACCATAAAAGAGAATAATGGATACATTTAGCAGATTAAGGTTTAGAACTTCCATTCACTGAAAGACACCACTAAGTGAGTAGAAAGACAAGCTAAAGAGTGGGAGAAAAATATTTGAAATGCATACATCTGACAAAGGACCTGTGTCCAGAATATATGAAGAATTCTACAAACCAGCCGGGTGCAGTGGCTCATGCCTGTAATCCCAGCATTTTGGGAGGCCAAGGCAGGTGGATCACGAGGTCAGGAAATCGAGACCATTCTAGCTAACATGGTGAAACCCCATCTCTACTAAAAATACAAAAAAAAATTAGCCAGGCGTGGTGGGGGGCGCCTGTAGTCCCAGCTACTCAGGAGGCTGAGGCAGGAGAATGGTGTGAACCTGGGAGGCGGAGCTTGCAGTGAGCCGAGATTGCACCACTGCACTCTAGCCTGGGTGACAGAGCAAGACTCCGTCTCAAAAAAAAAAAAAAAAGGAAGCTATCCAATGGCCAGATTAAAACCATAATGGGACACTGGTTCAAGCTCGTAAGAATGACCAAAATGAGAAAAACTGACAATAAAGTGTTGGCAAGGATATGGAGCAAGTGAACTGGAGCCCTCATTCGCTGCTGGTGGAGTGTAAAGGTGTACAACTGCTTTGTGAAACTGGCAGAATTTACAAAAGTGAACATACACATACTCCATGGCCCAGTAATACCATATGTAGGTTTAAACCCAATAGAAATGAGTGGTGATGTGCCCCAAAAGGTATGTATAATACAAAAATGTTCTTAGCGGCATTATTTGTACCAATCAAAAAACTGGAAACAACTCACATGTCCATTAACAGCAGAATAACTAATTTGTGGTGCAGCCACACAATGAATTCTACTTGGCAATGAGAATGAGCAATCTAGCATTGCACACAGCCTG
This sequence comes from Nomascus leucogenys, assembly GCF_006542625.1. NCBI lineage: Eukaryota > Metazoa > Chordata > Mammalia > Primates > Hylobatidae > Nomascus > Nomascus leucogenys. The sequence goes on along the minus strand of NC_044404.1, from coordinate 22,213,284 downwards.
GATGACTCTCACAGACATGAGGTTGAGAGAAACAAGACACACACAAAAAGGGGACATGCCATGTGATTCCATTTATGTAAATCGCAAAAATAGGCAATATTGGCTGGGTGCGGTGGCTCATGCCTGTAATCCCAGCACTTTGGGAGGCCAAGGCAGAAGGATCACTTGAGGTCAGAAGTTCAAGATCAGCCTGGCCAACATGGGGAAATCCCGTCTCTACTAAAAATACAAAAATTAGCCAGGCGTGGTGGCATGTGCCTGTAATCCCAGCTACTCAGGGGGCTGAGGCACAAGAATCACTTCAACCTGGGAGGCAGAGGCTGCAGTGAGCTGGGATCACACCACTGCACTCCAGCCTGGGCGACAGAGTGAGACTCTGCCTCAAAAAAAAAAAAAAAAAAAATAGGTAACATTAATCCATGCTGACAGGAGTCAGGATACTGATTCCTTCGAGAGATGGCTAGAGAATGGAATGGGACATGCAGGGAGCTCCTTGGGTACAGATGACATCTTTGATCTGGGTGCTGGGTGTTCGGGGGCCATGTGAAAGAACACTCACTGTCTCTCCTGGTCTTCCTCCCCATGATCCTGCACCACCCCCAAGCCAGAATTCTCTCCCTAGGCAGCTAGAAGATTCCAACAGCAGCCTCCAGACCATGTCAAGGTTCTTAGACAACTTTCTCCAGCAAAGTCACCCCAAGCACTCCTGGGACCCTCATCAGTGCCCTCACTTCATCCCCCTTCCTGGTTCACCCACTACTCCCCCTCCAGCGGCCCCGCTGCTCTCCATCCCAGCCAGCATCCTCTCTTTAAAGCCTCCTAATGGTCTCTGCCCCACTTGGACTCCCTCCCACCCGCTCCTCTCCCCACTGCATATCCAGAGAGACATTTCCTTTCATCCAGTCCCTCAAACACTTCAGCACATCTGCTTGGCACACCCTCTGGCCCCTCTCCCCCAGACTCCTTCTCCAGACAACTCTTCTCCTCCTTCAGACCTCAGTTTAAATATCATTTCATCAGAAAAGGCTTTCCCAACCCCATTATACCCAGCCAGAGCTTCTCCCTCAGTGTCACGCAGGGCACTTGTCATTATTTGATAGATGCACATCTTCCCACTAAGCCCTATGGAGATAGCATTGTTGTACCCACTGTCTGGCACACAGTAGGTGCTCTCTAAGTCCCTTTGAATGGTCAAATGAATGAATGACTTACGTGGCTATGTCCACAGTTATTACTGTCTCCTCTGGCGTGTGACCCTCATGAAGCCTTCTCCCTTTCCAAACTACATTCTAGGAAGGATACTTTTTGGCTGATCTACTGAGTGTGACTACTTCACTCCCCCAAAACCAAGCATTTCAGAACAAAATTTACCAGACTTCTCACAGCCTGGAATTAGCCTTCATTACTCAAGACTATTTTAATTACAAGTAACAGAAACAAGCTCTAAAAAGAAAAGATTTTTTACTCACATGCATGAATCTGCTTTGATTTCAGGCAAGGCTGGCTGCAGAGAATCAAGGCATGCCATCAGGTCTTAATCTCCCTCTCTCCACATCTGGACCAGCCTAATCCTCAGAGGAAGTCTCTTCCCTCATGGAGGCATAACAGCTACCAGCAGCTCTAGGCTGGTCTTCTATCCTCTCATCAACCCTAGCAGAAAGAGGGCCTCTCTTTCCGATGGTTCCAACAAAAGTCCCAGGGCTTGAATTCATTGGCCAAGCTTGAGTCACATGCCTATCCGGAATCAGTGGAATCCTCTGATTGACCAGGCCTAATCATGTGCCTACTTAGGGGGATACACACCCGCCATGTTAGCTCACTTGGCAAGAGCGCCTGGTATGAGTTGTAATAACAGCAGCCACCTTTATTCCATGCCTTGTATGGCTCAGAACTTACACTTGGTCCTACATCTGTGCTTCTGTTTCATTTTCACCGGGACAGTGTTATGATCTCCATCTTAAAGAAAAAGAAATGGAGCTCTGGGCAGGAAGTAACTTTCCCAAGGAAATGGGGGTTAGGGGAGGTTTAGGATAAAAACTTGACTCCCAAGTCCATAGCTTTGGCCATGTATCCCAGCCTCCTCCTGCCTCCCTGATCCCATCCCCCATCCCCAACCTGTGCCTTGGCCCACTAGACTCTGCTATCGCCCAGGACTCAGCACCTACTAAACACCAGGAGAGCCCTACAGGAGACTCTGCTGAATGAGAATGGGCCCATCCTCCATCTGCCCAGATGCCCAAGTCTCCTGCTTAAACAAGCAGGTTGGAGACTGACGGGAGGAAGGCTCAGCCTTGACCCTTCCCCATTCTGGTGCTCCTGTCCCCTTCATGTCCCAGGGCCAGCTGCCAAGCCTGGGGAAGAAGGTGCGATGAGTCCTGATGGGGCAGCTGAGGGGCTCCTAGGCTGCCTGGTCTAAGCGGGGACCAGCCCCCTTGGGAGGTCAGGTCTCTGCGACCCTAGGAGGTGAGTTGGCTCCCACCACTCCCATAGAGGAATGAAGAAAAGGAGTTGAGCCCAATGCCAATGCAAGGACAAGACAGGATTAGATTCATGCCTTACATAGATTGCTCTTTGCAAATCCTTGGTCAAACTGGGATATTCCCCACACCCCCTTTTTACACCCTTCCTCAAATCAAGTCACAGAAATAAGTTTCTATCTCCAGCCGTGCCTGTGGGTTTGTCCTTTAGTAATAATAAGAACAACAGTGGCTCCCTCTTAAATTGCAACAGCTCTGGACCAGGAAGAGAGCCAATCAAAAAGTCCATAGATGTAGCGGCTAGGAGCATGAACCATGCAGCCAGATGGTCTGGGTTCAAATCCTGGCTCTGCCACTCACCAGCTGCAGGACCTTGGAGAGCCACCTAACCTCTCTGAGTCTCGATTTCCTCATCTGTGAAATGGGGCCTAAATAGTACCAAGAATAGTCATGAGGACTAAACAAGTTTGCACATGTGAAGTGTTAGAACAGGGCGTGGCATACAGTAAGTGCTCAAGGAGCGCTCGCCCCTAAGGGTTTTAAGTCATGTCCTCTGGAACGAGAAAGGATCCCTTTTTGTTACCAGGAGACTGAGGCCTGAGGGACATGGCCACCTCCAAGATGGCACAGGTAGCTCAATCACTCAATAGCCATATATGAGGGCCTCCTGAGTGTCAGGGCCCATGCTGGATACTGGAGCACCACGCTGCACCAGAACTCATCCCAGAAGTGCTCAGCCAATTGGGACTCAGTGGGAGAACCCAGGTCTCTGAGTTCTTGAGGAAGCTGGGACCACAGCCCAGCTGGCCCTGGTGATATGGAAGATGCAGTTCAAGGTCGAGCATTTTTGGTGTTCCAATTACTCTCCAGCCAAGTTCAGCTCTGCAAGCTCATGGGATCCAGCCAGCAAATCCTCTGTGCAACGCACACCTTGGCAAGCACCTGCCGAGCACCCAGCACTCAAGGAAGAGGCCAAGGTGCTGTGTCGTGACCCCACCTTTAAGGAAGTCCTCTGTCCTCCACATCCCTCCTGGCTCCTTCCCCAAGACAATGGAAGCAAGATAACACCCACGAAAGCCCCAGGCCAAGGTGGGCGCACAGTAGGCACTTTGTGAATTGTCATCCATTTACTGTGAGGAACACCTCGCTGGACAAGTGCAAAGATCTGACTTTATCTGTGCAGAGGAAAATACGCTCAGAATAGGACAGGGCCACAGATAACTCAGCATGCCTGACACTGACCCATCAGTGGCCTCTCTCCACGATACCTGCTCTCTCACCTTCCTGGCTGTGTGCTCTGATGGGACAGACTGAAATGGGATCCAGGCACTTGGGCTAGAGTCTTGGCTCTGCTGCTAAATCCATTTGAGACCTTAGACCTCCTGTCCCTGTGGGTAAAACAAGAGATTTAGACTGTTTGTGAGCTCTTACAGCCACTGGGTCTCCAGTCCACCTTCACTGGGGCCATTCTCACTCTGTGCCAGGCCCTGGGCTCTATCCCACCATGCTGGAGGGGAGCTCCTGTGCTGGGGATACGTGGAGCAGAGTCACTGGGTCAATCCTGGAGGACCTGCTGGAGGAGGTGGTATCTGGACTGAGTCTTACAGGATGAATAGGAGTCGAGTGGGTGAAAGAATGAGGATTCCACCTGGTAACACTGAGCAGTCGCAGTGGACCAGTGTGACTTAGAGAAAGCACTGTGGCAATTTGTGAAGGAAGAACTAGAGGGGGTGCCTGGAGTCCAGGGTTAGGGGCAGGCAGAGGGATCCTGATAGACTCTGAAGGTCATTACAGAATAATGTTCTGTCCAGAATGTTCTGGACTGAAGGCTGGGGAGTCCTCAGGCGGTAGCTGGTGGCTGAGGCCACGGTAGACAAGACTGTCAAGAAAGAGCATGTGGAGAGAGGCATAGGCAGCAGGGAAGGAAGGAGGAGAGTAAGTGCCAGAGCAGAGAGTGGAGGCGCAGGGCAGGCACAGCCTCTGAGCCCACACACAGGAAGACAAGGATCCAGAAGGTCTGGCCACCGCATATCCCCGCTTAGCACAGCCTGGACACAAGGCAGGTGCTCAACAAATGTTCGGGTTTTAAAAAATCCTTTAAATGGAAAGATTAAGAAAACCCAGGAGAGTCCAGGCATGGTGGCTCATGCCTGTAATCCCAGCACTTTGGGAGGCTGAGGTGGGGAAATCACTTGAGGTCAGGAGTTCAAGACTATCCTGGCCAACACGGCGAAACCCCGTCTCTACTAAAAATACAAAAATTAGTCGGGCATGGTGGTGAATGCCTGTAGTCCCAGCTACTCAAGAGTTGAGGCAGAAGAATCACTTGAACCTAGGAGGCGGAAGTTGCAGTGAGATGAGATCGCACCACTGCACTCCAGCCTGGGTGATGGAGCAAGACTCCATCTCAAAAAAAAAAAAAAAAAAGAAGGAAAACCCAGGAGAGGTGGAGGAAAGTAAAGCCTAGGAGAAGAGCAGACTGTGAGGAGGAGGGGCAACCCCAGCATCAAGGCTACTAAGAGGTCAGAACCGCTGTGTTCTGCCCACAAAGGTCCTGGTCACCTTGGAGGGATGCGGGATGGGGAGACAGACCTCAGGACTAAGGGGCGACTGGCAAGTGCAGACATGGAAAGAGTGAGTATGGAAAACTCTAGACCTTTTGATGAAAAATAGACAAGGAAGAGGAAGGAGAATGGACTGGAAGAGAATGGGCTGGAGGAAGGGGAGGGGAGAGGGAAAAGAGAGGCAAAGGAAGAACAGTGGCTAGAAGGGGAATGTGAGCCAGGGAAGGATTTAAATCCTAAACTGGGTACGTGGTGAGTGATCTCAGGTGAGTCAAGTCACCTTCTGAGCCTCATTTTCCTCAAGCGTAAAATGAAGAGAAATAGCCCCCACCTGAGAAGTTACTGAGCGCATCCAGCATTACCTATACAAAGCATCTAGCACAGCGCCTGGCAGGCCACACGTCCCCAGAGAATGTGTCCTTGTCATCCTCTCCCCAGAGGCCTACACCAGCTCAAGAGTAGCAGGACACTCATTATCAAAGCATTATGCCCATTTTACACACGAAGATACTGAGTCACAGACTTGTCTCTACCTTCTCAGCCCCGCCCCCCACAAACACACAGGGCAGCATCTGTTCCTCACTGGTGTGGGAAAGGTGAATGTGGCCCAGGGCCTGGCATGAGAAACATTTGTTGATTGAATGAATGAGACAGCCAGGCACAGTGGCTCACACCTGTGATCCCAGCACTTTGGGAGGCCAAGATGGGAAGATCACTTGAGCCCAGGAGTTTGAGACTAGCCTGGGCAACACAGCGAGAACCCCGACTCTACAAAAAAAAAAAAAAAAAAATTAAAAATTAGCCAAGTGAGGCCAGGCATGGTGGTTCACGCCTGTAATCCCAGAACTTTGGGAGGTCAAAGGCAGGTTGATCACTTGAGGTCAGGAGTTGGAGACCAGCCTGGCCAACATGGTGAAACTCCATCTCTACTAAAAATACAAAAAAATTTAACTGGGCGTGGTGGCACATGCCTATAATCCCAGCTACTCAGGAGGCTGGGGCAGGAGAATCACTTGAACCTGGGCGGGGGAGGTTACAGTGAGCCAAGATGCGCCCCTGCACTCCAGCCTGGGCAACAGAGCAAGATTCCATCTCAAAAACAAAAATAGCCAAGTGTGGTGGAGCGTGCCTGTAGTCCCAGCTACTCAGAAGGCTGAGGCGGGAGAATCACTTGAGCTGGGGAGTTTGAAGCTGCAGTGAGCTTTACCCCACTGCACTCCAAGCCTGGGTGACAGAACAAGACCTTGTCTCCAAAAAAAAAGAACAAATGGGACAGACATAGAAACCAGAGGAAGCCTGCCCTGGCCTGGCGGCCACAGCGTCACAAAATAAAAAGAGCCTGGAAGGTAGTCAGTCAGAGCCAGGAATTTGGGTCTTGGAGGCCCATCAGAGCCAGCCATATGAGCCACAGGAACCACCTGGTCCAGGGATTCTCACACTGGAGTGTCTGGTTAGGTTCACCCAGAGAACTTGTGTCCTGGGCCCCACCCTAGACCCACTGAATCAAGTATAAGCGGGCAGGAGTCCAGGAATCTGCACTTTCTACCTGGCACTCAGGTGTTGCTGATGCCAGTGGCCCATGGGTCCTGCCCCTATTTTATAGAGAAGAGGACCATCTATGAGATCACATGGCAAAGCCCTACAGGGCCTGACCAATCACCTGGGAGTCCAGGCTGCAAGCCACTGTCACTCCTGGTGCCTGCAGGTGCCCTGGGAGTGGTAGGCAAGGAAAGGAACCACAGCAGGGAAGAAAGACGAGAAAAGGCAGGATAATAGCTCCCATCTAATACACACCAGTACTAGGTGCCTACGTTCACGTCATCGACCCCCCTCCGAAACTACATGGTGAGTTTTATTATTACGTCCATTTTTCAGGTGAGGTGAATAATGTTCAAGAGGTAAAACCAACTGCCAAAAACCTCACCACTGGTAGGTGGCACGACGTGAAACCTGGTCTGTCTGGGGTGCTAGAGCTGACTTCCTTAACCACCTGGCACACTGCTTCCCGGAGAAGCAAGGAGAAGAGGAAGAAGGAGGAGAGGAGAGAAAAGGAGAGGGCCCCAGCAGAGGGAGGAGGTGGGGCCTGCATGGAGAGGGGACGGTGTGCCCTCATTGCCCACCCAGGTGGCTGAGCCAGCCTGGCTGCTCAGGGTGGAGAGTGCCTGCCTGTCCCGGTGCCCTGCAGTTGCCATGCCGACCCCCAGGCTGTGTTTGCGGATGTTGTATTTGATTTCACACGTTTGGAACTCCGATTACGTCATTTCGCAACACAGGGTTGCCATGACAGCCGGCCCCATGTTCCCTGGGTAGCTCACACCTTGGGGGAAAGGGAGGGGCCCCGGCTTCTCCCCCAACCAAACCTCAACCCTGAGCCCCCTTGGGGAGAGAGGCCAGGAATGTGGGGTTGGGAAGCACCTTGGGATCAATCAACGTCTACATTTGGGGAAACCAAGGTCTGGGTGCTGAGCCAGCTCCCCAGGCAATGCACCGCCTGTTGATGGAGTCTTTGCACACCTGGCTGCACACGGCTGAAGGCCTGACAACTGGCACCCAGCGACCAGCCTGGCCATCTGCCCTGACTGGCTCTCTGGGGCCTCAAAGTAGCTGCTGCCCTGGTCCATATGCGACTTTCCACAAACTCACAGGGTATGTGCCAGTGTGGGGGCGGGCTGGTTGGCTGAGAACACCAGCTTTGGCATCAGACTTAGGTGCAAATGGTGGCCTTGCACTAACCAGGCATGCACCCTGGAACCGCGCTGAGCTTCCGCTTCCGCATCTGAAAATGATGATGAAGGTACTTATCCCTTCAGGTGGCTGGGAAGAGTCACCTTAGCACACAGCGACCCAGCGCAAAGTAGATACAATCAATAGTGAGAGTTGGGGCTTCTTCTATTTCCTTTCTTTCTTCTTTTTTTTTTTTTTTAAAGCCAAGTTCTGGCTTTTGTTTTGCCACCAGCCTGCACTGTGTGACTGTGGGTCACTGACCTTCCCTCTCTGGTCCTCTCAACTAGTAATAATGTGATAATCTTTCTCCACTTCTCACTTCCCTACCATTAAACTCTCCACGCCTTGTCCCTAAATTACAATTATTTAGCATCTTATATCCTGGCTTCCATCTATTGGGTAATGTCAAACAGAAGGGCTTCTGGACTTAGTCTGGAAACCTCAGTCTAATGTCACTAAGTCCCAGCTTCTTCTCCACAAGCTGCTAAAGAGACATATACATAGACATGCTTCTATATCTATTCTGCACCTGTCCATCTGTGTGTTTATATGTACATGTATATATAGATAAATCACAGATTCATACAGACAGGTATTTGTGATTTCAGTTCAACATCAGAAGTTCCCTTTATTTTCGAGATGGAGTCTCGCTCTGTAGCCCAGGCTGGAATGCAGTGACACAATCTCAGCTCACTGCAACCTGTGCCTCCCAGGTTCAAGCAATTCTCCTGCCTCAGCCTCCTAAGTAGTTGGGATTACAGGTATACGCCACCACACCCAGCTAATTTTTGTATTTTTAGTAGAGATGAGGTTTCACTATGTTGGCCAGGCTGGTCTTGGAACTCCTGACTTCAGGTGATCCGCAGCCTTGGGCTCCCAAAGTGTTGGTATTACAGGTGTGAGCCACCGTGCCCAACCACAGAAGGTCCCTTCTTATTATACCTCTCCACTTTCCTTTTTCATTGCATTCTTTTTAATTAATACTATTTTTAATTGGCATCTCATAATTGTATACATTTATGGTCAGGGGTCCTGTCTATCTGTAAATTGGGCCTGGCCATTCTTCTCCACCTCTGTGTTATGAAGCTCCCAGGGTAGATGACCAAGCCTCTCAAAAGGACACAGGACTTTTCATCAGCAAGACCCTGTCACAGCTATCCTTGCAAAGGGTCTGCCCACGGAAATCTAGGAGACAGCAAACTAGTTAAATGCCCATTTGGGGCCGGGTCAGGTGGCTCATGCCTGTAATCCCAGCACTTTGGGAGGCCGAGGGAGGAGGACTGCTTGAGTCCAGGAGTTCAAGACCAGCCTGGGCAACAAAGTGAGCCCTCATCTCCACAAAAAAAAAATCAAAAAATTAGCCAGCAGGGTGGCACGTGCCTGAGATCCCAGCTACATGGAAGGCTACACGGGAGGAGGATGGCTTGAGCCCCCCAGAGCCTCAGGGAGGAGGACCCTTGAAGAGATCACAGGGCTCCTCCCAGGTAGCCCCCCATGTAGAAAGTGCAACGCCGCAGTGAGCTATGGTAGCGCCACTGCAATCCAGCCTGGGTGACAGAGCAAGACCCTGTCTCTGTTTTTAACAAAATAAATAAATAAATAAATAAATAAATGCCCATTCTGTAGATGTCGAAAATAAAATCAGAACCAGAGAGGGTACGGGAGTTGCCCAGGATCTTAGCAACTGGTGAACGGTAACTCTAATCCTTTCCGCCAAACGCACACCCTCAAACACCGTCCCGGAAAATGTGAGGAGTTATTCCCGATGAGGAGGGCCGTACCCCTGAGCAGCCATCACAGGTCACAGCTGAGGGCTTCCTGGGATGACCACGGAGACCTGCCCACTGCCCCTGCTGCCACCCAGCGCCCTGCCCCGCCCCCACTGCCCTGGATGCTTCCCCAGACCTGGAGCCAGGACCAACATGAGCTGTTTTCCCTTGATGCCGCCTCCAACTTGCATGTGCTCGAGTTTGCTGGAAAAATCAAACACTGCCACATGTGCACAGACATGCACTGGGCGGGGGCCATTCAGCCCAGTCCAACCCAGCATGTCTTTCTGGGGCTCAGCTTTGGCCCAGAGCAGAGCACAAGTTTGGGGGTCTGACTGGCCTGGGTTCGAGCCCTCACTCTTCCACTGCCATGCTTTGTGATCCCAGCCCCTTAACCCTCTTAGCTGCAGCTTCCTCAACCGTAACATGGACATGACAACGCTCGCTTCAGAGTTGTCAGATGAATGAAAGCACACAGCAGGCTTGAGAGTGCCTGGCACAAATTTGCCCACTGAGTGTCCGCTCCTGCCCTTCCTCCAGGGAACAGAACTGAGGCCACAGTCCTTACAACAAAGGAGCTTTTTTTTTTTAGACGGAGTTTCACTCTTGTCACCTAGGCTGGAGTGCCGTGGCATGATCTCAGTTCACTGCAACCTCCGCCTCCCGAGTTCAGGTTAATCTAACCAAGGAGCCTTTTTATGAGCTCGTCCAAGAGCCAAGACTAATCTTCATGAGAGAATTGAAGATAAGACAGGGGAACAATCAAGTGCTAACACGGTGCTTCTGATGGGTTGCAAGAGATTGTGAGCTCAGAGGAGGCGGATGTCATTGTAGGCTGGAAGGAGTCAGGAAGGACTTCCTGAAAGAAGAGGAGAGTAGTTGAAGGAGTTCCTGGAGACAGCCATGCAAGCAAATCATCGCAGAACAGCCAGATGTGTGCAGTAACAGATACAGCTGGAAAGAAACAGCATAAGAAGAGAAAAGACAGCTTTGTGAGAGCATCACAGAGAAGTCTTTGGACTTCTAGAGGCTCAGAGGATGAATGGGCTGGACACAGGAGAGAAGGCAGAGATGTCATGTAGAGGTGTCAGGAGAGAAGGCAGAGATGAGCATGTAGGTGGAGAGAAAGGCACAGGGGCGTGAAATGGCCCAGAGCACTTGAGGAATGACTGAGCCAAAAAGAGGGAGGTGGTGGCTGGAAAGACAGGCAGGGGGCGGATCAGGGAGGGTCTTGAATGCCAGGCTAAGAGGCTTAGAATTAATGTCATAGGCCATGGGGAACCATGGAGGGTTCTATGGAAAGAAATGACATGAACAGATTTGAGGTTTAGAAAAACACTCTGATGAAGAGGGCGTTGGGCTATGGATGGTGGGAGTGAAATTGGAGGCAGGAAACCCAGAAAGAAGGTTCTCCATTGGTCCCGCTGAGAGCCAACTACTATGAAGGAGAAAAGGAATGAATTTGAGATCATTTAGAAAGTAAAACTGCAGCCAGGCACAGTAGTTCATCCCTGTAATCCCAGCACTTTGGGAGGCCAAGGCAGGCAGATCACCTGAGTTCAGGAGTTGAGACCAGCCTGGCCAACATGATGAAACCCTGTCTGTACTAAAAAAAAAAAAAAAAAAAAAAAAAAAAAAAAAAAAAAAATACAAAATTAGTTGGGCATGATGGGGGCACCTGTAATCCCAGCTACTTGGGAGGTTGAGGCAGGAGAATTGCTTGAACCCAGGAGGCAGATGTTGCAGTGAGTCTGTTACAGTGAGTCGAGATTACACCACTGCACTCCAGCCTGGGCAACAGAGTGAGACTCCTTCTCAAAAAAAAAAAAAAAGGAGTTCTAGACCAGCCAGGCCAACATGACAAAACCCCGTCTCTACTAAAAATACAAAAATTAGCTGGGTGTGGTGGCGGGCACCTGTAGTCCCAGCTACTCGGAAGCTGAGGCATTAACAATCACCCAAACCCCGGAGGCGGAGGTTGTAGTGAGCTGAGATCGTGCCACTGCACTCCAGCCCGGGCAACAGAGTGAGTGAGACTCCATCTCAAGAAAAAAAAAAAAAGTAAAATTGCTAGAGCTTGTTTTAATTGTTGTAAAATAAAATTTACCATTTTAACCTTTTTAAGTGTACAGTTCCTGCAGCAGCAAGTACATTCCCATTGTGCAACCATCACACCACTCACCTCCAGAACGTTTTCACAGCTGAAACTCTGTACCTATTAAATGTGAACTCCGCAACCCCTGGTAATACCATTCCGCTTCGTCTCTATGAATTTGACTACTCTAGGTACCTTGTGTAACTGGAATCATACAGTATGTGTCTTTTTGTGTCTGGCTTATTTTACCCAGCACAGACAGTGTCTTCAGGGTTCATTCATGATGCAACATGTGTCAGAATTTTCTTCCTTCTTTTTTTTTTTTTCTGTGTGTGTGTGTGAAACGGAGTCTCACTCTGTCACCTAGGCTAGACTGCAGTGGCGTGATCTCAGCTCACTGCAACCTCCGCCTCCCAGGTTCAAGCAATTCTCCTGCCTCAGCCTCCCAAGTAGCTGGGACTACAGGCGCCCGCCACCACACCCAGCTAATTTTTTGTATTTTTAGTAGAGACAGGGTTTCACCATGTTAGCCAGGATGGTCTCGATCTCCTGACCTCGTGATCCACCCGCCTCGGCCTCCCAAAGTGCTGGGATTACAGGCAGAATTTCCTTCTTTCTTAAGGCCGAAGAGTATCTCATTGTATGTGGATACCATATTTTGTTTATCTGTTCAGCCATTGATGGACACTTGGGTTACTTCCCCTTTTTGGCTATTGTGTGCTGCTGTGAACATGATTGTACAAATATTTTTCTGAGCCCTGATTTGACTTTTTTAGGGGTATATGCCCAGAAGTGGAATTGCTGGATCATATGGTAATTTATGTTTGATTTTCTAAGGAACCTCCACACTGTAGTCCACAGTGGCTGACCACCTCACATTCCCACCAGCAATGCACAAAACTCCAGTTCCTCCACATCCTCACCAACACTTGTTATTTTCTGTTTTGTTTTGTTTTTTTTTATAATAGCCAATCTAGTGGGTGTGACATGGTCAATTACTAGATCTTAATGAGTGATTGTATGTGAGGAGTTGAGGGGATAAAAGAGTAAGGAAAAGAGAGAGAATGACTCCTGGGTTTGCAACAGGCCAACTGGGTGGCAGAAGATTCATCAGCTGAGTTGCGGTCTCTGCAAGGAGAAACAGGCACCAGGAAGAAATTGGGGTCAGTTGAGCTTGAGGATGCTATAGGACATTCTGGCTGAATATTCTGGTCTGGAGGCCTGGCAGAGTCTGTGCTGAAGATTCAAAGTCACCTGCATCTGATATGAAGCCACAAGAAAGAACAAGATTGCTTAGGAAGTAGGAGATGCAAAAAAAAGGGGGGCCCAGAACAGAAAACTGGGAGTCCCCATGTTTTAGTAGTGAGACAATGAAGGTACCCACAGACAGAAACAGGAAGGTCAGCCCAAGAGGTAAGAGGAAAGCCAGGAAACACAGTTCCAAAATTGCATAATAATCTAGGATTGGATTCCGCTATAAGCAGCAGAGAACACAAATCAATGGCTTAATCAAGATACAGGTTCAGTTCTCTGCTTTGGGAAAGAAATGCAGAGGTAGGCAGCCCACTGTCATCAGAGCCTGGGGCCCTTTCCCTCTCGCTCAGCTATTCTTAGCTCTGATTTCCATCTTCAAGGTCACCTCATGGTCACAAGATTGCTGCTGCAGCTCTAGCCATCACAGTCATGTTCCAGCAGCAAAAAGGAGGAAGAAGCAAGAGCAGAAGACTTGCCTCCTAGTTGAGTGTTCCTGGAGGCCCTTTTCCACCCCCCTCCCCTGGTTTTCACTTCCACCTCATTGGCCACTCCCAGGTACAAGGAAGGTTGATAAATGTGGTCTTTAGCAGAGCACATTGTACTCCTGAATAAAATCTAGGCTCTGTTAGTAAAGAAGCAGAGGAGAATGGCTGTAGGTGAGGCTCTAATACAGACAGAGAAGAAGTTCCCAGAAGGAAAAAATGGTAGATGCATTGGCTAAGGCATAAAGGGTTAAACAGTGGACTTGGCAATGAGATCATGGGCAGCATCCCTCTGCTGGCTGATGGGGGAGGGGAGATGGAGTTGGCAGTGGCTTGAAGCATGCAGGGGAGAAATGAAGACGTGTTCACTGACCACGATTGGGAAGTCCTAGGCCAAGGGAAGACCTTGGTGCCCAGAGAGAAGATGCAGGATCAAGAGCGGCTTGGGGTCCTTTACCTTGAGATGTGAGGACTTAGCCATGATAAGAAGCTAAGAGGGCTGAGCCAGAGAAGGAAGGAGAAGGGATGGGGGAGGGTGGGGAGGACTGCAGGTGTGAGGCCCCGGAGGAGATGGCAGGGAACAGGATCCAGAAGACAGTGGCAGGGGCAGCTGGGCCCCAGGCAGGAGCCCTCAACTGGGGTTTCAGAGGACAGCAGGTGAAGAGGGAGTGGAGAGGCCACTGTTGGGTGGGTGGGTGGAGAAGGCAAGCCAAGGATGTGCTCACCAAGGGCCTGAGGACCTGCACGACATAGGGGTGGCAGCAGCAGAGAAGGGGAAGGCGGGGCCAGTCAGGACTAGGAGTGTCGGGGGACAGACAGAGCCAGGGAGGCCTGGGGGAGAGAAGAGAGTGCTCCAGCAGGCCAGGCCTTTCAGGGGGCTGCACAGGAGGTCTCAGGGCAGGTGTAGTGTGGTAGAGGCCCAGGGGCTGGGAAGTGGTCACCATCAGAGAGTGGGGCTCAGCATCCAGTGTTTCAAGGGAGGGCGGTCCTGAGGGATGACAAGGCCCAGGGTGGCAAGGTGGTGGGCCTTTGGAGGAGGGAGACCCTGGAGATGAGAAGGTCCAGGAAGTGGTAGCCAAGGGACTAGGCAGGTCATCCATGATGTCACTAACATCACCCAGGATGGTGATGGGATGGGTGGAAGGAAAGAGCATGAGCCAAGTCTTCAAGGAATGCAGAAGGTGTCAGGGAGGTCAGCAGGGGACGGCAACGAAGTAGACCCCAGCCTGGCAGAGTGTGACAGGGACAGACGAGTATCCCCAAGGAAAGCAGGGTCCTGGGTGGGCAGGGGGTGCGGGGGAGCCACGGGCAGGCTGAGGGGGTCACAGAGAGGTCTGTGAGCTGTGAAGACATCCAAGACCTGTACCTGAGACCAAAGGCTGGGGTGAGGACAGACAGTGCTGTAAAGGAAGGCAAGGAAGTAAGAGGGTGAGAGAAGATCGAATGTTCAGAGCAGACTTGGTTATCCCATTTTAGAGATGAGAAAATGCAGGCCCAGAGAGGAGAAGAGATTCACCCAGGGTCACACAGAGAGTGACTGAAGTTGAGCAGGCCCCAGGCTTTTGCTCCAGCCACACAAGCCTGCACGGGTCCCTTCCCCTCTCCAGGCCACAGTTTCCCCATCTGTAAAAGGAGATCAGTGGGCGTGGTGGCTGGACCTTAGCTGTGACCCATGAAGATTTGGTGACGACATAAAAGTTTTTGGAGTGAGAGATCCCCTTCCCTGGCCCTGCCCTTTTAACTGAGTCATCTCCAAAAAGGTAGACTTTCCAAATTCCCCCAACCGTGTGTTGGGTCCTCAGGGGGCTGAGTCACAGGGAAAGTCGAGACTGAGAGGCAGGCGGTGATTGATGCACATGAAGTTGAGTTGCCTCCAGGACGGGTACCTACGTGCCCTCTTTCCCAAGTGCCTGCCTCTCACCCACCTCGGTCACCCACCTGGGTTGATCTGATCACAGCAAACCCTCTGCAGTGAACGAATGGCAGATGTTTATTCTCTCCTTTTCCACCTTTGTCCCTATCCACTCCCGTCCATCTTCTGCACACTGCTGGAGCCATCTTCCCATGGCCACCTTGCTCTTGTCCCTCCCCTGCTCTGAAGTCTTCCAGGGCTCCCCATCATCTGTAAAAAGTCAAGTCCATCACCTAGCGTGCCAGGCCCTTCATGCTGCAGCCCCACAGCCCTCTGCAGCAACACCATGTGGTGCTCCATGCCAACTTCATGCCAGGCCTTGGGTCATGCCATTCCCCCACCCACCCCTTTCCAATGAGGATGCCCTTTTGTCTCTGCCAATCCAAATTTCACAAATGTAAAATCATAACCCCAATGTCCCCATGTCCTCTGGGCTCACCGTGTTCTTAGTTTCAACCAATAATTATAATTAATAAAATAGTCCAAAACCCCACGCTCCATACTGCAGGGTCTTCAATGCCCTTCTCAACACTGCTGAGGTCTCCCAAGCAGGACTTCTGTGTCCCTTCACCGCTAGCTCTACCATTCGTCTGAGCCACATCCTCCCTGCACCCTGCTGCCTCCCAGCCTCTCTCTGCTCCCTGATGCTTCATTCCCCAAGCCCCCTACCCCACCCACACACAAGGCTAGGTGTGCAGCAGACTCTGCTGAAGGTCTGGGGAAAGAGAGAGACTTCAGGACCTAACCAGCAGCAATACCAAACTGAACATTCCTAGACCCTCCCAGCCAGCCCGCTCTATGCCCCCTTGCCCCTGAGCACCCCCTCTGCTGAGGAACCCTGGCCCATCTCCACTCTGCTCCATGTCCCTAGAGCCTGCCAAAGTCCCACTCTCCAGCTGCCAGCGCCTGCTCCTCACCTCACAGGGCCGTGTCCTTCACTTTGCTCGGGAGGTGCAGGGGGAGACACCTGCCCTTTATTAAACAAAAAGGGCCTCTGGAGGGGATTTCCCAAAGCAAAAGTGCAGGCTCCTCCTGTTCCAGCCCCACCTCAAGCAGGGAGCAGCTGCCTTCAGTCCTTTATTTAAGTAACACTAGGTTTTTTTTAAGTGTTTTTTTCTCACAATGTGGAATGTTACAGACAGAGGTGGGACCATCAATTCCAATGTCATCGCTTAACAGAGGCTGACTGAGACCCAGGGGTCAGGATCCCACCAAAAGAAAGCTCAGCAATTTCGTGCCCCGCCTGGGGCAGAACCTAGTTCTCTGACTCCAGATCTGGGGCATCTGTATTCCCCACAATGCCTGCTCTTCCACATCCAGAACAAGGAGGGGAGGTGGTGAGGAGGAACCGATATTTACTGAGCAGCTACTATGTGCCGAGCGTGGTGCTAAGTACTTTATATGCATCTTGTCATTTAATCCTCACGTCTACCCTTAACGTAGGAACTGCTATTATCCCCCTTTTACAATGAGCAAACTGACCTCCAAAGAGGAAGCCCCAGTCAGTTGCCCGGTGTCCCTCAGCTCAGAACTGGAATCACAAGCAAGGCCAACTCTTTAAGGAATTAACCCGGCCTGGTCCGAGGCAGGGTTATTATTCTTCATAACAGTAAAAGCAAACATTTGTGGACTCTTTGACAGGCAGCAGCCTCAAAATCTCACAGGATTTATAGTGTTTAATCTTCACAGTAATTCCAGAAAGCATGTAGGATTATTCCCATTTTACAGATGAGGAAACCAAGGCTCGGAGAAGTAAGGTGATCTGCCCAAGCTCTCGCAGGTGATGAGTGGCAAAGATACATTCAAGCCTAGATTCATCCAGTCCAAGCCGCTCTCCCCACTCCTCTCCCCAGGAACCCCCCTCATCCCTTCCTGCTGGGAAGGCCAGGCGTGGCCACAAAGGCCAGCCCCTATGCCTGCCTCTCCCTCTTGCTCCAGCCAGCTTTGGGGCCTCCTTTTCTCCCCACTTGCGAATTCACTTCTGGGCACCTGGGGACCTTTCAGTTTGGAAGGTGGTTCTGCTCATGGTGCCAGCACAGCAGATGTAGTCCCTCCATCCCCGCTCCCAAGTCTCAACAGAAAGGATTAGATGTGGAGCTAGGAAGCCCCCCGGGGCAAAGTCCCAGCTGCTAGGCCCAAGCGACTCCTGGAGCTGGACAATGAGTGCCACTCAGGGACTGAATCAGCTGATCCAAAATAGGGCACTACCCTCCCTCCAGGCACTGTCACCACCACCCTGGTAATACCATTCTGCCTCGTCTCTATGAATTCGACTACTCTAGGTACCTCGTGTAAGAGGAAATCACACAGTATTTGTCTTTTTTCATCTGGCTTATTTCACCCAGCATACTATCTTCTAGGTTCATCCATGATGCAGTGTGTATCAGAATTTCCTTCCTTCTCAAGGCTGAAGAGTATCTCATTGTATGTGGAAACCACATTTTGTTTATCTGTTTCCTCCCCGTTGGTGCTCTGGCTCTCAGTTCTGGGCGGCTACAGCTGGAAAGACATGGGTCCCTCTGTCTCAGGAGTTGGGAGTGGACATTTGTGATTTGAGGGATGTCTCCCTTAGAGCTCCTTGATTGCAAACAGAATCCGATTTGACTTCCTGGTGCTCAAGGGGCATTTACTGGGAGGCAGTGGAGAGCTCACAGGGTGGAGAGGAGGCTGGAAAACCAGGTTCAGACTCAAGTCCAGGACAAGGAGGGCTTGGGTCTGTCCTAGCAGCCCCAGTAGCATCTCATCATGTCCCATGGGCTCTGATGCAACCAAACAACGAGCAGGTTGGCTTAGACAGGTCACGTGATCCACCTCTAAGAGGGAGGAGCCTTGCCCATAACAGGTGGACTAAGAGTAGGCAGGAAAGGATCTCAGGGTTCCTGGATCCTGGATCCTGCATGGTCAAACCCAACCAACTACCTCAAAAGAGGGCCTCAGACGTTTCTGCCATCTGTCTAGACTTGAGGCTTCTCAGGCTTGGTTCTGTGCTTCTTCCATCATACTAAGAGTTCCCCCTAGACCAGGGAGGGCAATGCTTCCACACACAGAAGGAAGGAAGGAGAGAAGGATGGAAGAAGGGAGAGGGAGGGAGGAGGAAGGTGAGCTTTTAAAGCACCAATGATGAGTTTAACTTAGTGCTGAGCTCTTTCACATAAGTTATCCCTGCAAGTAAGGAAAGGGAATCCTAGCAGAGCAAATAACCTGTGCAAAGGCATGGAGGTGTGAGCCATCGGGATCACTGAGTGGCCCAGGGCTGGAGGGGGCAAGGAAGACATGGCAGGGGAGGAAACTGGAGGTGGGGGCAAGGGCCTGACGAACAAAAGCCTGGAACACTAGGCTAAGAAGCTGGGCTCTCACTGAAGACTGGGCAGTCACTGAGGCTTGGCCTGGCCTCCACCTCCCCAGTGCAGCCCAGGATCTAGCCACCTGCTAGCTACCCAGCCCACCCCACAGAATGGGGCCATCCTGGGAAATGTGCCTGTCTGAGCCTAGGAAACCCTTCCAGAAAACTTCCCGGCATCCAAGTTCAGACCCTCCATTTGGTAAGGCCTTTATCTGGGCCCAGCCTATGCCACCCTCTACCAGGGCCAAACAGACAAGCAACAAAAGACACAGGCCCAGGGGCCATGTGGCCAGCCTATCTGCAGAGGGGCAGGAAGGGGAGCTCTTAGCAGAAATAAAAACACAACGATGGTAATTTTTTTTTTTTTGACATAGAGTCTTTCTCTATCCCCCAGACTGGAGTGCAGTGGTGCGATCTTCACTCACTGCAACCTCCACCTCCTGGGTTCAAGCGATTCTCCTGCCTCAGCCTCTGGAGTGCCTGGGACTACAGGCGTGCGCCACTGGACCTGGCTAATTTTTTTTGTATTTTCAGTTGAGACAGGGTTTCACCGTGTTGGCCAGGCTCAATCTCCTGACCTCATGATCCGCCCGCCTCAGCCTCCCAAAGTGCTGGGATTACAGGCATGAGCCACCGCACCTGGCACAACAATGGTAATTTTTAAACTACTTTTATGAGGCTAAAAATGACCTGAAAACAAAATAATCATTACTTTCAAGCTAGATAAAAACACATAATTTTGTTCTTATTTAGTTATCACAACTAAAATGATTCTTGGCCTGGTGGCCAGAGATTCATTATATGATTGGATCAGCGTGTTAACGATTGCCAGCTGCAGCTCTCTCTACAGCTGAGCTGCTCAAATGCCACTGTCCCTGTAGATCATCCTCCCTTGGGCAGGTCTGTCCAAGGTGGCTGCTGACCTATGTCACCAAGGTATACACAGCCCTGACCCATGAGGGCAGGGCAGTAAAGCCTTGGGGTGTGGAGTCAGTAGGATCTGAGTGGGGTTTGAGAGAGCAGCCTTACATATCTAGAGAAGGTCGGTCAATGGCCAAGGAACAACCTGGACTTAAACCCCAGCTCCATTTCAAAGCCATGAAACCTTGGCCAAGTCACTTCACCTCTCAGAGCCTCAACTTCCTCGTCTGTGAAATGGAGATAATACCAACGACCCCTCAGAACCGTGAAATTAAGAAATCAGATGCAAAGGTGCTTAGCCCAGTGAGATCCACACAGTAAGCCCACAGAAAATGGCCACTTTCCTCAGTCTACCCACCGGGCTGGTTGAACGCTTTCTCTTGCCCATTGCCCAAATCTCTATCCCAGCCCTATCTCCGAGGTGTCCCCCAGCCGTATCTCCGAAGCATACAGGAAGATAGCACTCCCTTATAAGGCATCTACAGGAAGCCGGACTCACTGGGTGGGTCTGAGCCAACCTCAGATGCAGGTGCTTCCTGGGACTATCCTGGAGCCCACGGGCATGTGTGAAGGCTGCCGCCGGGTGATGACCTGCCCTGAGTCACCGCAACAGACAAAGCCTGACGCCTCCTCATGCAACAGCCCCAACACCAGGTGAGGCCCATTTCTCTGCAATATCTTGGTCGGCCAAGCCAGCGCCCCAGGGCCGGCAGGGCATTTGGTGAAAACCCAAGTCTGAACCTGCCAGGCCTTGTGCGTTGGGCTCCACTCCCTGGGCAGGGCCACATGGGACGGTTCATCAACCGGTGTCTGAAGGCAGCAGCGCCGCTGGCCCCCACTCTCTCCGTTCTGTCCATAGCTCCAGGCTG
Organism: Nomascus leucogenys; assembly: GCF_006542625.1. Lineage (NCBI taxonomy): Eukaryota > Metazoa > Chordata > Mammalia > Primates > Hylobatidae > Nomascus > Nomascus leucogenys. Next base: position 22,192,874 of record NC_044404.1, on the reverse strand, counting down.
CTTTCTGTAATGGCCAGGTCTCTGCTCCAAGCCCTCATCTGCCAGAGGGTGCACACTGCTGGGCCACAGGTCAGATGCGGGCTGGAGAGGGGTTCTGCGGGTAAATGCACGGACTCTAGAGCCAGACTGCCTGGGGATGCATCTTGATCTGGAACTTGCTAGCGATGTGACCTTGAGCAAGTTACACAGCCTCTCCACGCCCCGGTTTCCTCACCTGCAGAGTAGAGAGAATAGTCACCTACCTTGTAGATTCATGGTGTGGATAAGGAGCTGAGAAACAGCTCATCATAAACACTCCCCAGTTTTGCCTTTTTTAAAAGTTAAGGCAACATTTAAAAATAAGATTCCCACTTTGGGAGGCCAAGGCGGGAGGATCACGAGGTCAGGAGATTGAGACCACCCTGGCTAACACAGTGAAACCCCATCTCTACTAAAAAAAAAAAATACAAAAAAATTAGCCGGGCGTGGTGGCGGGCACCTGTAGTCCCAGCTACTCGGGAGGCTGAGGCAGGAGAATGGCGTGAACCTAGGAGGCAGAGCTTGCAGTGAGCCGAGATCCTGCCACTGCACTCCAGCCTGGGTGACAGAGCAAGACTCCATCTCAAAAAAATAAAAATAAAAAAATAAAAGATTCCACAGAGAAATTTCAATTTCTGGCTTTTCTTGAAAAAAATCAAAAAATTTGGAAAGACAGGTCCCTGCAAGGCACCGACTGGCATTCCTTTTGGATCAGTCGTTCTCAGTCCCAGCTATACCTTAGAATCCAATTCGAATCACTGGGCAAGCCGGGGACAGTGCCTCACACCTGTAACCCCAGCACTTTGGGAGGCTGAGGCAGGAGGATCGTTTGAGTCCAGGAAGTTGAGGCTGCAGTGTGCTCTGATCACAGCACAGTGCTCCAGCCTGGGCAACGGAGCGAGACCCTGTCTAAAAAAGAAAGAAAAGAAAAAGAATCACCTGAGCAGATATTAGAATATTTTGCTGAGCCCCACTCTGGACCTACGAAGTCAGAAACTCTGGGCATGGGGTCCAGGCAGCCTACATTGTCAAAGCATCCCTGATGATTCCGGTGGGTAGCCAGGGTTTAGGGCCACTGCTTTAGGTAGACTTTTCAGCTGTCCACAGTGACATTTGCCCTTTATCATTACACTGTGGCTTCTTTTAATTAGAGAGCACTTATTGGATCCCTACTCTTGTAAAAATGGGAAATAGAAGCCAGACCTAGAAGGTCATGGGGTCTTCCTTATACTTGAAAGACTCAGCTCATTCCAGTGCCTGCCTGGTCGCCAAAAGCAGCAGCCTGTGACCGTGGTCTCTGCCTCCTCTTTGGCCAAGCCCCATCCATATGTTGCTTCAAGACAGACAACCCCCAAGTCCTCATCTCTAATCTAACCTCCTCTTTCTGAACACATCAGAAACTCTTGCTTCTCAGTGCCTTCACCTCCAATGCCTCTCCTGACTTCTTCCCTAACAAACTTCTTTTTTTTTTTTTTTTTTTTTTTTTTAAGAGATGGAGTTTTGCTCTGTCGCCCAGGTTGGAGTACAGTGGCTCAACCTTGGCTCACTGCAACTTCCATCTCCCGGGTTCAAGCAATTCTCCTGCCTCAGCCTCCTGAGTAGCTGGGACTACAGGCACAGGCCATCAGTCCCCAGTAATTTTTGTATTTTTTAAAATAGAGACGGGGTTTCACCACGTTGGCTAGGCTGGTCTGCAACCCCTGACCTCAAGTGATCGGCCCACCTCGGCCTCCCAAAGTGCTGGGATTGCAGGTGTGAGCCACCGTGCCCGGCCCTAGCAAACCTCTATTTATCTATCATGGCTCTATTTGAGGACCATCCCCTCCAGGAAGCCCTTCTCAACCTGCCAGGCAGAGTTGGAGTCTTTCTCCTTGTCCCAGGAGCATCTCGTGATGCTTCACGCTGAGACATAGGATTCATTCCTTAGGGGTCTGCTCCCCACAAGATTGGGAGCTTTTCAAGAATGGGGCCACCTGTGGAGACCCAAGGCCTAGTTTAGGACCCAGACACAATCAGGAGTTCAGTGAGCATCACCTGAATTTCCACACGGCCCCAGTCCTCCACGGGCCCTTTCAGGCAGAATCCAAAAGAAACCACAGAAGAAACTTCCCTCTCATTCAAATCTCCAGTCCCTACAAAAGGTAGCCCCTAAGGCTTCGCAAAGTGAAGTCGAGGTCAGGCCACCCAGTCATTCCCATGGCTTCTCATTGGCTCTGATTTTGTCATTCCCTCATCCCGGAGCCAATCACTGTGGCCAGGGAAATCCAGTGCTCAGATTGGCCAGATCTGAGTCAAATGCCACCTCTGGAGTCAGTGAAAGGAGCTAATCCCCCAGAACTCTCTTTGAGTGTTGTCTTGGAAGGAGGGAAAGTGGGTCTTGACAGGCATGAAGGATGGAGTGTCACTATGGTCCTGAAAGACACACTCTCTGCTCATCACACCCCCACAGCTGTGGTTCTAACATTTTCAAGAGAAGCACGCCTTCTCCCTGTGAACATTTTCCCAGGTTGTACATTTGGTACTGCTTGTATGAGAAATTACCTAATGATAATTTTTTAATGTGAATTCAGGAATTCTTCGGAACTGATTGGTATTTTAGTCATCACTTCAGCATCAATACCTACATGTGTGTTATGTATTCAGCCTGCAGACAATGCCAGAAGCACTATGAATATGAACAGGAGGACCATTTCCACTCCTCTTGGCCTTCCCAAGAAAGCTCGTGGGAAATTGACAAGGCTTCTCAATGAACAACAGACCCCTCTCCCACCACGTCACAGCCCCTCAGCAGGTGTATCACTGAGGACTTTTTGGTTGCAAGCAACAGAAATGACCTTTGCTGACTTCAGCTAAAGGAAATACGTTGGAAGGCTACTGGGAGCTCATAGGACCCACAGGGGTCTGGAGCACCAGGCTCGGGAACCAAGGATGCTCCAGAGGTGCAAGGACAGAAGGCACAGCACTGGGCTCACGACCTGAATAGTATAGTGAGGATCCTGCCTAGGAAGGGACGGATCAGTCCCTTCAGCTCAAGACAGAGTGCCAGTGAAAGAGCTTCTGTTTAGCCTGCCTTTAGCTCAGGGAAAGTGGGACCCCTGAGACAATTCCAGTAAAGAAAAGCAGAATGGTGGCCTGCAGGAGAGTGGGTGTGGGAGCCAGGAGCAAGGAATACTCCCTACAGTGGTGACACACCCTTCAGATGGCTCTGATTGGGATCCACCCTCCTCAATCAGGAGACTACCCACTTTGAGTATGACGGTCAATTATTTCACTATTAGAGTTGCCACCACCTTTTTTTTTTTTTTTTCCTTTTTGGTTATTCTGGAAGCATTCACTTGGATTTTTCCCTGCTCTGGTTTTCTGTATGTTTCTATAATCTTTCGGCTCCTGGGTGGTCTGGTTTCCTACAGGCAGCAGAGTCAGCTGGTTCTCACAGAGTCCATGCGCTCATGGAGGAAATGTGGCCTGAGCCGATGTCGCCCCACCCACGGAAAGGAAGTGACAGCCACACAAGGTGGAGGGATGTATGGGTTGTATCCACAAGGGTGATTTTGGTTACAAGGAACAGAAAACCCAATTCAAACAGCCCTAAACAATAAAGGTGATTTATGGGCCCACATTATTGAAAGATCCTTCAGGAAAGGCTTGATCCAGCAGCTAACCAGTGCCAGCAAGAGCCCAGTTATTTTTCTCTCACTTGGTCTGCCATTTTTAAGACTGGCTTCTTTTATAGGCACAAGACACTTGCCAGAAGTTCCCAAGACAAATGTGTGACAGGTCTGGGTCATATGCCCAACCTTAAACCAATCACTGAAATGCATTTAATGACTTAGTCTTGCCCCTCCCTGGCATCAGAAGTGGAGACAGTCCCTGGAACTACATGGATCTCCAAATCAAGATCAAGGTTATCTGGGAAGGGGTAGATACTGGGCAACAACCCGCCCACACAGGCTCGCTGCCCTGGGCAGCAAGGAACATGGGAATCGGTGGATTAACCATCATCATTGCAGCTGCCTTCATGTACTGTATTAAGCATTTCACATGCATGAGTTCTATGATTTAATGAACTGTCACAGAACCCTGGGATGTGGCCTGCTAATCCTATTTTGCAGATAAAGAAGCAGGTTAAATGAAGTGACTTGAAGCATCATAGCTGGGGTGAGTCAGAGGCAGGACTTGAAGCCAGAGCTATCAGACCCCAAAATCCATTTCGTAACCTCTACCTGCACCTTACCTCTCAATTATGTGCAAGGCTCTGCTGGGGACACCAGGAAAAGGAGCACATTTACTCAACAGGCCTTAACTGAGCACCTACTATGTACGTGTCAGGCATCCTGCCAGACTCATTGGGGTGTAATTCCTACCTTTGCTGAGGTTCTTTTTTTTAGAGACAGGGTCTTGCTCTGTCACCCAGGCTAGAGTGCAGTGGTGCAATCATGGCTCACTGCAGCCTCCAACTCCTGGGCTCAAGGGATCCTCCTGATCCTTCTGCCTCAGCCTTCCAAGTAGCTGGGAATACAACAGGCACGCACCACCATGCCTGGCTAATTTTTTGTAAAGAAGGAGTCTCGCTATGTTGCCTGGGGTGGTCTTGAACTCCTGGCTTCAAGTGATCCTCCTGCCTCAGCCTCCCAAAGTGCCGGGATTACAGACATGAGCCCCCATGCCCAGCCTCTGTGAGGTTCTTGATCTGGAAAGGAAACAGTCCCAAATCCACAATGACAGCCCCATGGGAAGTACTATTTATTGCTGTGTTGTACAGCGATGTCTTTAGGCACTTCCCAAGCATTATCTCATTGAATCCTTACAACAAGCTCTGGGAAATTGATTCCTGAGTAAACAGACAGACAATGAGATTAAGTGAGTCCAGGTGATTCAGCTGGTCGGGTAAACCAGTCTCGCTTTCCAGGAGTCGAGGGGTCATTCAGGAAGGCTGGATCAGTGAGAAGACAGACATGGCAGGTACAGGTCCACTGGGGATTGAAGGCCTGGAGGAAGGGAGGGGCACTGTAGATTGTGGTGGGAAGGGAAGGCTTCCTGGAGAACAAGTTTTGCTGAGCCATGAAGAACAAGAGTAGAGATTGAAGGTGCCCGGGCTGGCGCTGGTGCCAACCGCCTCCTGCAGGTGCTCTGAGGAGCTGCCTTAGCAATATTCCCACCTCTGAAAATTCCCATCCCAGAATCTCTGGCAGGGAAACCTGCTTGACTGTCTCGGTAGTGCTCAAACCCCAAGGCCAGCATGAGAAAATTCCAATCCTGGACTGAAGCTTGCAGGCCCCTACTCAGTACCAAGGCTTCATCTCAGCCTTGTAATCAACCTGCAAGGTAGGAATTGCAAACATCACTTTACAAGCAAGGACACTGAATCGTGGAGAGAGCCAGAGCTCAGAAGTCACCAGGCTCAGGGCACCAGGCTTAGGAACCAAGGATGCCATGGAGGTACAAAAACAGAAGGTGCACCACTGGGTTCGGGACCCAAATAATATAGTGAAGATCCTGCCTAGGATTCTACCTCCAGGCCTGACCACAGTCCCTGCTTGTCCTGAGACACTAAAATTCCCCAGGTGCGTATACTGGGGATATACCCAGCTTTGCATATCCTGGCTGTCAGAGGTAGAGGAGGCTGGTGTCCCTCCTGAGTCATCCTCCCTCTCGGCTTTCCTCTGACCTGGGCTCCTGGCTGTGGACTTTCTAGAACCCTCAGGAAAACTCATTTGCCTTGGGAGTACCCTCAGCAGGGAGCTGGGTTCCCCAAGCCTCTCTAAACCCGCCACTCATTTCTTAGAGCCTTAATGGAGAAGATAAAGGCAGGGAAAGAGAACCATGGAGAAGAAGAATGTGTGTTTTAAAGACAGACAGGCCTGGGTTTGTATTGTATTAAGCATTTCACATGCATGAGTTACAGACTCAACCACTCACCTGCTGTGTGACCTTGGAAAGCCATCCCCTGTCTCTGAGCCTCAGCTTCCAGTGTTGTTCAATGAGGGGCAACAGACCGGGCGCGGTGGCTCACGCCTGTAATCCCAACACTTTGGGAGGCTGAGGCAGGTGGATCACCTAAGGTCAGGAGTTCAAGACCAGCCTGACCAACATGGTGAAGCCCCGTCTCTACTAAAACTACAAAAATTAGCTGGATGAGGTGGCAGGTACCTGTAATCCCAGCTACTCAGAAGGCTGAGGCAGGAGAATTGCTTGAACCTGGGAGGCGGAGGTTGCAGTGAGCCAAGATTGCGCCATTGCATTCCAGCCTGGGTGACAGAGCAAAACTCCATCTCAAAAAAAAAAAAAAAAAATGCAGGGCAACAATCCCCACTCCAGAGCAAGCCAGGAATCTAGAAGCTGTCCTTTAAGTGTTTTTCTCTCCCTACCCCTTCCCCCATCCAATCAAGCACCAAGTCCTATTAATTTTACCTCCAAAATGTATCTCAAATTCATCCACCTCTCTCTGTCTCTGTGCCATTTCCCTGCTTCATGCCCTCTCCTGCCTGGGCTAGTACCATGGCCAACCAACTGTCTCTCAGCACCTGCTCATCCCCTCCATCCATTCTTCATAATATAGCCAGGGAGATCTCCATAGAACTTACACTCCATGACGCCACCCCCAGTTAAAACTCTCCTGTGGCTTCCTATTGCTCTCGAGGAAACTCCAAAATTGTTACTGTCACCTCCCCGGAGAAGCCCAAATGGTCTCACCCTAGTTGTTCCTCTCTTGTGCCCAACTTCATGGTAGTGCTGTTCCCTCTGCTTAGAACAATCTTCCCCATCCTAGGCCAGTTAACTCACTGGTATGATTCGGCTGTGTCCCCACCCAAATCTCATCTTGAATGGTAGCTCCCACAATTCCCATGTGTTGTGGGAGGCACCCGGTAGGAGACAATTGAATCATGGGGGCGGTTCCCCCATACCGCTCTCATGGTAGTGAGTAAGTCTCACGAGATCTGAAGGTTTTATAAGGGGTTTCCCCTTTCACTTGGCTCTCTCTCTCGTCTGCCACCACCCAAGACATGCCTTTTGCTTTCCACCGTGATTGTGAGGCCCCCTCAGCCTCACTCCCCTCCACTCACGTGGAACTGTGAATACATTAAACCTATTTTTCTTTATAAATAACCCAGTCTCAGGTATGTCTTTATCAGCAGCATGAAACAGACTGCTTATGATTCAAATCTCCATTCAAAGGCCACTTCCTCCACGAAGCCTTTCTTGATTTCTCAGACCCATATTTATTTTTTTTATGTATTTTGTTTGTTTGTTTTTGTTTTTGAGACAGAGTCTCACTGGTTAGCCCAGGCGGGAGTGCAGTGGTGCAATCTCAGCTCACTGCAACCTCTGCCTCCCAAGTTCAAGCGATTCTCCTGTGTCAGCCTCCCGAACAGCTAGGATTACAGAAGCCCGCCACCACGCCTGGCTAATCTTTTTTTTTTTTGTATTTTTAGTAGAGATGGGGTTTCACCATGTTGGCCGGGCTGGTTCTGAACTCCTGACCTCAAGTGATCTGCCCACTTCAGCCTTCCAAAGTGCTAGGATTACAGGCATGAGCCACCACGCCCGGACTGACCCACATTTATTGATTTCACCTCGTACTTCTTTGTAGCACCAGTCACAATGATAATTGCATTAAGTATTCGTTAAATTGGTCCCTGAATGTCCATCTTCCCACTCATGGACACATTGCTTTTTGCCTCTTTCTCAGGATAACGATTTCACTCACATCCAATGGTGTCAAAAGTGGGTCTGGATTAAGCCCGGACATACGGATGTTGATAGAGGGCAGAGGCGCTGCAGGGAGACTGGTGAGGGCAGCCACCTTCCCTGCACCATGGAGAATACCCAGATGAGAATGAAGCCCCAGATAGAGAAAGTAGAAGCAGGAGGCAGAGAGAGCAGCTAAGGCCAAAAATGTTGTTTTGCCCTGAAGCCAGCACACCTGAAAGTTTCCCAATTACATGATCCTCTCCCCCCCTGCACTGTGTTTTGCTTTGCTTTGCTGAAGGTGGTTTCACCTCGCAATTCCAGACTGCAAGTGCCTCGAAGACAGAGCCCGTGTTTGTCTTCACTGCTGTACCCCAGGCCTAGCTCAGAGCCTGGATTGATCACTATTTGTGGGCTGAATAAATGAAATGGAAAGTAGAGAGCCCGTGGTATGGGATCAGAAAGGAATCATGATTAATAAGAAACCAGACGCTGTCTTTCTCTCCCATCACACAGGATGCAGCGGGCTCAACCAGAGCAGAAGCCTCCCTGGGGTCCTGTTGCCAGGACCCTGCTCCCTGGGGAGGAGAGAATCCCAGCCCTCCCACATGGCCTGGCTTCTGTGTAGCCAGCCTTCTAAGACAGAAGACGCCCTCTTGGGCCCTCCAGCTCATGGCCTCCACCTTGCTCTCACAACCCGAGGCCTCCCACTTCCTTCCTTCACTTCCCGGAATATTCCAGAGCTGACCTACCACCACCCATGGCACGCCCAAGTAGCCAAGGTGACTGTTTACCCTCTGCCCTTAGAAACCATCTCTGGCTGGTGGCAGTGGCCACCCCACACAGCTGCCCTCTGCCCACAGGCTGACTGAACAAGCAAAGGTGCTTCCTGCTAGGATTGGCACTGCCAGGCTGGGTTTCCCACCTCTCCCCAGCCCCTGCCCCCACTGCTCCTGGCCCACCCCAGCTCCCCACAGCCCCAGATGCCACACACCTCTGGTCAGTCTGGGAGCAAGGGGAGCCAGGAGCAGAACTCGCCCCTTCCGGATCCTCTGGCCACACTGTCCAAGGTCCAGCAACACCCAGGTGGCACATGGGGACCGCGCCTGCCTTGGCAGCCAGAGAGGCCTGGGCCAACCCGCTCCCCTGCTACCTGCAGCTTCCTGACCTCAGGCAGTGGCTCCACCTCTCTGAACCACAGTTACTGGACGTTACTCATGATGGAGTGCTGCAGCAGCATGAGGATGACAGCTGTAGCCACCCCGGGGGCTGCTCGGACAATGAAATTAGCACAGTGCTGGCCTGGGACTCAACATTGACTGACCGAGGGTGCTGTCAGGAGGGCCACCATGCCCTAAGGGGACACAGAGATTCACTTTTGTTCTGAGGGGATACTGAGAGCTTCATCCCCTTCCTGAGGAGACACTGATGGTTCCATCCCCTTCCTGAGAAGACAATGAAGGCTCCATCCCCTTCCTGGGGACACTGAGAGCTTCATCCCCTTCCTAAGGGGACACTGAGGGCTTCATCCCGTTCCTGAGGGGATACTGAGGCCTTCATCCCCTACCTGGGGACACCGAGGGCTCCATCCTCTTCTTGAGGGGACACCGAGAGCTTCATCCCCTTCCTGAAGGGACACTGAGGGCTTTATTCCCTTCCTGAGGGGGGACACTGAGGGCTTCATCCCATTCCTGAGGGGATACTGAGGGCTTCATCCCATTACTGAGGGGAAGAGCTTCATCCCCTTCCTGAGGGGACGCTGAGGGCTTCATCCTATTCCTGAGGGGACGCTGAGGGCTTCATCCCCTTCCCGAGGGACACTGAGGGCTCCATCCCCTTCCTGAGAAGACACTGAGGGACTCACCCCTCTCCTAACGGAATACTGAAGCCTCATCCCTTTCCCCAGGGCTGCTGGGCTGTGTGATCTCTGCCCCACCCAGTGGTGAGTGCTGAGTTTGGGGGCAGCCACCTGGTTGGAAGGGAGCCAGAGTATTGAAACTGACACTGCATGGCATAGTCAGACCATTTTTTAACTTGACTAGTGTTTATCTGGGGAGGCTCTGAGAGGTCTGATGGTGCTTATGGGGGCCTGAAGGACTCCCAAGTTGTGCCTCAGCACTGCTGACCACCTGGTGGCCCTCGTCCTCCTATCTGACCTGAGACCTGTCCTTGCCCTCTTCAGGACAAGCTTCACAGCCATGCCCTCTTCTTGCATCACCCCTTCACCACTCCCATCAGCAGGTGCACCCATCCACATGATCTTTGCTAAGAAATGAGTTCCCCCAACCTGTGAGCACTGACTTTGGAGTCAAAAAAACAAGGGGGTTCTTCTGGCTGTGTGGCCTTGCATGTGTCACCTGACCCCTCTGAGCATCACAGGGCAGGGAACACACTACCTACCACTGGATGCCATGAGGATTAAACGTGGAAACTTAAGAAAGGTCTGGATACAGCAGCAGGCCCTCAGTAAATGAGGAACATGCACAGGGGTATGGATTGAAGGTTTTCGTCCCCTCCCAAAATTCATGTGTTGAAAACTTATCCCCAGTGCAACAGCACTGGGAGACGGGGCCTTTTGGGAGCTGTTTAGGTCGTGAGGGCTCCACCCTCATGAATAGAGTGATGCTGTTATAAGAGTTTGCAGGAGTGTGGGCTCCCTCTCTACCGCTCTTCTGCCACATGAGGACACAGCAGGAAGGCCCTCGCCAGATGCCAACACCATGATCCTGGACTTCCCAGCCTCCAGAACTGTGAGCAATACATTTCTGTTCTTTATAAATTACCTAGTCTCAGCTATTTTGTTAGAGCAGTTCAAATGGACTAAGACACAAGCCAGGAAACAACACGTTTGCATTCTTCCCAGCCCTTATCTTGCTTGCTTTCTAAGGGGGGTGCAGGCTTGAAGCAGAGAAGGCTGGGGAGAACCCAGGAGCAGGTGAGCCAGGCACCAGGCACGAGGCCCCAAGTGAGGCACTAGGGATACAACTGGAAATGAGACTCAGTTTTGCATACCCACAGTAAGAGTACCAGGAAGGCCCCAGCTACACCCTGTCCTCTTTCTCTTCCCAACCGGGCCCAGTGTGTGGCCACTCCAGCCCACACATCCAAGCTCTGTCCACGTCCCCCAAACACAGGCTCCGTGGCCACCTCCAGGTCTAGCAGCATAGTGGAGTCCACCCTCAGGAGAATGGGTCACGGGAAGGGAGCCACACAGGCCCTGGAGCAGGCTCAGGCATTTGGAGCAGGCCATTCCAGCATCCAGAGTGTGCTCTACAAGCGGGGGTGGTCTGGGCTCTGGGTGGCACCTACTCTTGGCCCCTTAGCCTGTGGGATGGGGTGTGGGCCAGAAGTAACCATAGCCAGATCCAGGGTCAAAGCCTGGGCCCTGCTTGCCTCGATCTAGGGCAATTAGACACTGACTGGGTCCTTGCGTACTTAGAGTCGAACAGCAAGAACAGGCATTAAACAAAGAACTTGAAGAAGGTGAGATCCGTGACACAAACACCAGTGGAGGGAGAGCCTGGCTTCCCCTGGGAGTGGAAACGAATCCTCCAATGCCCCCAGCTGAGGTCCCTTCGAGTCCTGCTGCCAGAGCTCCCTCCCAGACCCCCAGACAGAGAGTTTAGGGAGCTGAGCCCACAGCTTAGCACCAGTCCTGCCACGCTCTGGGCTCTGAGGCCCAGGGTCCCTGGGGCAGTGTCTCCCAGCAGATGGCTTCCTGCCCAGTTGCAGATGCCTGCCCACCCCAGCCCAGGGATCCAGATGCTTGGCACGCAGTTAACAAGTGCCCTAGCACATTCTCACGCACCTTGAAGTTGGAGAACCCCTGTTGGCGGGAGCGCACCGTTTTTGCGTTTGTTCTGCATTCTTATATTGAGCACCTATAGTATGCCTGGCACCGATCCGGGTACTGAGGATACACCTGTGCACAGACATGGCCCCTGCGCCCATGGAGCTGGCCTCCTAGCCGGGGAGACAGACAGTAAGACAAATAAATGCAGCACGAGATCATTCCCACAGTGGTAAGATCCGTGAGGACAATAAAAAGGGCAGGGAAGGCCTCGTGGAGGAGGCGCTGTTGGAGCTGAGACCTGAAGGACTTACAGCCAGGTCTTTCTGCGCCACATCCCAACCATTGCGTGACCCTGCCTCCCTTTGTCTGATTGGGGCACCCTCAGCCCTGAGGGGCCAGGAAAAGTGAGGGTGATGGTGGAAAGAAGGTCATGCCTCCTCCCGCTGGAGAAAAACCTTCACAAACTGAGCGTGGAGGGAAGTGGTGATATAAAACCCACCACATATAAATAGGCCCGTCCGCTCCAGAGTCGCCCGGGAAAGCTGCGGTCAGTTTGGACTTTGCTTAAGGCTGAGCTCCCGGCCACCGGGAGCCCAAAACGGCTGAACAAACTTCGAGCTTCACATGGGGCCGGCCCTCGGTGAGTTCAAGGCTGGAGCATTTCTCCAGAGTCAAAACCGCAACAGGAAGACACAGAAACAGTCTTCCGAGGAGGGCCGCCCTGGCGCAAGGGCCCCGGTCAGCCTTCCCAAAGGTCACCGTGGAGGGGGGCCAGGGAGAAGCCAGGAATATCGCCTAGCTCCAAAACCTCTCCCCCGCCCAGGTGCCACCATGCCTGAAATTTCGCCATGAGAATTGAGGAGCTGGATTAAACATTGCTGCCCCTTTACTCCTGCAAGAAAGAACACACTTCGTCCTGTATGCGGGGAGGGCAGGAAGAGGGGCTCTGGGTAGCGTGGCTGTGCTAACGGTGTAGCCCGAAACCACCTCAACAGTTCTGATTTCAGATCATCTGTACCCATTTCCCACGGGAACCAACTCGTGTCTCCTAGGGACATAAGCCCATCCTCGTAGTTGTCTAGAGAAAGCAGTCCCAGGCAGGGAGTCCAGAGCTCTTGGTTCTGGCCCCGCCACTTGGCCAACTTTCCTTTCCTATCCCTGGGCCTTGATTCATTGATCTCTACAATGGGAACTGTGACCTCATTCAAGTCCAGGGACCCTCAGGCTGATTCCCTTCCCTAACAAGAAGTAGGGATGTGGGCTTCAGAAAGAAGGTGGCGGTGTCCCTGGTGGGGAGAGGAAAGAGGAGAAAAGGGCCCTGGGGAGGAAGGTGGAGATGCTGGGATGAAAGCTGCCAACTCTCCAGCTGCTGCCCACTAGCCAGATCCTGCCCCCTTCCTTGGACCCTTGGACCCCCAAGGAGCTCAACCAAGTCACCCCAGAGCAGATCTCCGCCTGCACTCTGGCCAGCGTAGCCGCCAAAGCCATGCCCCAGGGCTCCCCTACTATGGGAGCAAGGAGAGCCTTTGCCAAAGCTGCTCAGACTGTCACACTGGACCTCCGCTGGTGCTGGGGAAGTGACCAGCACAGACACCCGAGCACTGTCCGTGCAGGAAAGAGCATGGGAGTTGGGGCAGGCAAGGACCTGGGCCAGAATCTGCACTTCATCCTTAATTCATTCTGTGACCGCGACCAGTCAGTCCCTCAGCTTCTCTGAGCCTCAGTTGCACCATCTGTAGAATGGGGTTAATGATCCCTCTTAGAACCCATGGAGGTTCCCAGGACATTATGCACCCACTCTGCCTACCCCATGGCACACAGTAGTTTTACAGAAAAATAATTCTCTTCTTCTAAGAAATGTATGGGGTTTTTTTATTGTTTTGTTTGTTTGTTTGTTTGTTTGAGACGGAGTCTTGCTCTGTCGCCCAGGCTGGAGTGCAGTGGCGCGATCTCGGCTCACTGCAAGATCTGCCTCCCGGGTTCATGCCATTCTCCTGCCTCAGACTCCCAAGTAGCTGGGACTACAGGCGCCTGCCACCACGCGCAGCTAATTTTTTTGTATTTTTTAGTAGAGACGGGGTTTCACTGTGTTAGCCAGCATGGTCTCTATCTCCTGACCTCGTGATCTGCCCGCCTCGGCCTTCCAAAGTGCTGGGATTACAGGTGTGAGCCACCGCGCCTGGCCTGTTTTTTGTTTTGTTTTGTTTTGTTTTGTTTGAGACAGAGTCTCACTCTGTCACCCAGGCTGGAGTGCAGTGGCACAATCTTGCCTCACTGCAGCCTCCACCTCCTAGGTTCAAGTGATTCTCCTGCCTCAGCCTCCCCAGTAGCTGCAACTACAGGCACAGGCAACCATGCCCGGCTAATTTTTGTATTTTTAGTAAAGATGGGGTTTCACCATATTGGCCAGGCTGGTCTCGAACTCCTGACCTTGGGATCCGCCCACTTCAGCCTCCCAAAGTGCTGGGATTACAGGCGTGAGCCACCACGCCTGGCCAAGAAATGTATGTTTAACTGTGCACTTGATCCTGGTCCCAACATTTAACCCAGGGGTTAAGCTCCTCCTACAAGGGGAGCTGGATTTACACAGTTGAGAAATATAATCGCCACCACCACCCAGACTCCTGCCACCAGATCTCTGTATGTCACTGCGTAAGGTCCTGCCAGTGCAGGGCTACAACCATTGATAGTAACTGCAACTGAGTGCACACCTACTATGTGCCGGCTGCTTCACACACTTTCACTGTCTCATCACATTCTCACCTCAAGCCTCCAACCTGAGGAAACTCCCCATTTTACAGATGTGAAAACTGAGGATCAGCTCAGGGATGTGAAGTTCCTGCTCAGGGACCACACAGAGGTGGAAGGGACTCAGTCTCACTGTCTGCCTGCAAAGCCCGTGCATTTACCACTAGGCTACCCTGCCTCTGGAGGCTGAGCGAAGCCTCTGTTTCTCGGTACCCTAGTGAGGGCTGCTGGGGAGAGCCCAGAGGAAATAGCAGAGGCCCGAGTGTCCCTCCTCCCCAACCAGCAGTTGACAATTTCCCTTAAACCCAATTTCCCCACATTAAGAGCTTCTCCTCCTTCTTTTCAAAAGAATTGGGCTTCAGGGTGGACTCCCAAAGTTGCTCTGAATTCTGGAGGGGCCAAGAGTGCGGTTGTGATGCTGAGGGCACATTTCCAGGGTCATCACGTTTACCGACTTTAATATAGACACAGGAGTCTTGGTGACGGTCCCTAGATATGTGAACTTGGAGCCATTCCGGGCAATCAGGGTCCTGGGGTCACTGCTGGGAAATTCCCACAATGCCTCAGTTCTCTCTGGGAAAGTCCAGCTGTTCCTCCAGACTGGGACTCAGTCGCCACACTTATGGGCCAGCCACAGTGATCAGGGTTCTGTGGGTCTCTCCAGCCCCCCAGACACCCTGGCTGGGCCTGGGGACAGTCAGGGAAAGCTTCCTGGAGGAGGGAGGATGGAGCAGGCCTTTGTGGACAGAGAAGATTCAGGCAGGCAGAGAGAGGGGCATCTTCCCCAAAGAGTTGTCCTGGCACCATGGAGAGGGCCAGCCTTCCTAGTCAAGCAGACCTGCGTTTGAATCCTCGGATGGACAAATAAATAGATGGATAAATATATTTTGAAAAAGAAGGAAGGAAAGGAGAAAGGGAGGGAGGGAGGAAGAGAGGGCTCATTAGTACTCATTTGTTAATTCCAGGGCTGCAGGCCCTTGCTGCCCGCATGTGCCCCTCCCGCAGAACCTATAACGTCAGTCAGGAGACACTGGGTTACACACTGCAGCCACAAACAACTCCAAAGCCACACAGTGAAGGGTTTGCTCCTGTTCACACCGCATGCCTGTGGATGGGAGAGCAGTGGCAGAGGCCCCAAAGCCCCATCTGCTCTGTGTCGTCCCCACCCGGGTCCCAAGTCACCCCCATCCTGCTAGTTGCTGCTTGCTGTCACATTTTGCTGGCCAAAGCCAGTCACACAGCCACCTCTAACTTCAAGGGGCTGGGAAGTGCATTTCTACCTTAGATCTGGAAGGAGGAGAGCCTGGATATCTTGCTGCCACACAAACCGTGTCCCATTCCAGCTGCCTGGAGCGCTGTCCCCCAGTCAGTGGGGTGGGGACTGGGCAGGGAGGGGAGACAGCAGAAAGACCCTGGCCCCATGGCCTCATTGCAGGAAACCCAGTAGCCTACAAAGATATCCTCCCTCCCTCCACCTCACTGGACCTCAATTTCCTGATCTGTAAAATAGGGACAATGATACCTGCCCTGCCTAATCCACCGGACTCGTGAGAAGACATGGGAAGAGTTCTCCCATTGCGACACATTCTACAAATGTGTATAGGGCAATGTTTTCATCCCCTTCTGCCCAGCCAGCCTGACCGGCCCTGGGTCCCCAGAGGCTCGCACAAGTTCTGCACAGAGGTGTATTCAGGGACTGTTTTGATGAACTGAATATATTAATATATGTTCTTTTTTTTTTTTTTTTTGAGACAGAGTCTCTCTCTGTCACCCAGGCTGGAGTGCAGTGGCGTGATCTCGGCTCACTGCAAGCTCCGCCTCCCGGTTCAAGCAATTCCTCTGCCTCAGCCTCCTGAGTAGCTGGGATTACAGGCGCCCGCCACCATGCCCGGCTAATTTTTGTATTTTTAGTAGAGACAGGGTTTCACCATGTTGGCCAGGATGGTCTTGATCTCCTGACCTCGTGATCCGCCCACTTCAGCCTCCCAAAGTGCTGGTATGTTCTTAATTCATCTCATCAGGTAGCAGCCAACTTCAAGGCCAGTGCTGTGGATAACAAAGTCCCTCGGTCCTACGAGGAGCCCAAGCAAATCTGTCACAGATACGGGAGCCCGAGAGGTCACAGGCCACGCTAGGCGCTCAGCGCTCGCTCGTCTCAGTGTAATTTGGTTCGTGGATTTACAGCCCATCTCCCCCACCAGTCTGTGCACTCCATGGATGCAGGAAATGGGTCTGGCTGGTTTTCTGCTAAATCCCCAGCACCTGGCCTGGGGCCTGACATGTGGCAGATCTTCAGTGAATATTTATTGTCCGAATGAAGGATCTTGTGGATCTGGCTCTGTTCCTTCCAGCAGCCCCACCTCTCTGCGCCTCAGATTCTTTATCTGTAAGAGGTGAGGAGGTGGGAAAATCAGCTGCGATAACGAAGAACTCAGATAACAGTTTACAAAGCCCTTGGGTCACCAAAAGGCTCGCAGTGGGCATGGCTGCTATTATCACCATTATCATCACTACCATATTGCAGAGATGAGACAAATCCCGTAGGGGCTGCAGAGGGCTGGGGGAGGGCTCCAGCCAGGCCCCAAGTTTGTCCTGAAATACCACACACATTGCAAGTCCAGTGCCAGACCCACAGTTCCATTTCAGCCTCCAGACAGTGGTTCTTCTCCCCATATTTTGGAAGAAGAAATGAAGAAATTGAGACTCGGGGCAATGAGAGAACTCGCCCAGGTCACACAGCGCCTAAGCACTTGATCATTTCCTGAGTGTCTCCAGGGTGCCTGTCCCTGTGCCAGCAGCGACACATGCCTTGCCTCATTTTATCATGCCCATCTTACAGGTGAAGAAATTGAGGCCCACGGAGGTCACAGGGCTTGCCCGAGAACCACAGCCAGTTAATAGCAAAGAAGCATCTCCCGCCCCCACTCGGGCCTCAGCCTCAGTTCCCGGTGCCCACTCCACTCCCAGGAGGCTGGGATCTGAGCAGGGCCCTGGCCACCCTCTGCCACGCCGGAAGTGCCCTGTGTCTGTACCTTGATCTCCACACCCACGGTGCCAGGAAACCCCAGCAGGGGCGGCAAGCTGCGGGATATTTATAGCGAGCGTGCAGAAAGCTGCCACCCCCATCTGTTTACCCAACAACGCACTTCTCGCTGGCCACTTACAGCCCCGCCAGCCACAGACAGACCCTCTCGGTCGCCTCATCTATTTTTTCCTCCCCACTTAATTTTACATCATCCCAGCTTCCAAAATAAACTTCCCTAAACCAGCCAGGCTCATTCTGGCCCAGAATCCCTGCCCAAGAGCCCCCTTCAGCCCCTGCCCCCACATCAACCCATGCAGCAGAACCACCAAACCCAACCCGGCCCCTTGGCTGCCTTTGGCCTTGATTTAGAAGCAGCTGCTCCTGCCCCGGCGGGTTTCCGACAAGGCAGTGCCGGGGCGTCTGCCTCTGTGGGGATGCCGGCTGGGCTTCTGTGGGCATAGTTGCCGGTAGGAGGCTGAAGATACTGCCCCCTGTGCCCCATCCACCTCCCCAACACACATGCACACACGCATATACGCAGAGCCCCACAAGTGTCAGCCTCCTCCAAGGCTTCTCTCCCCTCGTTCCCTGGCCCAAGCTGGCCTCTTCCAGCTTTGCATGTGGCCCAGCCACTCCTCACCTGCCCAGCCACCACTCTGAACTTTTCCTTCCTCAGTCCCACCCTGCCATCTCACCTCCAGGCCTTTGGACATGCTCTTCCCTTAGCCTAGAACACTGGAACAGTTTCCCCTCACCACCTGCCAAGCTCACCTTACCAATCCCTCAGGCCTAAACTCTAGGTTACCTCTTCCAGGAAATTCCCTGTCCAGCATAGGGGAGCAGGTGTGTCCTGGGCCATCCTACCTTCCACCAGGCCAAGAGATGCTTCTAAGTCACACCTACGGTGGAATGGAGCCCCCACCCCCACCTCCACCCCCACCCCAGTTCTCCATGAATTTCTCGGCCCAGCCCTGGCCCTGCACACATAAGCAAACCAGCTCTCTCATCCCCAGGAGAAAGTACTCCTTCACCCCAGGACCAGAGAGGATCACTCAGCCCATCCGCCTATTGCAGAAGCCAGGGACACCTCAACCATTCCAGAATTACCATTCCAACTTCATGTTCAGTCCCTTGAGTTGCAGGTTTTTCAGGCTACTAATTCACAAGCCCATTTATTTCTTGTAAGTTTTTTTGCAAAGGTTGAGCACAGGAAAGGAATGAATGTTATGTCTATTCCCATTTAAAAGAAAGATACTCGTAGGCCCATTTTTGGATAAAGAAACTATAGCTTAGAGAATTCCGCTTCAATTATTCATTTAGCACTCATGCACTGAGTTCTCACCACATCCCAGGCACATCACAGCACCAGGGGCACAGCAATGGGCAAAACAGCCACAGTCCCTGCCCTCCTGGAGGCCCCAGGCTGCGGGAAAAGATGCATTCAACAGATGATTGCGCCAATAACTATTGAATAACCATTTGTATTAGGTTGACAGTGTTTCAAAGCTCAGGACTAAGACAGAATATGTAATCAGAAGCCCACGGAAGCCTCCTCAGACCTGTTATGGAAGTTGAGACCTGCAGCAAATTAGTCCACTAAAGAGCAAGTTGAGACCAGGCACAGTGGCTTAGACCTATAATCCCCGCACTTTGGGAGGCCGAGGCAGGGGGATCACTTGAGCTCAGGAGTTCGAGACCAGCCTGGCCAACATGGTGAAACTCCATCTCTACTAAAAATACAAAAATTAGCCGGGCGTGATGGCATGGCCCTATAGCCCCAAGCTACTCAGGAGGCTGAGGCAGGAGAATCGCTTGAACCCAGAAGGCGGAGGTTGCAGTGAGCCAAGATGATGTCACTGTACTCCAGCCTGAGCAACAGAACAAGACCCTGTCTCAAAACAAAAGAAAAAAGAAAAAAGAAAGTGGAAGGGCATTCCCAGGAGGAGAAACGGCACATGGAAAGGCCTGGAGAGACCTCTTGACCTCCCAAAGTGCTGGGATTACAGGCACACGCCACTGCGCCCAGGGGTGCACGCCTGTAGTCCCAGGTACTCAGAAGGCTGAGGATTGCTTGAGCCCAGGAATTCAAGGCTACAGCAAGCCATGATTGCAGTATCGCACTCCAGTCAGTGACTGGGACAGCAAGACCCTGTCTCTAAAAAAAAAAAAAAAAAAAAAAAGAGGAAGAAGGAAGGAAGAAAGGAAGGAAGGAAGGCAGAAGGGAGGGAGGGAGGAAGGAAGGAAGGAAGGAAGGAAGGAAGGAAGGAAGGAAGGAAGGAAGGAAGGAAGGAGACATTCAAGTGCAATTCGGCACCTCGTGCAATAATCCTTAGCTATCAGTTTCATTCCCTGTTACCTTGACCTTGACCAAATACCGCTTCTAATTCACCTTGAATTTTTCTTTATCAGTCAGACCTTTTTCTGAGACTTCAGAATTGCTGGTGTCCAGATTGTCTGCCTACCTCTTAATGGTCACTGCCAGACTAGCTTTTCATTCCTCCAAGTTCCTCTGATTTCTTCCCTTGAAGGTGATGTGAATTACCTTTGAGAAAAGTCAAGTTCACACTGCCCACCCCCAAGCTTCCCCAGGGCAATGGGCTGCATTAGAAGTCTGCCATTTGTGGAAGGGATGGGTCTAACAGGGCCTTACCACCCCTGAATAGTGTGTTTCCCAGGTTGGGTCTTGTTAAATGCAGCTGTTCTCCTAACAGCAGCTTCAACACATGCTCAGATTCAACCTTCTGTTGAAGGTCCAGCACTAGCAAAGCCTCCACATGCCCGTGTGCCACTCTGCTTCCCAGAGAAGTGGCATCCCTTCCAGGTCAAGCCATTTTCAAAATTCAAGCAGGTGCCGGGTGCAGTGGCTCACACCTGTAATCCCAACACTTTGAGAGGCTGAGGTGGGCAGATTGCTAGAGCCCAGGAGTTTGAGACCAGCCTGGGCAACACAGTGAGACCCTGCCTCTAAAAAAAACACAAAAATTAGCCCGACATTGTGGTGCATGCCTAGCGTTCCAGCTACTCAGGAGGCTGAGGTGGGAGGATCTTTCTGGACCAGGAGGTCGAGATTGCAGTTCGAGCTGTGATTGTGCCAGTGCACTCCAGCCTGGGTGATGGAACAAGACCCTGTCTCAAAAAAAAAAAAAAAAAAAGATTCAAGCAGAAGCGCAGCTGCAACAAGTGTTTTCACCACAGTCCTCTGTTGCTAGAAGGAAAGAGCAAGCTCCCAGCTGACTCGATGAGGTGATAAGAGGATAAAGACAGAGAGGAGTCAGCATCCAGGATTCAATCCGGTTGGAAAGACCAAGCGAGGACGGGAGCCCTGTGAGGGAATCAGAATCACGACCTGAGGCTGGGCCTGTGGACAAGACCCAGACCTGCTGGCCAGGACAGCAGGTAAAGGTGAATGCCCTCCACCCTGATCGGTGAGAGCCCCATCCTTCAGGTGGGTGGAAAACGGATACCTGCCTTCTGCTGGGCAGGGAGGGGCTGGGGCATAACAAGGTCATAACCACTCCAGGGTGAAATGATGACTGCTGCAAGTACAGCCCTTGGAATCCCAGAATCACAGGACATTGGGGATTTTTTCTTCTCAGCATTACAAGAGGCTTGAAAGAGAGGAGGTTAAAATATCCCAGGGCCGGGCACAGTGGCTCACGCCTGTAATCCCAGCACTTTGGGAGGCCAAGGCAGGTGGATCACCTAAGGTCAGGAGTTCAAGACCAGCCTGGCCAACAGGGTGAAACCCTGTCTCTACTAAAAATACAAAAATTAGCCAGGCATGGTGGCAGGCGCCTGTAATCCCAGCTACTCAGGAGGCTGAGGCAGGAGAATCGCTTGAACCCAGGATAGGAGGTTGCAGTGAGCTGAGATCGTGCCATTGCACTCCAGCCCAGGCGAAAGAGCAAGATTCCATCTCGAAAAAAAAAAGAAAAGAAAAAAGACATCTCAGGGTTCCAGGTGGAGAAAATGGGCTTCATCTAAAGCAGGAAAGACTGCAGTTAGACATGAGGTAGGAATACTGATCATCCAAGTGGCAGGATGTGGAATGAACTCCCGAAGGCGGCATTGGAATGGGAATAGATTCCGCATCCCCAGGACCGAATGCAAAAGGACCTGCCCTGACTGGTGAGGCCCGACCAGAAGGGCCAGCTTTCCTGAGTCTGACGACCCCTCCTTCATGGCAAAAGATTCCATAATGAGGGCACTTTTAGTATGTGTTAATAGCAAAATAACAAAAAGCCAACATAACCCATTCAGACTTTAGAGCACATGGAGGAACAGGTTAACCGAGAGCACGAACAGGCACTGCCAAGTGGGGGACCCTCTACAAATCAACTTCATGCCTGCACCAGCCAAGGACATTTTATTTTTTTTTATTTATTTATTTATTTATTTATTTATTTATTTATTTATTTATTTTGGGGGATGGAGTTTCACTCTTGTTCCCCAGGCTGGAGTGCAATGACGCGATCTCAGCTCACCACAACCTCCGCCTCCTGGGTTCAAGTGATTCTTCTGCCTCAGCCTCCCAAGTAGCTGGGATTACAGACATGCACCACCATGCCCAGCTAATTTTGTATTTTTAGTAGAGACAGGGTTTCTCCATGTTTGTCCAGCTGGTCTCAAACTCCCAACCTCAGGTGATCTTCCCACCTTGCCCTCCCAAAGTGCTGGGATTACAGGTGTGAGCCACCACGCCCGGCAGCCAAGGGCATTTTAAAAAGCCACAACTGGGAGATAAAGGGGCATGGCTCTAAATTAATGACAATCAGGAGACATAACAATCAAATGTCATGAGTGAACCTTGTTTAAGTCCTGATTGGAGAAGCCATCAGTAAACAGACTTTTTTAAAACTACTGGGGACATTTGATTCTGATGTTGGCGTTAATTTCATTAGGTAAGAGAATAGCATGGTGGTTATGTAAGAAACTGTCCTTGTGTTCGAGGCAGTGGTGTACTGGTAAATGTTTAACAACCAGCTCTCTGGGGTGGGGAGGTGGAGGGGAGCCCTGGTTTGTGGTGTGTGCCAATTCCCACGGTGTAAATACTCCCACCGTGGCCAATTTCAAGCTACCAACATGATGTTTCTGAATTAGGGAGAGATGCACCAGTCAGGTCTTAGCCACTAAAACCAGCAGCTCTGGCACAGCCCTGGTCTTAGAGCTGCACACTGAAGTTTTTATGGGTGAAACGAAAAGGGATCTGGCATGTGTTTTGAAATAATTTAGTAAAGATTTTAAAAAGTAGATGAAGCAGACCAGGCATGGTGGCTCACGCCTGTAATCCCAGAACTTTGGGAGGCCAAAGCAGGTGGATCACCTGAGATCAGGAGTTCGAGACCAGCCTGGCCAACATGGTGAAATCCTGTCTCTACTAAAATTACAAAAATCAGTTGGGTGTGGTGGCACTCGCCTGTAATCCCAGCTACTCAAGAGGCTGAGGCAGGAGAATCACTTGAACCTGGGAGGCGGAGGTTGCAGTGAGCTGAGATCATATTATTGCACTCCAGCCTGGGCGACAGAGCAAGACTCCATCTCAAAAAAAAAAAAAAAAGTAGATGAGGCAAATGGGATGAAATGTTGATAATTGTTGAATCTGGGTAATTCAGATATGGGTGTTTATTAATACTATTATTCTTTATTGTATATATTTGAACATTTTCACAGTAAAACATTTAAAACTGCGATTATCTTCTATATAGAAGGAAGGCTTTTGGTCCAAGAATTCTGGGTGTTCACATTGATTTCTAGACCTCTACTCTAACTCCGCAGCCTCCCAGTGGTCTGAAGGTAAAGAATGAGAACCACACGCCTACATCCATCTTCTGATCATCAATGGGTCATAACCAAGGTTACTCTACAGACCCGGCACTAGGTGAAGGGTGGAAAGAAAGCCCTAAAAAGAAAAAGAAACCTACGTCCGGATTGGCAGTCCTGGGTGTGCCACCTACTAACAGTGTGATGATCTTAGGCAACTGAACTGGCCTCTCTGAGCCTCTATTTCCTCATTGGCAAAATAAGGGTACTAATAGCTTGTGGTAAAGATTAAATGCAATATGTAGACACAGCTCTTGAGGTGTTCTGTGACAAACAGTAGGATGCTCAGTAAATACTGGCTTCCTTCCTTCCCACAGGGATCTGACAGGGGTTACGGGGGCATGAGTGAGCTGTTAAAAGTACAGTCCCCATCTAAAGTCAAAGATCGCTCTTCACCCGAGAATGTGGCTCCCATGTTGCCAAATCTCCCATTTCTCAAGAGAAGCTGGAGATCTAGCTTCTCATGTGAAATCTCCCAATCTTGAAATAGTATCAGTAAATTCACGTACTTGAAAACACACTAGGCAGGCCAAGCAAAACACCTCCGCAGACCACAGGTGCGCAACTTCTGGTTTCAACCATAGAACAAGATGAAGCGCTAACAATCACTGAAGCCTTACTCAACATTCACTGAAGCTGGGCCCTGTGCTCAGAAGCCTTTACACACCTTATCTATTGATTCCTCATGACATCGCTATGATCCCCTTGAACAGATGAGGAAACTGAGGCTCAGAGATGCAAAGAGATCTGTCAGGGCCAGGAACAAATGCGGGTCTTCCCCAGAACTTGCTGGCCCACTTCACTGCTTCTCTAGATCCCAAAAGAGTCTTTAAGGAGCAAATACCAGTCCCAGAGAGGGGCAAGGACTTGCCCAGGGCCGCGCATACATGGATGGCTGGCTGGGACTGACCAGGTTTCCCGTTCCCTCCCTGGTCAGGGTGAACAGCCTTGGAGGAGACGCCTGTGCAGATCTGCCCAGTCAAAACCCAACACAACGTAGACCATAGTGGCACGAGAAGAAACTACCTTTTATTTCCTTGAAAAATGCATGGATAGGCATTAAGACTTTTCTAGACCCTAATTAGCTGGGTGTAGTGGCAGGTACCTATAATCCCAGCTACTCCAGAGGCTGAGGCAGGAGAATCGCTTGAGCCCTGGGAGGCAGAGGTTGCAGTGAGCTGAGATCGCGCTATTGCACTCCAGTCCAGCCTGGGTGACAAGAGCAAGACTCCATCTCAAAAAAAAAAAAAAAAAAAAAAAAAAAGAATTTTCTAGACCCTGAGCCTAGTGCCCCCAGTTTCTTCACCTCACAAATCTGGGAAATGGGACTAGAAATCCCGGTCACCAGCTGACCTGCCATTCTGTTACCAGGTGCTTCCAGGACTGAGCTGGAGAGACATCCAACCACGTTGCTTTGGGCCCACTCCCTAAGAGCTGGCGATAACTTAGACACGCTGAATGTGATTCTTTCTGATTAAAAACTTGGCTAGGTTTCCCTTCCTCGGTGAATTTTCATAGTTATGAAGGAGGGAGAACTAACTCCAAAAATGGGCCGCTCAGGAAGTTAAGGAATTGGTCCCCTCAAGAAAGATATGTTCCCATTCCATTATGTGTGAGGTACTCATGGTGCTGGGCACAGAGAGGGATACGGTGTGGAGGGCTCTGCCTTGGATTTTGAGGGTTTAAAGTAACCCCCGGAAAGAGTCTACAGAAACCCCATGAGCTTCCCCTTCTGAACACAGACATTAATTCTGACATGTGGAAGACTTTTGTCCACTGAACAGCTTTGTGCTGGCTCAGTGCCCAGACCACCTGCTTCCAAACCCTGGCTGTGCTGCTAACTGGGTGACTTTAGGCAATCCACTTGAACACTCTGTGCCTCAGTTTCTCCATATGTAAAATGGGAATGACAATAATCTTAACCTATGTAATAGGGTTGTTAATATGTCTTATAGCAGTTTTAGAGCCACACATGGGCTTCCCCTCCTGTAAATGGAACTAAGAACAGTATCTACTTCCTAGAGCTGTGGCCAAGATTCCATGAGTTAATGCGAACGGGCAAAGCACTTGGAACAGTGGCTGGTATATATAGAAAGCACCAGACACACTCTTACTACTGATATTAAAGAGCTATTGACAATTTGATTTTTTAGTTAATTTGCATTGATATCTTCACAGTTGGGCCGTTCTTGAAGGTTAGAAGAGCATTTCCTCCAAGAGACTTTCTCATTAAGAATTTCCGGCCAGGCAAGGTGGCTCACGCCTGTAATCCCAGCACTTTGGGAGGCTGAGGCGGGTGGATCATGAGGTCAAGAGATCGAGACCAGCCTGGCCAACATGGTGAAACCCTGTCTCTACTGAAAAAAATACAAAAATTAGCTGGGTGTGGTGGCACGCACCTGTAGTCCCAGCTACTCAGGAGGCTGAGGCGGGAGAATCAGTTGAACCCGGGAGGTGGAGCTTGCAGTGAGCCGAGATCACACCACTGCACTCCAGCCTGGGCGACAGACGGAGACTCCGTCTCCAAAAAAAAAAAAAAAGAATTTCAGAGCAAAGGGCTCCTCCTCTCCATTATCACAGCACAGCTCAGGGAGAGACACTTTCTGGTGGCTCCAGTTCTCTCCCTCCTGGGCTCAGCTTGGTCCTGCTCATGGGGCTCACACACACCCACTCATATGCATCTCTCAGCACCCCAGGAGAAGGCAAGTCAGGTAACATTGTTCCCACTTGATGGATACAGAAACTGAAGAAACTGAAGGTCCTGCAGCTTCCCAAAGGTCAAGTGTCATGTGCTTTGGGACAGGGGCTTAAGCCCAAACACCTGAGTCCCAGGCTCAGCACAGTATGGGAGCCGGGGACGTGGCTCTGGAGTCCCAGGTCCACCGCTTTCCTTAAGCAAGTCACCCTGGTGTCTTCATCTGTAAAATGAGGGTGATAACAGTACCTACTTCCTAGATTTGTTGCAACGATTGAATGAGTCAAAGCGTGTAAAGCACTAAGAACAGTGCCTGACATACCAGGGCACAACATTTGAGTAGCACGATGCATCCTAGGTGGCCTGGCACAGTCTTGGTCTATGCCCGGTAGCCTGGCAAACCTTCCAGTTAGAGCCCCCCGTCACTCTTGAAAACATCCTGGTTTGGAAGAAAATTATATGGCCATCATAACATAATTGCCTGTTGCCATCTAAATTATTATTGTTGTTATTATTATTTTCCGCCATACCACACTGAGTCTCCAGGAAGTGAATGTGCTGGTTCAAAATAGGTCAGCACTTCAGTACCACCCTTAAACCCAGGTGAGAGTGGCCCCTGCCCTGGGGACCCCCCCAGTCTGGCCCTCCTCCTGCTAACCTCTCATCACAAGGAGGGAAGACCGTGGGACAAGGGGACATGCGCACCTGGAGCTTGCGGCACCTCCACTAGAGCATACCCTGGGTGCCCAGGCCCCTGGGGTTCCCTGCACAGATGGCCCTTAGCCCACTGCCAGGACCTGTGTGGGTCTCTTCCCCAGATCCAACCCGAGGACAGAGTACACCACTGGTGTGCCCAGCCCTAAGCCTGAGGGGCTACCAAGGGGCTGAGCTTGCATGTGCAGGCTGAGATGTTCACGAGCGTGCACAAGACTCTTAAAGGACAGGACAGAGGCAGAGGTAGGAAAA
Source organism: Nomascus leucogenys (assembly GCF_006542625.1). NCBI lineage: Eukaryota > Metazoa > Chordata > Mammalia > Primates > Hylobatidae > Nomascus > Nomascus leucogenys. The sequence goes on along the minus strand of NC_044404.1, from coordinate 22,166,120 downwards.
GGTAGGGGGCAGGGGCACAGGCCAGGCACTAGGGGCCCCCTCTCCCTGTGCCACCAGCTGCAGGGGCACAGGCCAGGCACTAGGGGCCCCCTCTCCCTGTGCCACCAGCTCCAGGGCAAGGTCTGAGGAGTATGAGAATGCCACACTCAAAGCCAGCTTTCCGCCTTGTTAGGAAAGTGTATTTGTCAGGACAGAAGAATAGAACATAATTTATTTTGCATTTTGTTAGCTTGATTTATAGCCTGCAAATATTTGGACATATGGTATGTGAACCTCCATCTATACTCTTGCCCAGCCCCACAAATCCCTGCCACCTTCCACCCACTCCCAATACCAAATGTTTACTGAGCCCCTCCTCCGTTCTGAGCCCAGGGGACCCCAGGGCACCATCCCAGCACCCAAACATGATGGCCTCTGTGGGAGCAAACTTCATACTCCAAAATCAGTGAAGAACTAAGGTCAGAGGTGAGGGCATAGACCTGGTCCTTGCCTCTGTTCCCAACCCCTAGGGAGGTGGGACAGGTGCCTCCCTTTCCGGGCCTTAGTTTTACTGTTTAGATAAGAGGTCCCTCTACCTCTGAGCAACTGGGGGATGCAGCCTGGAGGATGAGCAGCACACAGAATCAGATCAGTGACCTGAGAGGGTGTGGCCTGGACTTGGGCAGACAATTCTTAGGGGTTACAGTGATGTGGAATTGAGCTCTCTGGACTAGCCAAGCACAGGCTGTTGCAGCCCATTCCATTCCATTCACTTATTCCTTCCACAAACATGGCAGCCACTGCCCTGTGCCCGAAACCAACAAGAGGCTGAATCTGCCTAGTATGGGAGGATACATCGAACAAGCACATAGAAGACCAAATGCAAAGTAAGACTTGGTAAGTGGGCCAAGAGAGCTTCTCTAAACTCCTCCTGTCCTCCCAATCACAGCGTCTTAAGCCCACTTCTCGGATGAGAAAACGGAGGCTCAGAGTCAAGACCCTGCTGCCTGGGGTGCGCCCAGATCTTGTGGCTAGCCAGAAGCGAGGTTTCGGATTCCCACAGTCTCGGGCCACTGTCCCAAGCTGCCCAAAGCTGGGGAGGCCCCGTCCAGCTCCCGGAAGGCTGCAGGGAGGTGAGCGCCAGGGAGGGGCTGGGCCGCAGGACGCGGGGGCCAGGAGGCAGGAAGGGGCCGGGCGGGGGGCGGTAGGGAGACATCCAGCGCCCCGATGTGCAGCCCCAGGCACCCGGAGCGCCAGCGCCTGGGTGCGCGCGAGTGGTAGCCGCGCTCCGGTAGGTCCGCCGCGGTCGGACCGGGGTCTGGGCTCCAGGCGCCGACGGGGGGCGGTGGGGGGGTGGAGGGGCAGCGAGGGCCGCGCTGCAGTGCCCGCAGCGGCGGGTTGGGGGAGCTGTGCCCGCCTGTCCCCGAGGCCCGGGCGGCGGCCGGGCAGCTGGGTCGCCGCGCCTCTAGCCGGGCCGGGCTCGGCGGCGCGCAGCCAGGCGTGCCTGGAGCGGACTCCGGCTCCAAGTCCTCCGGAGCGCCCAGCTGGGGAGGCCCCCGGAGCAGCCCAGTCCCGCGGGCTAGGGCGGCAGCCGCCGCCGCTCCGGCCCGCCCCCGGGGGGGGTGTCCCGGGCCGCTGGGCCCGCCCAGGTAACCCCATCCTCGGCCCGCCCCCGGCCCGCCCCCCCGGCCGCCCGCCCGCCCGCCTCCGCCGCCGCCGCCGCCGCCGCCGCCGCCGCCGCATCCCGGCTCTGGGGCGGCGCTGACAGTCTGGTCCGCGCCGGGCAGCGGGCGCAGCAGCGGGCAGGCTGCCGGCAGGCACACGGAGGCAGAGCCCCGCCGCGCGCGCCCCGGCCCGCCCGCGGGCGCCCACCTGCAGCCCCGACGGGAGGCCCCCCGCGGCCGCAGCCGCTGCCCCGGGCCGGGCGCCCGCGGCGGCACCATGAGTCCCCGCTCGTGCCTGCGTTCGCTGCGCCTCCTCGTCTTCGCCGTCTTCTCAGCCGCCGCGAGCAACTGGCTGTAAGTCGGGCCGGGGCCGAGCGGGGCGGGGCGGGGCGGGGCAGGCCCCGGGGGCAGCGGCCGGTGCCAGGCGGCGCGGGGCAGCGGGCGCGGGGCAGCCCGGCAGGTGTCTCGGCCGCGGGACCGGAGGCTCGCTCGCTCGCTCCGCTGCCGCCGTCACGGCCCGAACGTCCCTCTGCACACCCGGGGTCCCCTCCTGCCCGGGTCCGGCTCCCTGCCCAGAGGCGTCAGGGGTGGCGGCGGCGGCGTCCGCACCGGTAGGCGGCTCGGGGCGCTCGAGGGCGCCAGGGGTGAGAGCGCGGGGCGGTGGCCCGGGAGGGGCGCCGGGTGCGGGGTGCAGTCCAGCCGGGCTGACAGGTCGCCGAGGAAGCCCATTGCAGGGAAGGGCTCCGGGACATAATAGCAGGTTAATCCCGAGAAGTCCGGAGCGAGCTCCCAGCGCCGAGCTGCGCCGCGCTGCGGGCTGGGCTGGAGGCGTGCAGGGACCTGTTTCTGCTTGGGGGGCGGGAGCCGGAGACAGAAGGAAGGGACCAGGACGCCTGGTCTCCCAGGGCCCGGGGCTGGCGCCGGCGCTGGCCGGGCCTTGGTTTTTCCCTGGGGCAGGAAGAAACTCCGTCCAGACCTTAAAGAAGACAACGGCCCCCCACCTCCCCGTGTCTAGCCTAAGGAGGAAGGGGTGGTAACCGCTGGTGACCTGTCTGTTTCTCCTTGACTGGGTCTGCGCTCAGGGCGCTCCCTGGGTAGGGGCGGAAGGTTTGCTGCAGGGAGGGAAACTAAAGGGATGAGCTCCAGTGAGTGGGTGGACAGGGAGCAAGAAGACCTGCACTCCTTTCATCCCCGCTCAGGGACGGTTCCCCATGCCCCGCGCTTAACCCTGGCCCCAGTTCCTCCGGCCCAGAGCTCTGCCACCATCCGCTGCGGGCAGCCAGTGGGGAGCCAAGCTCCAATATTGATCTGAAAAGCATGGGGTGGGAAGGGGGATCGCCAACAGTGTAGCTGGGGTTTCCATGGAGACAGGGAGAGAGGAAAAAATTCTCTCTGCATCAAGACCAAAGAACAAATATCTCCCATGAAATTGCCCCGAGTGTCCAATGGCTGTTGCTATGAGGTCATTGTGGCCAGCCAGAGCCCTCCAGGCTGGAAGGAGTGTGTTCGTTGGGGTCAGAGCCACCCAGGGCTTGGGGGACGGAGGTGATGTGGAATTCTCCCAGCTGTTCCGAGAGCAAACGACTCCAAGGCAGCCCGAAGTGGCTGCGGAGCTTTTGTTTTTCTTGGAGCCTTAATTTGATTAACACTTCAGGAGCAGTGGCGGAGTGTACAGAAAGCAAGGCACCACCACCTACTCCCACTGCCCCCCTGCAGGCCACCCCCTGAATGGAGCCTGGGTCGCAGAGCTGGGGAGGGAGCTGATTTGGACTTGGAGGACCCTGGGTGTCCCTGGAGCTGGCTCTTGAATGCGTGGGTTCAGAGCGGGGGTCTCCAAAACAGATCTGAGCATCAGGAGGAGCAAGAACTGGGTCTCACCTGCCCAGCAGCGCCAAAGCCACAAACAAACAAACAACAACAAAAAAAAAAACAAAGAAAAAAAGTGGCAGTCCAAGCATCTGGCCCAGGCCTGCATGGAAGACAGCGACATCTGCAGTGGAAAGTCCTTCAGGAGCATCTCATCTTTGACTCAGATGAGGAAACTGAGGCCTAGGGAGGGGAAGCTACTTGCCCAACCTCAGAGCTGAGAACTGAACCCAGGTGTTCTGACTCCCAGGCAGTGACCCTATACCCCCTTCCCTGAAGCTGTCCCAAAGTGGAAGCAGCATGGCCCGGTGGCATCACCACTCACCTTCACCCATGTCCACCCCCAGAATCCCAGCCAGGAAGGCAGCCTCGGCTTTGGATCATGCAAACTGTGGGGAATTCCAGCAACTCAGTTCTCCTGCCTGTGCTGTTGGGGGTGGGGTGAGGAGGGGCAGCCTAGGAGAAGAGAGGTTGGCAAACCTGTTCTCTGCAACGGTGATGGTTCAGGTTGCCACGAAGCAGGTCTCTGGATGACCCAGCTCACTCCTGCTCCACCCCCGGCTTCAAGCCAAGGGTCTCTCTGCTCCGCCCAAGGCAAGAGGAACAGGAGGCTTCCCAGGACCCTCCCAAACCAGAGAGGCTATGAAGGAGAAGACACTGGGCACATACCAAGGTTGGTCCAGTATTTATCAACCTCTGTCGAACAATCAGCTGGCCGGGAATGGCAGCTCTGGGGGAAATGGATGTCACAGCCTGGCCTCCCACAAGCCTGCAGTCTAGGTAGAAAGACATGATAAAACCACGACTGGGTGGAACAGGGCACATGCTCTGTGGCTGTCAGAGGAAAGAGCTGAGTGTGAGCCCGAGCAGGCACAGACAGGGACTTGGTCTGAAGACTGTAGGATCACGACAATAATAATTATTATAATGACTCCCACAGCATGATCTAAATCCCAACAACGTTTCAATCCTGTTACAGACGAGAAGATTGGGGATCACAGAGGTAACTGCCCAGGTCACCCAGCTGGTAAATGCCAGAGGTGTCCGACTGAAAAGCTGCCTCTAGAAGGAAAAGCTTCGGGCAGGCAGGTGTCCATGCAGGCATGATGGCTGGCGCTGTGTCTTTTCAAGTGTGAGGTATGAGGAGGCCTGGCCCCCAGAGGATAGCTGACAGCACCTGCCGAGGAGCAAGGTCTAGGTTCCGCTCACCTCCCGGTACCCTGGAGTCAGGCTTCAGTCCAGGGTGGGTCTGCTGGCCAGTGGCGAGAGCAAGGGCTATCTGTTGTCTCAGAAGGGCAGGTGGCCTGGTGGGGAGGCCAGGTGTCCCGCCGCGTGCAGCTGTTGGGCAGGACGGAGCCTGGAGCTGGGAGGGGAGCCTGAGGCCTGGGCAGGCCCAGAGAAGCTGGGAGCTGTTGATTAGACTCTAGTCTGGCACCCGGAGGAGCCTGCTGACAGCTTGTGACGGCTCCCACCACTAAGGGAGGGCCGGATGGATGAAGAGTCCCTGGGGGAAGGCTGGGATTCTGCCCTTAAGGAGGCTGCCCTGCCACGGACCTGAGCTCAGAAATGTTTCTGAATGTCCCCTCTTCCCTGCACTGAGGCTGTACCGGGAGTCAGGACACCTGGGTTCCAGTCCCAGCTCTGGGCCACATATTGGGTGTCCCCTTCCTCCCTCGGGGCCACAGTCCTCAGCAGATCGTTCTGAACCCCAAATGGAAGTGCCGGGGAGGGTTAGGCAATAAATAAGCTAAGGTTTCAGGACTGTGGATTTCTTAGAGGAAGGTAGTGGGGTAGTGGGGCTCTAGCAGAATCCCATGGGTGAGGGGAGGGAGACCATGCTGCACTCAGAGGCAGGCCGGCAGCATGGCCAAGAAGTGGGTCTTTGAGATCCAACCGAGCTCTGCCCTGCGCAGCTGAGTGACCTTGGACAGGTTACTTAACCTCTCTGTGCCTCGGGTTTCTCATCTGTAAAATGGAGCCCATTGACGCAAATGGTGCACAATGGTGGTTGGGAAGAAAGAGTGAGCCCATGCATGTGGCAAGCTGGCACTGGGCCAGGCACGCTGATGGAAATGGCAGCCATGGCAGCTGCCGGAAGCAAGGGCTGCTGTCACGGAGCTGCAGGGCCACATCCCTATTGATAGGGGTGGTGGAGAAAATGGGCCTTCAGGCTGCTGCTCCCAAGCCCTGTTTATCCCAGCCTGTCCCACCCAGATCCACTGATTTAACACAGGTAGGATCCTAGGCTGAAACCCCCTGGCTCAACAAGGGCCCCCACAGGAGCCTCCCAGAGTCAGGAAGACCTAGCCTGGCTCACAAGCCAATCTTGCCGGGCAGAGGAGTTGCTGCTGGGAGCACCTTTCAGTGCCCTGGGGGCAGTGAAGGACGCATCATGCTTTCCATTGGCTTTGAGTCTCCACCGGTGTGTGACTTCAGGCCAAGCTCCCCTGAGCCTGCTTGCCCGGGGGCTGGGGGCAGTTTATATCTCCCTTGGCCTTAGGTGGAATGAAGCCCAACACTCTGGGCACAGCTCCCTGGGGCAGGGATGGGGCACAGCCAGCCCAGATTGCAGTGCCAGCCACACAGGTAAAGATGTGGCCCACCTCCTCCAGGAAGTGTCCCCCTGATTCCCAGCTTTAAAAGATTTCTCTCTCCCCTCTAAATAGTCAAAAACCCATCTCCTTAGAGCTACTCCGTGGCTCTGGGCAGTGAATTACAATCACAAACACCCCCACAGTACTTTACAGTTTACACCAGGATTTCTCACCCTCCATATCACTGATATTTGGGACTGGATGCGTCTTCTTGTATGGGTCTTTTCTGTGCATAGTGGGATATTTAGCAGCATCCCTGACCTTTACCGGCTAGATAGCCAGTAGCATCCCCCAGGTGACGACACAAAATGTCTGCAGACTTTGCCAAATGTCCCCTGGCGGCGGGGGACCAAATCATTCCCCCAAGAATCAACGGTTTACAAAGACCTTTCACAACCATTACCCTATTTCAACCACACACCCTCCCCTCCATGCCTCACCACAACCACTGTCAGAGGACAGGAGTGTAGATTACTTTCAGCCCCACTTCAGAGGCCCAGACGTGCAATGACTTCCCCAAGGTCATTCTGCAAATCAGAAGCAGGACTGGAACTGCTCTCCCATGTCTAGATTTTACAGCTTTCATCCCCTGCCTATAGAACCGTTTCATATTATATATAACTCTAGTCTAATCATGTGGTTTCTTTACTGCTTCTACAAGGTTATAAACATCTGGAGGCCGTGGCTGTGGCATAAACACCTCTGAATATCTCACAGTGCCTGGCACGTGCCTGCCGGGTACTAGGTACTCAGCCAATCTTTGATGGATGAATGAAAGGTGGGCTTGTTCAGAGGGTTCTCAGCTGTTGTCCAATGGTAGCCCATCTTCAAAGGCCTGCAGTAGGAGGTAGGCTCTGCTCCACTGTCCTGAGGCTCAGGTGATACTAAAAGGCACAAAGGTGGGTGGCAGGAAGTGTGACTGTTGCCCCCCAGATCTGCTGCTCTGCCCCTCACTGCTGGGCTGGAACAGACCCTGAGAGCCAGGCTGAGTGTTTCTCCCCCAGCACTGCAGCGCCCCAGGACCAGGCTCTGCCCGAGGGGGTGGCTCAGGCAGCAGTCACAACCCAGCTGTCTGCTATGGTTTGACTTTCTTCCCTCAGCCCTGGATTAGCAATTGAGCAACGCAGCAAGCATCTGACAAGACAGTGCTCCCCAAACCTGTTGAAACTCGCCCAACTCAGGCCCTGTGGGTACACTGGGAAAGCTGAGCATTTGCACCAAGCCTCCTCCTCTTGTTCCTGCCTCTGGGAAGAGGGGCTTGGGCTGAGCCAGTGGGGCGCAGATTGGCCAGGGAGCCATGGGTGGGGTGACAGCTGCCTGCCGTGGGCCCTCCAGTCTCCCCTCCACTGCATGGAGCAGGCGCAGCTGCAGGCAGAGCTGCGACCCCAGGGTTGCTCTCCAGATTTCCACAGGAGTTGCCAGGTTTTATCTCTGAGTCCTGAACTGCATCTTCTGTGATTCAGCCAAACTCGGGACGGCTCGCTCCCTGCCGTGACCCCACCAGCTCCCCCTCCCCCACGTCCTGGCAAACTGAAACCAAACTGTGTTCTGAAAGTTCCCTGCCAAGTCAGACCCCGCAGAGGAGGGGACCTGGTCTGAGGAGAGAGCGGGAGGGAGGTGGGAGGAGGAAGGGATGCGTCCTCCAGGGGAAAGGAGCCTCGGACAGCTCACATGTATCTTTGGAGAGGCCCATTAGAACAGCAGGAATGCTGATGGGCCTGAGGGCCCTTCCCTGCGACGACTCTGAATGGTCCCTTCAGACCCTGTTTCTCAATCTGTTCACACACAAGCCCTGAAATCCCAGGACTGGGCCCCAGAGACCCTTCCCCAAGGGCTGGAGACAGCAGAGTAGCCCCTCCTGAGTCGGGTGCCCAGCTGTTCCGGCAACCCAAGCTTCGAGGCATGAGAGGGAGGGGGTTCTTGGGGATTCTCAGCTCAACTCCCTGGGGAGCCTTCGTGCCAGGGAGGGCCTGGGATGCCCCCATGCAAACATGTCAAGCACTTCCCCACGTCAGGCCCTGTGCTGGGCACTTAGGACCATACAGCATGGCGGTGGTAGAACCAGGACTCCATCCCAGGTCTCCCAGAGCTGTCCCCGCAGCCTCTGGCAGCAGCCCTGCAGCCCCGTGCCCCCAGCCAGTTATTCTTTGCAGGGGACATAAGCCCCACCCTGGCCGGGGCAGGAGTAGGGGTTCAGCCACAGGCTCTCCCAGGACTGGACCTTTGGAAGGTATCCCCCAAGGCCAAGGAACTCACTAGAAACCAGGAGCCTCACTCTAGGAGGCCAGCACCGGCTCTGGACAGTTCAGCTGGGGTTTCACCTGTCCCTCCTCTTTCCCCAACCCCAGGTTCCCTCAGCCCAGCAGGGAGGACAGTTCAATGGGTCAGTGGCCACAGGACCTGAAAGGTTATGGGGACACAGGTCGGATGGGTCTAGCAAAGAGCTCTCTGCTGGCAAATCAGGGGACAAAGTGAGGTCAGGCCAGCCTTAAATTTGATACCCACTCCCCCCAACAACACACCTGCCTCAGGGAGAGAAGGCAAGTTCTCACCTGGCAGAGCTCTGGGGCCATCCAGGCTCAGGTCCAAGGGGCTACTTTGTGGCCCTGAGGCAGCCACCAGCTCGCTGGGAAAACATACACGGAGATGGGAAATGGGGTGGGGGCTCCCAAACAGGAAGTGGGGGACACAGAGCCCTCAGGAGTGAAATGTAGGGGGCTGGGATACCACGATACTGGAAGTAATGAGAATTGGGAAACCAAGAGTCAGAAAATGAGGGCACTGAGGCTTCCAAGGATAGGAAATAGGAGCTAGGGGTCTCAGGAGAGAGGGAAAGGGGCCCAAAGGTGCAGAGTGGTATGCACTGGCGGTGGAGGCCTGGGTTCCAGAGGAGGCCCTTCTCCCTCTCCACCTGAGGAAACGCACCTGAGGCCAAGAGGACTTGGCCTGGGCCTTGACAGACCTAGGACCATGCTAAGGCTGAGGGGTGAAGGCAGCACCCACTGCCCTGCAAACCACCATGAGAGTCTCCAAAGCCTGCCCCTCCAGGGGTTTTGGACCAATGTCAGCAACCCTTCCATGGCCCCAACAGCTACAGAGATCACAGGCTTCCACACTGTCCAGGCAGTCCCATAACCACCCAGACGTCTGTCCCCAGCACCTCTTACCCCTGAACACAGCCCAGACACCTCGTTGTAGTTCAGAAAAGACATGGGGCTCTAGAAAGACCCATTGAGGGAAGAATCAGGGCTCCTCCCTCAGGTCACTGTCTGTTGACTGCCAAACTTCATGCCTCAGTACCCTGGGTCATCTTTGGCTTAGGAGCCAGAGTGACCTGTTTTCAAATCCTGACCTTTCACTGCAAGCAAACCTAGAAAAGCTTGGGACAAGCCCAGCTAACTCCAGGCTGCATGGGCTCAAAGACATGCTTCTCTGAGCTTCAGTTTCCTCATCTGCAAAATAGAGGGGAAGACACCTGCCTAGCCAGCCCTGCGCTGTTGCACTATGGACACTGAGGCATGTGACTATTGATTACAGAGCGTAAGTGAAGGTCCCATGCATCCACTCTGTTATGCCCACAGATGGTTTCCAAGTCCCCTTGACACTCCTGAGCATGTTCTGCACACCACTGTCCCTGCCCTCACCCCAGTGTCCCAGCTCTTGATGTCCTAGCAGCACCATCCCCTCCACCCGTCCCTCACACTCCCTAGCCTCACAGGGTCTGACTGACAGTCGCCAGGAAACACATTCTCAAACTCTGCAGACTTCGTCTGGAGACTCTGTCAAAAGCCTGCCATTGGGATGGCTGCTGAGGTCATCCACTGTACCCCGAGGGAGCGTGTCCCACCTCTCAGGCATGGTCAGCTGAAAAAAAGACCGGGAACCCAGGCCTAAGAGGGCCAAGAGACCCAAGCAAAAAAACACACACACAAACGAGCGGAAGTCAGCATGGGTCTGGTCTGGGGTGCAGCAGAGGGGCGGCCAGAGGAACTGGGAGAGGCTGTGGGAGGGGTGGTGACGGCACCGATGACAGTGAGCATCTTGAAGGTGCTGCTAGGACAGTGCTGCAGCAGGGACGAGCATCTCCTGCACACACATTTCATTCATTCAGGCCTCCTGCGTGCAGGAATCGCAGTCTCCCCACTTTACAGATGAACACGCTGAGGCTCAGAGGTGTTCACTAACTTGCTTCAAGCAACACAAGGATGACTTCTGGACCCAGGAGTCCCTGGTCCGTGTCCTTTCTGCACTGCCTGCCATGCCAAAAGACGGGTCTCCAAGGCTAGGGCACCATCAGGGGGAGCACAGCAGGATACCAAGACTGTGGTTATAGAAACATTCAAAGATGTAAAAGCGAGTGGGGGTATGGTTAGGATCTTGGGAAACCAGGTACCATCCCCCTAAGAATACAGTCCTGGATGGGGACTGTGGTCACTTTCGCCACCACTGGCCCGCATCCCCCAAGGCAGCTCTGTTCAGCAGCCACTCCGTTTTCTTCCGGCTCCTCCTCCCACCCACTTGGCCTCCTTCCTCCCTGGTATCGCAGGCACGACCGACCGCTCCTGAGGAGGCTCTAAATGTGGCCCAGGCAGGCAGGGAGGCCAAAGGGAGGGGGCAGAGAGGCCTGTGCTGGCGTCCCAGCCCCCACCTGGACACCCGCAGGGCTGGGATCCACGACACTGATCTGCTTGGCCTCCCAAACGCTCCAGCTATTTCCCGTCCCCTCTCCTCTTGACTCACAGCGTAAGAGCCGGGAGGAGTCGCAGAGGTGCAGATTTTCCTCTAGGAATTTGTATATTTTTTTAAAAAAGCAAGCAAACCTGGAAAAGCTTGGGACAAGCCCAGCTAATTTTAGTTTCTAATGAAAACAGCAGGTGGCTGAGAGGATCTGATCTCCCTGGCAGGGCAAGGGCCCTCCAGCCTTGCAGGCTGTAGGCACGGGCCGGGCTCAGGGAGGGCCTCCTGGGAGGAGCCTGCAGGACCTGCAGCCCCCGTTGGAGAAGATCAGGGCATGAGCTGGCTGGTAGCAGCAGCAGGGGCGGTCTGGGCTGGTGGGGTAACCTGATCAACGGCATGGCCATGGCGAGAGTCCTGGGTGGCCAGGGCAGCAGGTGGCAAATTGCTAAGCCTGTACTCTGCGGTGGCAGGAAGGAGCCTAAATTGGGGCAATGCAGCCAGGACAGGAGAAGCCTCAGGGATGGCCAAGGCCCTGCACAGCCTGGCCCGGCCCACCCATCATGCCCTGGCTCTCTGTCACCCCTAGAAAGGGCCGGTGCACTCCATTTTTGAGCCTGGTCCAGCTCTAGGGTCAGCAGATGGCACACGTGTCTCTGGGGTTGAGTCACCCTAGGACGCTGGGAATCCTGAGGTGTCCAGTACTAATCAGGCCTCACCCCGATGGGTCTCCAGGCCCTCAGCAGATCAAAAGACCACAGCAGCCCCCACATTCCTCCCTCATCCTTACCTTCCCCATCCTGTGCACTCTGCCAGGAGGCAAGCAGAGGGAACCCCATCAGGACAGGGCCCTCCATCCCTGCTGCAGGCATTTATTAAACACCTTCTATGCACTGTGCCCTGTGTGAGGCACCAAGGGCAGTGTTTGCCCCCTCAGCAGGTAAATGGGGCATATCCACAGCGAGGTACAGAGGAAAAAGAGTTAAGAGTTAGGGCTGGGTTTGCACTGCAGCTCGCCACTCTAGCTGTGGGACTTTGAGCAAGTCACTTTATCTCTGTAGCCTCAGTTTGCTCATCTGTAAAATGGAGCCAGATGCTAGCTGGATACTGAAACGGGCAAGCAGAAACATTGTGGATGAGGGCCTGTAATGCCTGGGGTTCTCACTTTCTAGAGCCGGTGCCCAGTTCCATTTCCAGCCCTGGCACCCAGCCCTGCCCAGGCGAGACCCTGGGGTCTAGGGGAACAGGGGTGGGGATGGGGCTGGGCCTCGTGTGTACGGAAGGGGACAGCTGCTGTGCCAGATGAAGGCAGGGGCTGGGGGTGGGCACTGGTGCCAACGGAAGAGGTTGCTCAGCTCCTTCCTGGAAGCTGGCCCAGTGACTCACGGCCACGGCAGCCCAGCAGCTCACCCTAAGCCCCTGCGACTGTCATTCAGCCAGTCTCTCCTTGCTGCGTTCTGAGCCTGGGTGGGGGGATGCAGGTGGCTCCCCTGGTCCATCTCACTACTTATTCAATGGCAGAGACACATCTATCAGCCTGGCATGGGGCCAGCAGGCCCCTGAGGCCCGGCCACTCCCCACCCTGCCAGTAGAAGGAGGCCCACCAACTCCGACAGTGGGAAAGGCCATATGGACACACCGGTTTACTGTACCCATGAGGAGACAGGCTCCAAGTATGGCAGGGACTTGCCCAAGGTCATGGTGGGTCAGAGGCTGCCCCCCCTGCCCAGAGAACCCCTGCCTTTGGGTGCCTCCCTTGACCAGAGGCCAGGGCCCAGCACAGCCAGATGCAGCCTTCTTGGCTGCACGCTGCAGGAGCAGAGACTGAGTTGGGGATGGGCCAGCTCTGTGCCCCCACATCATAGAGCAAACAGGGCCCCCACCCTTCTCCAAGAGGCCAAGCCTGGGTCTGAGCAGGAAAGGATCCAACGTCAGGCTCAATTCCTTGTCCCCCCACAGAGGGACACCTGTGGCCTCCTGAACGTGGACCTGGCCCACCGCCAGTAGCCAGGCTCTTGGCGCCCCCTGCAGGCCAAGAGCAACAGGTGGGACTAGCTCCACAGGCGACCCCTTGGCTGGGCACAGGCTGCCTCTCAGCCCCCTTCCTGCCCTTGTCTTCCCTCCAAGGGGCTCCAAGCTCCTGCCTGGGCCTTGTCAGGACACCACCAGTCTGTGCATCCCCTGGGAACCACCTGGTAGATAGGAAGGAGGGGCGGGGAGGCCCCTGGGAGACCAGGAATGCATGGGGTGGGGAGGGGAGGTTGGCCTTCTTCGGCCTGAGACCACCTGCTTTGCACTTGCCCCACACTATGCACTTGCCCCCACAATTACCTGGCACCTAGGATGTGCCCAGCTGACAGCCAGGTGCATCACACAGCAAATCACGGGCATTCCTCCCGGCAGCCCTTTGGGTGAGAACCGTTATCTCCATTTACAGATAAGGAAAGCCAGGCTCAGGCTCCACAGCCACAGGGAAAAGGAAACATCCTGGGGATCAATGCCACAGTGAGGAGGACAGTGGCATCCCTGAGTCAGAGCTCCCTATGGCTGAGAAGGAAACATCACCCATACTTATGCAGACTGCTCTCCAGGCCAGTGCCCACCTAGCCTCCCAGGTGTACCTAAGGCACATTAAATTAACCTCAGAGGCCCACCAACCCCCACTGGGACTGGGGCCCAGGCACCTCTACTTTCAACAAACCCTGCACACGTTTCGATGCACAGCCAGATTCAAGAACCGTCACTTGGTCCAACCCACATACCTGTCAAATAAAATTTAGCTGCCGCCTGCAAACCTCCAGGGATGGGGAGACAGCCCCACCAGCTGCACCCTGGCTAGCATCTTTGGGTTGAAGAAACCCAGCTCCCAGCAGCTTCTGGCCACAGTGTCAACTCTAGTCTTTGAGCCACACAGAGAATACTGTCTCTGCCCACAGCGGTGAAGCCAGGCAAACGCCAGGTTCAAGTCCTGCTCAACCTCACTGGCTGTGTGGCCCTGCACATGAGGTAAATTACTTAAAATGTCGGTGCCTCAGTGTCCTCCTCTTTTAAATGGGAGTTGGTTGGCTTTCTGAGAGGATTAAATGCAATAATGTAAAGTACTTAGCCCAGTCCCGAGTTCCATAGAAGTTAGCTCTTCTTATCATCAGAAAGAATTCCCATAAATAGGACTTTCTGTGTGCTTTTCTATTTGGTCACCATTCATTCATTCCCTCATTCAGCAAACAAATGACGACTTCCTGCCTCATTGCCTCGGGCCAGTGTCAGGCCATCTCTCACACAGATCCCTCTTGCTCCAGGTAGCAGTTCCTCCACTCAGACAGAACCAGTGGTCCCTTCTCTTATTACAGATGAGGAAACTGAGGCCCAGAGAGCAGTTACCTTCCCTTTATCCTTCTTCAAACAAGAAATTTGTGCAGCTTCCTTTATAAGATGCAACAGCTTCTTCACAGCCAACCCCTAGAAAATCCCCAACCCTTGGGAGACTCAGTGTGCTGGGCAAGCCCCTGGGGGAGACCTAGCTCGCTGCAGAGTCTGGGGCAGCAGGAAAGTCTTTTTCCAGAGCCTCCAACCTGTGTGGCTGAGGCTGAAGGTAGAGCCAGGCCCGGAGCCTCCTTCTGGGAGGCATGGGAAGGCCCCCCTTTCCATCTCTGGGCCTCGGTGTGCCCACCTGTAAAATGAGGGGTCTGGGCCAGATCACCTGTTGGGGAACATTGCTTAGGTGTGATTCTCTGCACTCTGTTGCTCCTCCAAGAACCTGGAAGGCAGCCCCGCCCTGGGAGGTGATCAGATGCATCTCCCACTCACCAGATGGGAAAGGGGGCCTTCCAGAGTCACCACTCAGCTCTCCTCTCCAGAGGCTGCCTCATGTGCACCTACTATGTGCACTTGGCCCTGGCAGGAGACACTTAGGGGAAGGGTAGGGCAGGCTGAGGGGCAATGGTTAGACCACAAGCCTCTGGGTTGTCCAGACCTGAGCTCTAATTCAGGTCTGCTCTTAGAGCTGGGTGACCTTGAACCAGTCACTCCACCTCTCTGAACAAGGCCTGACCTTAATAAGTGCTCAGTTAATGTGCGTTCCCCTTCCCTCAAGAGGGGTTCAGCTTCTCCCTCACAGGGCCCTTCCCTAGCTCTGCTCCAATCCCAGTGAGCACTTTTATGTCTTGCTCCAGGTCCCTTTGCCTCCTGGCCCAGATCGCAGAGTGTCTGTCCTTAGATGAGTTAGGGCCTCCCAGGCCCCTTGAATGCCACCAAGGAGGACAGGCAGGAGAAAAACCTATGGGTGTGAAGGGACTTGAAGCTGAGATCTGGCACTTATTATCTGTGTCACCTTGGGCCTGTCACCCTCTTAGCCTTCATTTTAGAATCCATAAAATGGGCATAATCATGATCACCTCATAGATTTGGGGCGAGGATGCAACAGGGAGAAGTGCAGCCATGGTGCACGGCACTTAGTAGGTGACCTGTAACTGTGGTGCTCTCTCTCGTCCTCCAATGAAATGGAAACATTCACAGGCCCCCCTCCTGCATGTGCCTGGTCCCCGAGCACCTTCACAGAACTCGTCTCATCGAGATCATGATCCTCACAATAACCCTCTGAGGAGTAGCCATCGTTGCTCCATCTCCATAGAAACTCAAGGGGCAGAGGGGAGAGCATGCTGCACTTGGCTTTTGAACCGTCCACACAGCCCACTCTCGCCACAACCACCCATAACCTGACCATCCCTAGACCTCTAGCCCATCACTGCCCTCATTGTCCCACCTCCAAAGGGTGGCAGCAATGACACTGGTCTCCATCTGGTGGTCCTAGGATGTGGCTGGCAGTGAGGATCTTGGTCTTGTGGCCAGAAGGTGAGCCAAGGATCACTGGGGTTCCTGCCTAGGACAGGGAAAGAGAGACCCCGGGCAGACAGCGGCTCCAGCCTCCTAGCTAGAAGGCATCTCGGCAGGGAACAGTGGGATCCCACAGCAAGGTCTGGGGTGATGTCCTGGCACAGACAGTGGCACAAGGCCGCCAGGGCAGGGAGGATCCCGTAGGGGCTCAATCAGCTTCCCTCCCGCTGCTGCCGCCTGCCTTGCCAAACTTGAGATAGAGGCCTTTTGCAGAAGACAGCATTTCCACTCCCTTGGTGCCCCTAGAGCCAGGCAAGAGGGCCTGTAACTGGATCCAGAGAGAAGTCAGCAGCCAGGCCCAGTCACTGGGACGAGACAGTTCCCAGAGACCCGGGCTGGAGCTCAGCCCTGGTCCTGGGCCGGGAAAGATGAGGAGGTGGGCTCTGCATCACATGTCACCCTCTCCCCAGGTACCTGGCCAAGCTGTCGTCAGTGGGGAGCATCTCAGAGGAGGAGACATGCGAGAAACTCAAGGGCCTAATCCAGAGGCAGGTGCAGATGTGCAAGCGGAACCTGGAAGTCATGGACTCGGTGCGCCGCGGTGCCCAACTGGCCATCGAGGAGTGCCAGTACCAGTTCCGGAACCGGCGCTGGAACTGCTCCACACTCGACTCCCTGCCCGTCTTCGGCAAGGTGGTGACGCAAGGTGAGGGAAGGGTGTGCGGGGCTGCAGGGGAGCCTGCTGTGCCAGGGCATGGGCCCGGCAGGAAATGAGATGCTCGTGAGCAACGGGACTATTCCAGGTCATTTCTGAAGCAAAACCAGCACAGGGCCCAAGTGAGGGCATAAAGGATGCAGAGCATTGGGGGCCCCAGGACAGGAGGATGAGCCAGGTGGGATGCACGTGTGGGATGGGGGCCATCGGAAGAGGTGGCAGCTCTGTGCTGGGGCAGCACTCAAAAGAGCACTGTGTTTCCACTGCTGGCCTCCTGGAAATGTAAGCAGGTAATTAAGGAAGAAACTGAGGCTCAGGCAGGGGACAGCACTGGCTTGCCCAAGGTTCCTCACAGAGAAAGGAGCAGTCAGGGCTCAGACCCAAGGCTCTGGACCCCTGGCCCACTGCTCTTCCCACCCCAGCACTTGGCCTCCGGTATCCGGGCCCATCCCATTCTTTGGTACACCTGACCAACCCTATTGTGCACCTCCAGCATAGCCAGCCCTGAGATACAGGGATGCGCAGAAACAGGCACATGGAGGTTAAGTAACTTGCCCAAGGTCACAGAACTAGAAAGTGGCAGAGCTGGCTGGGCGCGGCGGCTGATGCCTGTAATCCCAGCACTTTGGGAGGCCAAGGCGGGTGGATCACGAGGTCAGGAGATCGAGACCATCCTGGCTAACACGGTGAAACCCCGTCTCTACTAAAAATACAAAAAAAAATTAGCCGGGCGTGGTGGCGGGCGCCTGTAGTCCCAGCTGCTGGGGAGGCTGAGGCAGAAGAATGACATGAACCCAGGAGGTGGAGCTTGCAGTGAGCCAAGATCGCGCCACTGCACTCCAGCCTGGGAGACAGAGCGAGACTCCGTCTCAAAAAAAAAAGAAAAAAAAATAGAAAGTGGTAGAGCCAGGACTCAACCCCAGGCCGTCCCGCTCCCAGGTCTGTGGTCTTCTCCTCGATGAGCAAACGCTGTGATCAATGGGCCAGGGGAGCCTGTGGGAGCACAGGGTGGACACCACCCCTGGCTGGGGCTGGGATGCTCAGGGAAGGCTTTTCCGAGGAGATTGGTCCTCAGCTGAGACCAGAAATGTGAGATGGCATTAAGCCAAAGACAGGGGGGCCAGGGCATAGAGAATGGTCTATGGAACTGGAAGTCTCCTCCAGAGGTCGCCAGCCAAGCTCCTGCCCTCAAGGAAGTACTCTAAACCATGGGCCCCTTTTTCTACTTCCTGAGCATGAAACTGGCACTTCTGAGCCACTATCCGTCGACAGGGCCCTTTGACTTGTTCAGGCAGCAGGAAGGGGTTGCCTGGGCCAACCCTTCTCCTGGCACCTGTGGTCCTGGACGGCCGGGGCTGCTGGGCTTGTGGCAAACCATTTGGATGTTGCTAGAAACCAACTGTGATAGAAATTTGGAAGCCATTCTCCTAAGAGCTGGGGGGCCAAAAAGGCATGATCTCGCTTGGCACTGCTGAACATCGCTGCTCTGGAAAAGCAACAGAGACCCAGTGAGCAGCCTGGCAGTGGAGGATCTCCCAGGATGACAGGGCTGCCTGGTCGACGGAGCCCCAGAACCAGCCTCAAACAGCAGCCCATGAGCCTGGGAAGCCCTTGGACACAGTAGGTGTGTCTTGGACAGATTGGTAGATAGATTGGCAGGGTTTCATATGGCAGGCTGTCACCCTCTCCCACTCCTCTCTTTGCACATGCAACGTCCTCTACCCCAAACACACAAGCCCCCTTCTTGAGAGCTCAGCAGTTCCCTCCTCCACGACACCTTCTCAGCTCTTCCCTCTGGGCTCCAAAGCTCTTTGTTCTTGCTGTGGGATTTTTTTTAAATCATAATTTCAAACTTACAGAAGAGTTGCAAAAGTAGGACAAGTAATTCCTATATCCTTTTCACTTGATTCACCAACAGCTTACATTTTCACCCATTTGCTTTGTTATTCTCTATTTCTATATATAGACACACATTTTTGTCTAAACCAATTGTGTTCACACTGCTTCTAGCACACCTTTTAGACTGAAATGCGTATCTCCTCACCCGACTCCACTCCCCCATCACTAGGACTCGGGCCCTTCAAAGGCAAGGTTCATGGCACATTGACCTGTTTCTTGGCACGTGGCAAAGCCTGGCATGGAGGAGACAGTGAATGTCATCTAATGACAGAAAGCAGGTCGGGGGCGAGGACTCAAAGGCACGAGGAAGGAGGTAGCCTGGGGCAATGCTGGCCTGAAGCCATCATGGGTACTCGGGACCCCGTGAGAAGCCCTCCTTACCTTTGGGGGAGGAACCAAGCGGGCACCCAGCACCGGCTCAGCGTCTGAGGGACACTGAGATTCCTACTAGGCCTGGGTGGTACCTGCTCTGGACTAAAGTCTGACTGGTGGAGTCGAACGTCCAATCCCCTTTGGAGAGGAACAGGTCAAGGTGCCGAGACTAGGCCAGTCACACTCGGCAGGTGCCAGTCACACTTGGAGAAGGAGGCTGGGCTCTGCCCACTCATCAGACTCCTCCCTTTTGCGTTTTTGGTTTTCTTCCCTGGTAAAATTCCTCTTGGAAACTTCTTAATTTGTCTCCACTGACTAAGAGGAAAAGGGGATTGTCCCTCCTGAGGTCCAAGAGCGAAGCACTGCTCTCAGAAGGTCCAGGGATTGGCTGGTGAGGCAGATGGAGGAAGCGTGAGGCTGAGGATGACCTGGGACAAGTGCCTGCACTCCCCTGAGCATCTGTGTCCTTGCCTGGCAACAAGGCCACACATAGGCCCACCTCATGAGGCTGTCACGAAGATACAGTGATTTCATGCATGGGAAACACTTCATGTAGACACGCCTCCCGTCACCAGCTGCTGTCATCTGCAGTAGCCTGTGTAAGCGGGCCTCACTCACATGCTCTCAGGACTGGGGGCATGGCCGGAGCCTGCATACATGAGCGGCCTGGCTGGGTTGTGGCATCAGACGTGGAAGACAAAGCTAGCAGCCCAGACCAGGTCTGAGAGGAGAGGAGCCCCCATTTGTTGAAGGCCTGTGGTGTGCTATTGCATCAGGTCATCTTCGTGACACTGTGAGTTTACAGTGCTGTTCTCCCACATCACAGCTGAGAAAGGAGACTCGGCAAGCAGAGGGCGGTAACACCCCCAGCCCTGGGCCTGCCAACTCTTGGCTGGGAGATTCTGGGCAAGGTCTGTGCCCTCTCTAAGTCCCAGTGTCCACCTTGACCACCCCAGGACCACGACCAGCCTCCTAGGATTCCCATGAGGATCAGAGAGATGATGCCTAGCAAGGGCTAACTGACCCCCACACGGCTCAGGGCTAGGGGGGCTCCCACTGCCAGCACTGCCCCAGGTCTCACAGCCTCCCCTGCTCCTGGCCTGGAGGCAAGATGGACAGAGAAATAATGATGAACGATGAGGGAGGTGTGTAATTCGGGGCAAAACTGTGTGTTCTAGGCTGAAAACCTACCAAAAATTTGGTAAAGATGGTATCTGGCATAGCCGGGAGGGTGGGCATCAGTGGTTCTTGGCTGAGCAGGTATTCAGGGCTAGATGAGGGGTGGCCTCTGTATTTTAGACACTACTTAATCCCAAGCCCTAGAACAGGACCTGCACATAATACGTAACCAACAAATATTAAAATATTAAATGAGCAGGACCTGCAATAATAGGTAACTGATAAATATTGAATGAATCGTTAAATACTGAACTGATAAATATCAAATAAACCAATAAATAGCGAATGAACCAAAGGGTGTGAGGGTGGGAGGGAGGCCATAGCACCTGGTAAAGGTGTGCCTGGGCAGGGTGGGAGAGGCAGGAAAGGCAATAAAAACTCCCCTTCTCCTGCTGTCCTCCATTTGTAGACAGCACCGGGCCTCCTCTGCCTCTACCATGTCTCGTTCTGCAACCTTGAGCAAGTCCCTGTCCTGAGATGAAGGACTTGATGAATTCTAAGGCCCCTTCAGGGTCTGACTGCTGTGGCTGGGAGGCCATGTGGTGCCCTGGCCATAGCAAAGTGAGGGTCCAAACCCAGGCCTGTCTGTCCATTCCCCATGTCTAAGCCATCTAGGACACCTTCCTGACTGTGGCACCACCTGGGCCTAAGAAGCAAATGCTCTGTGGTCTTGGGCACCCCTCACTAGAACCTTGCTCTCACCTTTATCCTCAATATTGGCATCACACTGGACCCAAAGATGGGGAGAACATTATTTTCTCCTGGGTTACCTCTGTGACCCAGCCTCTTGATACTATAAGTTACAGAAAACCTGGGGAGGGGGTACCCCCGAGACATTCCCAGACTAGGAATGCCTTGAGGCTGCAGTGGCCAGACACACACAAGACAATTAGAAGATAAAGCTGGGGACATCCTGATTCTGACCGCATGGGGCAGGGAGGCAGAGAGGTGCGAGGTCTGGCCTGCTGGGGTGGCATTATTATCCCCATGTTAGAGTTGAGAACACTCAACTCAGGAAGGCTCAGAAAGAAAGGTCACACTGCTAGTGAGAATCCAATACAACTTTGGCTCTGAAACCTTTGCTCTTTCCCTGATCCTATATTGTCTCTTAAATCCAAAGGGGCTTCCTGGAGGTAGTTTCAAGAAAAGGTGGGTTTCTGCACATCCAAGAGAGTAAAGGAATCTGGAAAGGCAGACTGGGCAGGGATAGAGGTTGGAGAATGGGGGATAAGGTTATCCTGGGAGACAGTGCCTGTCCTGCCCCACCTCCCCAGGACTCCAGCTGGGCCTCACCTCCGCCAAGATACCTGCCGTGGCACCCAGGGCATCAGCAAGCCTATGGCTTCATTGCCAGTCCAACTCAGCCTTAGCCAGTTCTCCAAACACTCCTAACTGCTTGAATATCCTTCCTTCTCCTGTATCTGGGAAAGACTTCACAAGTGATATGCTCTGAAGAGCACAGGCCTTGAGTCCGACAAGCCTTGGTTCTAATCCCCGCTTGGCCATTTACTGCCTGAGGAACCCAGGACAAGCCACCAAGCCTCACCTTTTCTTCTATAGAGCAGAGCTGTAGAGAGCTCATTGCTAAGGCTGTCATGAGCCTTAGACAGCACATAGCAAGCCCTCAGAAAGAGTGGCTGTTAGTGGATTTACAGGTTAACTGAATTCCCAGCCCCAGGCAGCCTTAGCACCTTGGAAAAGGTGGCATTGAGGCTGGACCCAGAGGACACACAGTATTTAGGCCTGTGACGTTAAAGGCCAGGGGTGCTCTGGGAAGAAGAAACAGCAGGAAGAAAGGAGCTGGGTGTGAGAAGGGGCAAATGGCTGTATGAAAACGGAAGAAGGCACCATAGAGTTCTGCCTTACCCTGGCCCCTGGCCCAGGAAAGGACAAGGCGAGGATTGCCTTCCTTCCTTGGAAAGCCCCTGGCCAGGGAGCAGGATCTGCCACCTTGCTGGGGAACCCCCACCCCGCTGGTACCCGCCCAGGTGGACTACAGTTCTTTCTCTATGTCTGAGTGGCCCCTGAGGAGAGTGCTCTGCCAGGTCCTCCTCGAGCGAGCAGGGCTGCAGCCTGGACACCTGGGCAGAGGTGAGGAGCTAGGAAGGGCCACCACCCTGGAATCCAAGGGCTGGAAGCCAGAACCAGGTAGAGAAGGCTAGAGGAGCCGCCGTCGACTTTAGGGGCACAGATGCTTGCCCACATCTTCCAGAGTTTCTGGGGCCTCCTGTGCTGAGCCCAGATGCCAACTGCTCACCGTCCCCCAGTAAAGAATCCACAGAGGGAATTGGGCTTGTCCTACAGCATGTAAAGTTTGGGGTGGACCTAAGGAAGCCCTTCTTGGCTCAATATGTGGGAGGTGGAATCAACTGCATGTGTATTCCCAGGGGCTCAGGGCCTCTGGGAGGCAGAATAATGTCAGGTTTGAAAGCTCTGGAGTCTGGCTGCCTGGGCTCAAATTCTAGCTCCACCACTTCCTGGCTGGGTATTGTTGGACAAGTTGCTTTACCACTCAGTGCCTCAGTTTCCTCATCTGTCAAAGAAGGATGAAAAGTATCTACTTCATAAGGTTGTTGGGACAAGTATATAACACATGTGAAGTGCTTAGACAGAGCCCAGCACATGGTAAGCTGTCTGTAAGCTTTAGCTTGTTATTATTATCTTCCTTCCAGAATCTCTCCAGGCCCACTCCCGAGCTAAGAAAACTCCAGTGTTCTTGTTCCCAAAGCCAGGGCAAAAGGAACCTGGAGTCTCGGTGGATGAATGTTGGTTTGGGGAATGAGGCAGAGATCTCTCTGAGCAACCTCCCTGGGGGCCCTGCACCCCAGGGACCACCAGTACACAGGGGAGATCAGCCTGGGGCTTGGGTTGGGCCAGGGTGGCCTGGGAGCCAAGACCAGCAGAGGAGGAAGGACCATGCGAGGCCAGGCTGAGGCGACCCGCCAGTCTCATCAGCCAGCCCCGTCTCCCGCTTTGACTTCCCTTCCCCCTTGGTCTTTGGGGCAAAGATTTGTGCTGGTTCAGGCCTGGAAATACCAGAAATACCAGAAACTGAAGTCGTCTCTCTTTGGGCGGCCACAGCATAAAACCAACCAACATGATCCTGCTATTAACCTCGATTAACTTGGAGAAGACTCTGTCTCAGGCTGTCGAGCCTCCATTGCTCCAGCCAAGCCCCCCAATGCTGCCCCAAAATGGCCAAGCCAGGGTGGAGAGTGGGCACTGGAGAGTGGGTGGTGGGCACTATCGCCAGCTCAAGGGCCGAACCAAGAACAGGGCGTCCTGAGTGGTCGGGGACTGAGCTGCCTCCCACCCCAGTGCTGGGCCTCTACTGCCTCTGTCCACAGACGGGCACAGAGAAGGTGATTGTTTCCGTCTGACCACGGTGACTGCTCCCTGGGGCAGCCGAGAGTACAGGCCTGGGTGTCACAGAGGTAATTGCCAACCATGGGGCCAAAGCCTGCCCCCTCCGCTCCTGCGGACACAGACACTCAGGCAAGAGACAGAAGGACAGTCACAGCGTACAGAGGCCCTCCTCACAGGGCCCAGGAGGGGAGCATGGTCTGCTGTCTGGTCACACACCCAGCCGGCCATGCATACTCCAGCTCACACACTGCCCCCCACCTCCAGAAAGAGAGTCCACAACAGCTACACCCCCGAGGCACAGTTCTTAGGAGGATAAAAACATCCATTCAGGAGAGGGACGAGGGCAGGCACCAAAATAGAATCACTGAGAAGTCATGGGGCAGAGGCAGACAGACGTGTGCTTGAGTCTTGGTTCCGTGGCTCTCTGGCTGGGACCAAATCCCTTCCCCGGCTGATCCTCCATTTCTCCATCTATGAAATGGGGGACAATGAAGCCCCCAGTGGTGGAGGGCTTATGCGTAATAGGTATTAGCCACAGTAGGGGTTAGGGGGTCACGTAGAAGCTGTTGTTATTACGGTTTACTCTAAGGAAGCAAGACATTTTCAGAAACAGGCCCAGTCTCAGAGGAAGGGACAAGATCATACATAAGGTAGGGCGGCTCCTCAGAGCCCAGTGGGGCCAGTTGGGGAACAGGCCAGAAAAGGAAGCCAGACCTGAGTTTATAGTCCAGGCCTTCTTCCTACCTGCAGCCTTGGCAAGCCAGTTCACCTCTCCCAGCCTGTCTGGTCTTCCATAAACCTTCACCAACCTTCTGGGGAGGGAGGGAGAACAGCTTCCCACAGGAGCTGGGAACACAGGCTCTGAAGCCAGACTGTCTGCTGGCTAAGTGACCTCAGAAAAGCCCCTGACCCTCTGTTTAAATGGAGATGGTAACAGTACTTGCCTCCTGGGGTGGTTGTGAGGATGACAGGATCCGCACGTGTGAAGAGCCCTAAGCCACGCCTGGTAAAGGAAGCAGATTCAGCTATTGGTGTGATGAGAACAAGCGCCGTAGGGTGCCTACCTAGTACATGATTTCTGCCTGTCTTGCTCCCTCCTGGCCTCCAGCAAGCAGGAGGCCCCATATGCCCCTCCCCCTCTACAAAGGAGGGTGCAGGGAGGAGCCCTGGGACCCAGCCCTGCCCTCCCTCTGCCTCCCACAGGGACTCGGGAGGCGGCCTTCGTGTACGCCATCTCTTCGGCAGGTGTGGCCTTTGCAGTGACACGGGCGTGCAGCAGTGGGGAGCTGGAGAAGTGCGGCTGTGACAGGACGGTGCACGGAGTCAGCCCACAGGGTAAGTGCAGGAGGTGGTCAGAGTGGGAGGGCAGGGGGCTTGGCCTTGGCCCTCACACCTCAGCCCTTTCTGTGCCCACCACACCCCAGGCTTCCAGTGGTCAGGATGCTCTGACAACATCGCCTACGGTGTGGCCTTCTCACAGTCGTTTGTGGATGTGCGGGAGAGAAGCAAGGGGGCCTCGTCCAGCAGAGCCCTCATGAACCTCCACAACAATGAGGCCGGCAGGAAGGTAGTATGGCACTACCCCCCACCAAGAGCGGGGTAGGGATAGCGTGGGCAGGGCCCCACAGACTCTCCCACCCACACGGCCACTCAGAAAACATTTGTGCAGGCACTCACCAGCACCTGGCACCTTCTGCAGGCCAGTGGGGTTCAGGACAGGCCAGGTGGGGGTACAGACAGGCAGGCAGGTGCTACGGAACAGGGTAAGTGGCCCCCTCCATACATATGGCCCTCCCACACACATACATGCCTGTGTATCCATCCCTGTCTCTCATACACACTCACTCCCCAAAAGAGCAGCAGAGCTAGATGTGAACCTTTCTCTCCATCACCACGAAGATCGTGTGCCTAACTGTAACGCCACCTGCCTTCTGGATGCCTACTCCCCAAGGTTCCTGTGGAGGTTAAATGCAGCAGTGTTCTCCCCACCCCACACCTGTCACTCACTGTTGATAGGACACCACCCTTAGTGCTTCTCTTTCAACTCCCAGTGCCCCAAGTGCAGGGACAGTACCTCGTTCACCTGTCACAACACTGCTTAGCAGCCCAGTATCACGTAATTCATAAGAGGAGGCACAACGGCAAATCTGACTGCAGCATCAGCCCCAGAGATCCCGACGCTCCGCTGTCAGCCTCCAGGGCCCCTCCCCTGCCTTCCCTTGCCATCTCCTGATGGCCCCTCTCCCCCACCCTCTCCCACAGGCCATCCTGACACACATGCGGGTGGAATGCAAGTGCCACGGGGTGTCAGGCTCCTGTGAGGTAAAGACGTGCTGGCGAGCCGTGCCGCCCTTCCGCCAGGTGGGTCACGCACTGAAGGAGAAGTTTGATGGTGCCACTGAGGTGGAGCCACGCCGCGTGGGCTCCTCCAGGGCACTGGTGCCACGCAACGCACAGTTCAAGCCGCACACAGATGAGGACCTGGTGTACTTGGAGCCTAGCCCCGACTTCTGCGAGCAGGACATGCGCAGCGGCGTGCTGGGCACGAGGGGCCGCACATGCAACAAGACGTCCAAGGCCATCGACGGCTGTGAGCTGCTGTGCTGTGGCCGCGGCTTCCACACGGCGCAGGTGGAGCTGGCTGAACGCTGCAGCTGCAAATTCCACTGGTGCTGCTTCGTCAAGTGCCGGCAGTGCCAGCGGCTCGTGGAGTTGCACACGTGCCGATGACCGCCTGCCTAGCCCTGCGCCGGCAACCACCTAGTGGCCCAGGGAAGGCCGATAATTTAAACAGTCTCCCACCACCTACCCCAAGAGATACCGGTTGTATTTTTTGTTTTGGTTTGGTTTTTGGGTCCTCATGTTATTTATTGCCGAAACCAGGCAGGCAACCCCAAGGGCACCAACCAAAGCCTGGGCCTTTGTGGCTGCCACTGACCAAAGGGACCTTGCTTGTGCCTCTGGCTGCCCGCATGTGGCTGCCACTGACCACTCAGTTGTTATCTGTGTCCGTTTTTCTACTTGCAGACTTAAGGTGGAGTAACAAGGAGTATTACCAACACATGGCTACTGACCGTGTCATCGGGGAAGAGGGGGCCTTATGGCAGGGAAAATAGGTACCGTCTTGATGGAAGTCACATCCTCTGGAAAAAAGAACTCTCAACTCTCCAGCACACATACACATGGACTCTGGCAGCTTGAGCCTAGAAGCCACGTCTCTCAAATGCCCTGAGAAAGGGAACAAGCAGATACCAGGTCAAGGGCACCAGGTTCATTTCAGCCCTCACATGGACATCTAGAGGTTCGATCTCTGTGGGTCCTTCCAGGCAAGAAGAGGGAGGTGAGAGCAAAAGAAGGCTGAAGTCCCACCCTAGAACCCAGCCTGCCCCAGCCTGCCCCTGGGAGGAGGAAACTTAACCACTCCGCAGACCCACCTAGACAGGCATATAGGCTGCCATCCTGGACCAGGGATCCTGGCTGTGCCTTTGCAGTCATGCCCCGGAGTCACCTTTCACAGTGCTGTTCCTCCATGAAACTGAAAAAGGAAACCACACACACACACAGAGACACACACACAGAGACACACACACACA
The DNA here is from genome assembly GCF_006542625.1 of Nomascus leucogenys. Taxonomy (NCBI): domain Eukaryota; kingdom Metazoa; phylum Chordata; class Mammalia; order Primates; family Hylobatidae; genus Nomascus; species Nomascus leucogenys. The sequence goes on along the minus strand of NC_044404.1, from coordinate 22,139,386 downwards.
CAACACACACACACACACACACCTGCGAGAGAGAGGGCGGAGAGGGCTGTGCAATAAAGTCCACTCCCATTATCTTACTCAATACAATTTATTGAGCAAATACTACGTGTTCTAGGCCCTGTACAGGCCATCTCACTTGATGGCCACAACAGTCCTGGGAAGCAGACAAAACAGGAATGCTAATGCCCATCTGACAGCAGAGAGGGCAATGCTCCCCAGACCTCTCACAGCAAGCTGGATGGGGAGGCAGGGCCAGAAGAGTCCTCCAGCCAAGCCTCCTCCTTGGTTCTTGTACCCGAAGGCAGAGAAACTGCAGGTCTTGGGTCTGAGCCTGGGGCAGGGGGTTCTGGCTGGAGGAAGAGGGGCAGGGAAGCAGCAGGAGCCAGGGAAGCAGCAGGAGCCAGAGACCACAGGCTGAGCTGGAGCCCACATGGTTCCTGAGGGCAGAACAGGCTCAGAGGAAAGATGTGAACAGCTGGAAGGCTGACAGTGAGGTTTCAGCAGTGTGATGCACCCATCCCCAGCACATCCAAGTCCCTAGGGTCCCAGGTACCATAGGTACTGCAAGATTTCCCAAGCAACCTGGGGCCTGACCAGCAACCTGGGCCTGACCCTGTACAACCGCCAAACCATCAAGAGCCCCGCCCAGGCTTGTGAGCAGGACATGCACAGAGCAAGACCTTGCCCTTGACCCAACTGCTTCTCAGATGGGCTCCCAATCACCAGAGGAAGTTGCTCTCAGCCCACTTTCCAGACTGCCCCCACACTGGGGCTCTAAGTTTCAGGTCTGAGATCTTATGCTCTGTGATCCCCCATTTGGGGTTCCCAGACTCCAAGCTCCTGGCTCCTGTGTTCAGTGGCTGAATTCAACATCCAAGATTCGGAATATGGGCTCCAGCCTGCAGAAACTCTTCTCCAGGCATTGTGGTTTGTGCCTCCTAGTGTTGGCTCCCTCATGAAAAGAGGGTCAGCACCCTTGGCCCCCAGCCAAGATCTCTGCTCAATGTCCATACAAGGAGGAAGCCAAAACCAAGCGAGGTGCTGGAGCCACATTCAAATGTGGTGATAATCTTGGGGCAGGCCAGCTCTGATGTGGATGAAAGCTGAGCCAACTGTCGCCACAGCTGCCCAGCTGGGTCCACTGCTCCTCTGGCTGGCTGTTCAGCTGTCTACTAAGCCCAAAAAAATACTATCCCTCACTAGCAGAGGCCAGACCCAGAAAGAGGGAACAGTGAGGACCACCCCACCCGCTCCCAGAGACAAGAGCTGAGCCACTCTCCCCATCCAGGGAACAGTGGGTCCAGGCTGGATGCTGGTATGATGGGAACTGCCCTTTTCACCTGCCAGGGAGTTCCTAAAGCTGATCTTCCTGGGGTTCTGAAGGTTGCAACCTAGGTTAATCACACCAGATTCTAGGAACCACTGCCCAGACCAACCACCGCCAGTGCTGCAGAGGTCAAAGAAATCCACAGCCACAGGAAAAGGAGCTTCTTTGGACATGCCCAGCTCCAAACTGTCCCGGGGGAACTGGCACAGCCCTTACATAGCCCACCCCCTCTTGGCCTCACCGTGGCCTGGAAATTGGCCAGAGGGTCCACATCCTGCCCAAACCACTCTCCTCTCGTCCCAAGGCAAAGGTGATGCCCTGAGGCCTAGGGCTGGATAAACCCCAGCTCTGGATGCTGCTAACCCACTCTGCTGCCCCACCCCATCCTCCAATTTTTATACTAGGCTCTTCACCATTGTGACGTCCCCATGACATAGTCTGATGCACGATAAAACAATTATTTCTTTATCTTGCAATTGTGACAGTGACTTTTTTTATAGAATAGGGAGAAGAGACTTGGAGAAGGTCATGGGAATAGCAGATAAATAGTAGCAAATTCTATATATAGGGGCCCCTTTGCCTTCTTAATAGGTGGTTTGAGGGCCACAAGGACCCACCTGCATGCTGAAACTTCACTGTTAACACACAAAGGCTTCTTCGTGTGCGTTTCACTGGGTCATGACCAGCTACTTAAACCTCGGCCTAGTCACATCTTTCAAGAGTATTGATGAGTGCCTGGTTGAGTAGAGGGCCTGGCAAACGGGGTACTGACATGGGAGGTAGGGGACGAGGGAAAAGGACTTAGTTTCTGTCCTGAGACGTGGGAATCCAAGGACTATGGCTCACAGGTAAACTCCAGGATTAGAATCCAATTAGAATAAGGAGTCTGGGCGGAAAACTTCATGTAACTCAAGTCTAAAGCCACAGCCAAGGGAACTCGTTGCTGACGGGGAGATCCAGGGTGGCTTCTCAGGAACCTCCATTCTAACTAAATGAAGTCCTTATTCTTACCAAAGTAGGCCATGGCCTATCCCCCACCCCCGCTGCAGCAAATTCACAGCAGCCGGGGAGTGGGTAGGCTGCTCTGTGCTCAGCTTTCCAAAAGCTTAGCGGGGTAAAGGGCTAAAGGAAAGTGCTTTCAGGACAGCAGGGGTGCTTATGAATTTGTGAATAATCGGAGGCAGGGGCATAATAGACAAAGGGAGGTCCCAGGACACAGTATAGAGTATGCGTGGACAAAAAAGGACACCTCATCCTCAAAAAGGCAGAGAGAGGGGATAGAGGGTACAAGAAGAGCAAATAAGTCAAGGTTAGCAACATGGTGAAACTCCACCTCTACAAAAAATTCAAAAATTAACCTAGCACAGTGGCACACACCTGTAGTTTCAGCTACTCAGGAGGCTGAGGAGTGGGGATCACTTGAGCCTGGGGGACAGAAGTTGCACTGAACTGAGACTGCATCACTGCACTCCAGCCTAGGCGACAGGGCAAGACGCTGTCTCAAAACAACACTAAACCAAGAAGTCAAGGTGACCATGCTGAACCATTTTCTAGCACTATGCAAAGGTCCCAGGCTTTGAAATCAGATAGACCTGGTTTGGATCCCAGCACTGCCACTTCTTCACTAGATAAAACCTTGGACAATTCGTTGTCCTCTCCCAGACTCATTTCTTCATCTGTAAAATGGGCCTGTCCCACCCGCTTACACACACATACTTCAATGGGGCTAGATAATAATAGAATATATTTATTGGGGGTGTTAAATAAGAGAACATTGGTAAAGTTCAATAACTCTTCTAGAAAGCTGCTGGCTCCTTTGCCCAAATGCCCTCACCTCAGTTGCTGCCCTGAGCTCCCTCAGCATCTTATCTAATTCTCCCTCTTCTCCTTGTGTCTACCCTCCCAGACAACTCTCACTGGAAATATTACTATTCCCTTTTCAGGAACCTAGGAGGCAGTTAAGGTCATGGCAGTCAAGGTCATTGTAAGATGAAGGGAGCAGGACGGGGGATGAAAGGAGGAGTGGCTCAATCCCTCTAATTCACATGGAACAGGTTGAGGGCTGAGGCACGTGCCCCAAGACTTTGACCCTACCCAGAGCTCAGAAGCAGGCAGATCTCTACCCAAAGTAGAAAACCCCAGTAGGAGAGCAGAGAATCCCAGAGGCCAGGATACCCAGGCAGCAGCCAACAAGGTTACAGCAAAACTGTCCCTGGGCACCAGCTGGAGGGGCTGATTGAGATACCAATGTCTGGGAAAAGCAGGGCAAGGCCAGAGAGCAGGGCCAAGTCGGAAGTGCAGACAGGAGTGCCAGAGCTGCAGGAAAAGGTGTAGTGGGCCCCAAGCACTCTGCCTGTGAGGACGGAAGTAAGACTTTCAGGCTCCCAGGCTGGGTCCGCTTGCAGAGAGCCTGTGTCCAGGCTCCATCCTTGTAGCTGCCCTCAGAGCTTGGGCCTGAAGTTCTCTAGGAGAGCTGTGAAAATGCAGTGACAAAGTAGACCTCCTTCTCAGCCTCTTCCTGAGAACAACCAGTCCATGGGAAGTCTGGAGAGCAGTAAAGGCCAAGCAAAAGCTAGAGAACACAGGAAAACAGGACAGAAGGGAAGTCTAGGAACCAGACAACTGTGGGAGACTAAGAAAGGCTAGACAGAGTGAGGAAAAGGCAGAGGGAGGACAGACATGAGGAAGACAGGGAGAAAGAGACAAGAAGAGAGAAGATGCTGTGGTAGCTCAGAGCAGCGACTGAGGTGAGGGTGTCTGGGCAAAGGAGACCAGCAGCTTCCTAGTAAGAGGAAAAAAGTGCTGAGCTTCAGGAGAAAGTGTCTGATTCAGAAGGGGAGCTGGGGAGGTGCAGTCTAAGGCATGTGGGGGAGGGGTGTGTGGAACATGGCCTGGCCTGGCCCAGTCGATGACTTCATAAGCATCTCCCCCGATTCCTTCCTGAGCCGCCAGTCCTAGTGACCCCCTGCCCACATCTCAAGGGTCTAGGCCAAGCAGGCGCTGACAGGGGAGAGAAGGTGCCCTTCTGGGCCAGGCCCCCAAGGCTGGCACAGTGCCTGCTGCAGGAGGAGGGGACTGGAGGCCCAGCCCTTGTCAGCATCCCGGCCGGCACTTCGGAGGCAATTAGCAGCCCAGCTGAGCTAATCCCCCGCCTGGCGAGGCCAACACAAACAGGCCCAGACCGGGTGCACACTCGTCTCCCTGTTTGCTGAGGGGCTCGGTGGTCCGCCAAGAACAACACCAATAACCCAGGGCCTTCTCTAGGTTAAGAGGAGGACCGGGGCCTGCTGAAGAGCTGACAGTGCCTGACAGAGCACACTCTGGCCAGGTGCCCTGGCTGCCCCAGAAAGGCAGCCACTGTTCCCAAGCCTTGGGTCAGTCGCAAAGAGGAAGCTGGACACAAGGAGCCATGTATTCCAATTCAGCACACACCCCACCTCCTCGTGCCACCTGTGAGGAAGAAGGCCCCATGCAAGCTTGTGCCACCCTGGCCAGCCCAACAACTGAGACCAGCAAGGGCTGGGCCCTCTGGTCAGGGCCCAAGGATTACAGGCTCAATGCTGGACAGGGAAAGGCCAGAGGCAACTCAGACCTGGCCCCTGCCCTCAAGGAGCTCAGTCAAGCCAGAAAACAGATTGTGTGTATGACCTTGGAGCAGTGCCAGTCTCTAGCCCCACCAGCACCCCAAGACTTGGGAAGGCTAAGGTAGAACCCTCAAAACAAAGAAGGGAAAGGGGGACTCAGGAGAAGGAACTGAGGCCCAGAGACTGATCACTGTGGAAGACGGTGCAAAAGCCAGTGGGAAGGACCCAGGACAGGCTTTGCCAGACTTCCTGGACCAGGCAGTGGCTCCTCTGGGCTTAATTAGCTCAATTCAGCAGCCACTGGGAGAACCCAGGCCCCAGGCATGGCCCTTCTCATGTAGTCCCGCTTCTTTTAATTTTTGAGGCAAAGTCTCGCTCTGTCACCCAGGCTGGAGTACAGTGGCACAATAATGGCTCACTGCAATCTCTGCCTCGTGGGTTCAGGCAATTCTCCTGCCTCAGCCTCCCAAGTGGCTGGGATTCCCGGCGCCTGCCACCACACCCAGCTAATTTTTGTATTTTTAGTAGAGACAGGGTTTCACTATGTTGGTTAGGCCAGTCTCGAACTCCTGACCTCAAGTAATCTACTCGCCTCAGCCTCCCAAAGTGCTGGGATTACAGGCGTGCGCCACCACACCCAGCCTAGCCCCCCTTCTTGATGCCAGACCAACTCCACCTTCATCAGCTCTGATCCCCCTTTTGAGCCAAAGCCTCCATCCTCAGTTTGGTTCCTCACCTACCAAAGGACTCTCTTTTTTTCTTAAGTCCTCACAGGCCTCCTGCCAGATATAAGGGTCAAAAATGGACTTTGTAGTGACATCAGGAACAGTTGCCTCCTTGAAGCTTCTACTTGAGAAAGCAACAGACATGGCCTCCCTGAGAGAGCGATGCAGGACACTACTAATTATCAATACTCAACACCACACCATTTACTGAGCAACTCACTGACCGTGGGTCAGGCCCACACTAAAGCACCATTTACTAGCATTATCCCATGTCACGTTCATAGGCAAGCAAGTGAACACAAACATTTCCTGTCAGATAAACCAACTGAGAGGCAGGTGTAGGCTTCATCGCTATTTTACAGGTGAGACTGAGGCCTACAGAAGGGAAGAGACTTGCCCAAGGCCGGAACCTAAGGCTTCAGCCTCCTGGTCAGGATGGAATATGTTACCAGAGCCCCTCCTCAGTCCCACAGACCCTCCACTTCCCTCACTCCACTACTGGCGTAGACCTACCCTTGGTGCTTCCTGGCCAGAGGGCTTCAGAGCCTTGATCCTACCCCTCCCCACACAGGAGCATGAAATCTGTCTCTGGCTGGGCTAAGCTGAACTCTGTCACTCTCCTGGAGAATTACACATCGCTCTACAGTTTTCTCTTTAAGGCAGGGGATAAGGAAGCCTGGAGTCGCATTGCTAGAGCTGACAAAGCCATAGCTGGAAACAGCAGCCCTCTCCCCACCCCTTTCCCTGGCTGGCGTGGCAGAAGAACTTTAGGCCCAGCTCCAGGCCTGTCAGATTGGCTGTCAGGTGCCTGCCTGCAGCAGGAAGGGGCTGACGATCCAGTCCAAACCCCTTTTGGGCTGCTCCCACACCTGGCTCTAGAGCATCTCGCCTGAACCAAGGTATAGATGAGTTGACGAGTCCTTTTTCCCTTCAGTTCAGCCAAACGGAAGTATTTTTCAAAAACATCTTTTACTAGGAAATTGAAGGAAAACAAACAGATCATAAGTACACAGAAACAAGCAGATTCCTAAGCAGGACTTTAACCAGCACCTAACCAGAGCCCTATAGATGCTTGCTTCTCCCTTCTCTCTTCATGAAGCCTCTTTCTAGGCATCAGAAGACCTGGGGTCTCATTCCTCATTGCTGACAGCCTGAGGAATCTGAAGCAAGTTCATAAACCTCTCAACTTCATCTGTAAAGTAGAGATGAAGATACCGCAGGGCCAGGACTGGACGGAGTTCTAATTCTAAAGCCTCCATTCTACACAGGCTTCCTGACCTCACACTTCCACCATTATGGTTGCTGGAGGCCCAAGTGAAACACTGTATGGAGAAGTGCTGTATGGACTGGGAAGGGCTATCAGGGATGCTGACGGTAGTCACTGGCCAGAACACTGGCTCTTCCCTTAAGAGTGAGGGAAGTATGTACTGGGCATGTGGAGAATGGCATTCCAGGCTCTTGGTCTCATCAGGTTTAGGTGACACTAGAATTTGCTTGCTGGATCTCTCTTCTCCCATCTCTCCTCCTCCTTCCTTCCAGCACCTCCTGCAACCTGGGCCTCCTCCCCCATCCCCTTCTTGGACAGCAGCTAGAGCCACCTGGGAAGCTTCAAGAATGGCTGATGGTTATCGCAGCCAGGACAGGGCGAGCTGCTGCCCCTCTGATTCATCATAGAGCTGGAGTTGATCCAGAGAAGTGACCAAGAGGATCCAGGGCTGCTGCTATGAATTCAGACAGCTTCAACTGGGAAAGAGGGAGGCTGAGAGGAACAGCTCAATCCCTCAAATCAGAAGGGTGTGAGGAGAGGGGACTTGAGACTTGCTCTCCAAAACAACAGGCAATGGTGTGGTGGGAAAAGCCTGAGAGCTGAAGTTGCACAGCTTCCCCATCTGTCCCATCTCAAAGGACTCCTGTGAGAACTGAGCCATAATGCAGGTCGGCATCCAATGAATAGTTCCTCCCCTATTCCCTTCACTTCTGACCTGGGACACACACACTCACCCTTCCCACCTGGGCAAATAAGCACAGCCAGATGCTTACTTTACACATCCTGACCCTCTCATCTCAGAATCTAGGATACACTCAATGTGGGTGTGATTCTTGCTCCCCAAGCTGCTCAGGTGCCCATTTCCAACCACAGCAGGCTTCAGTTTGATAGAAGGACCCCCAGTATGGCAAGGGGAAAGGCAGGTTACTCCCCTCCACTGTGCCCTCAAGGGTCACAGCTCTGTACAGCTCACCCAGTGAAGCAGCCACTTGCTGGCAAGCAAGAGATTCTCAACCTTTAACCTATGTCCCCTGCCTTTGAAAGACAAACCCCTGCCTTGTTAAATCTGTCATTTCTTTTTTTTTTTTTTTTTTTTTTTTTTTTGAGACAGATTCTCACTCTGTCGCCCAGGCTGGAGTGCAGTGGCCCGATCTTGGCTCACTGCAAGCTCCGCCTCCCCGGTTCACGCCATTCTCCTGCCTCAGCCTCCCGAGTAGCTGGGACTACAGGTGCCCGCCACCACGCCTGGCTAATTTTTTTTTGTATTTTCAGTAGAGACAGGGTTTCACCATGCTAGCCAGGATGGTCTTGATCTCCTGACCTCGTGATCCACCCTCCTCGGCCTCCCAAAATGCTGGGATTACAGGCATGAGCCACCGGGCCCAGCCTATTCTGTCATTTCAAAATAAATCTTGTGACTAAAAACAAATCAACACAATAGTGATTTTAAAATAAGCATTTCCTTTTTGTTTTTTTTTTCTATTATTCTCATCTGATAAAATAAGCATTTCAAATTCTACACATCATTTGTCCACCAGCTATTCTATTACTGCCCCCAAGGGGAGCTGGTAATACAAGTTCTGGAGTCAAAAGTTCAAGGCTGGCTGGCTTGTTCAAGTTCAAGGCACGGTGGCTCATGCCTGTAGTCCTAGCACTTTGGGAGGCCGAGGCAGGCGGATCACGAGCTCAGGAGTTTGAGACCAATCTGGCCAATATGGTGAAACCCCGTCTCTACTAAAAATACAAAAAAATTAGCCAGGCATGGTGGCACAGGCCTATAATCCCAGCTACTCAGGAGGCTAAGGCAGGAGAATCGCTTGAACTGGAGAAACAGAGGTTGCAGTGAGCTGAGACCACGCCAATGCACTCCAGCCTAGGCAACAGGGCGAGACTCCATCACAAAAAAAAAAAAAAAATTCAAGGCTACAGTGAGCTATGATTGCACCACTACACTTCAGCCTGGGTGACAGAGTGAGAATCTGTCTTTATAATTTTTTTTAATTTTAATGTAGAGACAGGGTTTCACCATGTTGCCAGGATGGCCTAACAAGGTGTTAGCCATCATGCCCAGCCACACCTTACTACTTTTCTATAGAAATAAATACTGAACACCACTTTTCTTTTAACTGCCAGTTGACTAATTTCAGCTTAAGTAAACTAATAATTTAGTTATTGACATGTAAGGGACTTAATGTCAACTCTATTCTAGACATTTTTACATTTTCTGTAAGGAAGTCAGCCACAACAGCCCACCAATGGCACCAGCTGGATCTCAGTTACAAGAAAAAACAGCTCAGAACATTCTCAAAAATAATTTTTTTTTAAGTTGTGGAGTCAAATAACCCCAGCTCTACCACGGACTGGCTGTGAACCTTGGGCAAGTCATTAACTTGTTTCCTCAGTTATAAACTGGGAATGAAAAGAGTAGCCGTCTCACAGAGCTATCATGAAGATACAGCATGTAAAACCCTTAGCACACTGCTGGTCACATAGCCAGGGCTCAGTCATTAGCTATTACTGCTTTTAACATCAGAGAATGTTCCTGCCCCCACTTCCAATCCTGAGAATCCTGAGCCAGTAGATGTTTAAGAGTAGGCTCTCCAAGACTTCAGTTGGGCAGAGGACACACTTTACAGAAAAAAGGGACTGATACTCCTTTGACAGACCTGTGCTTCCCAAGGTACAAGCCACATGGTGTCATACATACTACTGCTTACACATTCATACCCCCCCCCCCCCCACTAAACTGTGAGCACTCTCCGGGTGGGATCTGGAACTTCTATTTCATATTGAGGGTGGGAAGGATGCACTGAGAATATCAAATGAACTGAGACATGCATATTAGGGGAGAAAACATAACCATCTACTGACCATCAGAGAGGTGCAAGATAGACCGACTCTCTGATGAATGGCCACACTGGAGTGGACTCCAGACCTTTTCTAAAATGCTACAGGTCTATGACTGTTACTCTGGACTCTTCCTTCTCCAGAATAAAGAAGTCAAGGGAACAATTAATCTCTACCCACTACTATCCCTGGACTTCAAGGCCCCTTAGTGCCCCTTTCAGGGCCCCAGAGAAGAGCCTCAGCCTGGGTCCACAACCCATGGTCCCTGTGCAAGGCCTCCCTGGAGGGCCAGCCCACACGGCTTTGTTAGAGATGGCGGCCTGGACAGCTATCTGACCCACTGTCTTCTAGTCTCCTCATCTCCAAGTTCCTGAAGCCCCAGCCAAAGACAACAGTGTGGACTTGTTTTTTGGGGGCCCGAAGTAGAAGGCTTCTCAGCACCTGGGAGCAGCTGGAAGTTGGAACTCAGGACTCATCGCTGCTGGTCTCCCCATCCTGTGCCAAGTGCATCTGTAAACAAGCCTTCTCAGTGGTTCCCTGCAGCTGCTCCCCAAACGGGTCAAAAGGAAGAGAAACAGGCTAGAATTAGGGCAGCTCATGGCTTGCAAGTGAGAACTGAGCCAGGCAGGGCCTGGTCTGAAAGGTGGTCCCTGGATACAGCCAGGCCTGTACTGCTGGCCCTGTGCCCAAAGCCTTAGATGGGTTCAACATTGCCTATGGCTGCTGCCCTATGCCAAGGTGTTGAGACCCCAAGAGCCATGGGGCCTGTGTCACACTGCTGTAGGTCCCACTGTTTTACAAGCTGGCGGGGAGAATGAGCTTGCTGGGGTGGAGATGCCTGGATGCTGGGCTGTTGTGCGTGATTCTGTTTGCTATAAAACAGCCAGACATTCCTAGGACCTGGAATCGCGCCGAGGCCATGGAGTTAGCCTTCCCAGCCATATATCTCCAGGCGGGGGACAGGCCTGAGACATCTGAGATAATAAAGACATGATTGTCTCAGCCCTGGGGCTTGTCTCCCCTTTGTCCCAGGGCCCAGCAGCCAGCAAAAAGTTTAAAGACATCCTCCCCCTTCTCCTGGGAAAATACAAATGCACCAGATTCTATAGCCCCTGGGGTGAACTTCCCAAAAACCAGGCCTCGGCCGGGATTCCTGCTCTCAGCACTCCAAAGCAGAAGGTAACTTGGAAGCACACAGTAGAGACATGAAGAGCTAGAACGTAAAGACACTCACTACATGCCGGTCTCATGCACACATCTCTAATTCTCACCAACCCTACAACATAGCAATGATTTAATTTTAGGGATAAAGAAACTAAAGCTTAGAGGTTAATAGATTGTCCAAAGCCACAGCTATTAGATGGCACAAAGGGGTTTGAAATCTAGATTTGTTTTATCCCAAAACCTGTAACTTCTGTGGTAACCTGAAAACTGCTTTTGAAAAAAATGCTCCTTCTTGGCCGAGCATGGTGGCTCACACCTGTAATCCCAGCACTTTGGGAGGCCAATGTGGGCGGATCACAAGGTCAGGAGGTCGAGACCAGTCTGGCCAACATAGTCAAACCCCGTCTCTACTAAAAATACAAAAATCACCCGGGTGTGGTGGTGTGCACCTGTAATCCCAGCTACTCAGGAGGCTGAGGCAGGAGAATCGCATGAACCCAGGAGGCAGAGGCTGCAGTGAGATGAGATCGTGCCACTGCGCTCCAGCCCAGGCGACAGTGCAAGACTGTGTCTCAAAAAAAAAAAAAAAGAAAGTTCCTTCTTCCCTAACTTCTAGTTTCTCAACCCCAAAAAGGGTAGGAGGACTCCCTTTAACACATGAAGGGAAAAATTCATATGATGGAGGCAAAACCCAGATTCCTTAATCTGGAACCCAAAGCAGCCGCTGCCAGGCCAGTTTCCTTAAATCACTTCTACCTCAATCTGAGCAACAGCCTGTCTCAAAGGTATGTGGCTTCATGGAGGGAAAACAGGGACCTGAGAGGTGCTAAGGATGAAATCCCTACATACTCCAAGGATGACTCTTACCCACTTTATGAATGAGTAGAAGGCCAGTTCTAGCCTTCCTAACCACAGAAAAGGGAGAAGAGGCACCACCCACAAAAGTAAGGTGTTTGAGTAGTGGGAACACTGGATTCAGAACCAAAAGACTCCAGTTCAATCTGTAAAATCTTGTAGAAGCTCAACTCTAAGCCAGTTTTCTCATTTGTAAAATAAACACCTGTTCTGTTTGCCTCACAGGCTTTTATGAAGATGAACATGAAAGCATTTTCTCAGCAGCTTTATAAATAGAATGTATTACGACCCATGCAAGCTTTTTCCCTGTTGCCTTCTTTTGCATTCCTGACTCCCCTCTTCTCCCTTTCTTCTGTTCATAGAACTGAACTATGTGCTCAACACCATGCTAGATAGGAGAGGCTCAAACACAAGTTAAGAGAGCAGAGACATTAAGAAAATCAGACGGTGTGAGACCAGAGCCACTTGGTTCCCAATGAACAAGAGCCACACCTGCTGAGGCCCAGGAACAGACCTCAGCCATATATTTCTGTCTAAGTTTCAGGCCTGCCCAAGACCCTCTCAGCTTGGCTGCAGGGTCTCAGGACTAGAGGTTTAGTGTCTTCCTAAGTCAGACATTCATTGCTGGACCACGTGATCTTTTTCAAGGCTACTTCCAGCCCCAAGATCCTACCAATTTGCCCCTAACTCATCTGCTTTTTCTATCCTCAATTCACTGGCCTCTATAAACCAGGCAGCCTCAACTCTATTAGAAACACAACTGCCCTACCTGGCAGCAAAAGGGGGCTGAGAGAAACCAAGAGCAGGAAGTCCTCCTAAATGGCCCAGGGAAAAGGTGAACCTTCCACTGACTTACCCATTCTGGGCACCTAGACTCAGAACTCTGGAAGAAGGGGGAGGTCATCTGGTATAACAGTCCCAATGGCTGCCCTCAAAAGTTCTCTGCTTGTACCTATTTCAAACAACCTAAACAGCCCTGAAATCGACCAATTTTCTCCAAGCACCATCCCACACACAGACATTTCACTATTCCCTGACAGTCTAACTTTAATTCTGCTTGTAGGGATGGAATGTATCTATCTAAAACAGAGGATGTCTTGGTCTGCAAGTTCCCCAACAACAGAATCTACAAGGCTTGACTCATGACCCAATTTAAATAAAAAAATATAAATAAAACAAACAAGGAGAATGAAGACTGATACTTGGCTGAAGGTTAACTGAAAGGCAATTTCATGACAGTCAAACAGACTGGGGTCTAGGGAATTGGCAGCAATTATTTTAAGAAATGAGAAGCAAGATTATTGGCTTTGGAGCGCAGTAGTGTTTCTCTATCTGCACAGGCTGCAGGTATGGGGTGATGACATTCTGTGGGCGGTGGGCTCTTTTCCCAGCAATGTGGGAGCCTATACTCTCCTCTCATGGACAATCAGAAAGAAGCTTAACAAACCTTGCTAAGTTCCAGGTGCACAACCAGCCAGTCTTTTCTTGCTATTTCTCTGCCATCTAGTGGCTGCTCTGGATCATTACAGGCCCACCTCATCGTCATTTTCCTTGGGTCCTTCCAGTAACTTCCTAAATGATGATACCACTTACACAGCTAGATATACTGGTGGGTGCTTTACCTATATTATTGCTAGTCTTCACAACACTGCAGGGTATGTTATTAATTCCATTTTTCAAATGAGAAAACCAAGGCTTATAGAAGTCACTTGTCCAGGGTTACAGAGGCTCAGTAGAAAATGTGATACCAAAGTCCATCCTCATGCCATTGTATCACTCCTCCTGAAGGAACAGAAGGCCCCGAAACTAAACATAATTTCAATTCTTCCAGAAATCCCTATATGCTCCAAGCTCCTCACGGCTAGCTATGATCTTGGTCAAGTAGATGGCACCACTGCCTCCTCCGGAGCCCCACAATGCATTGGAACCACAATGGGAACTGGGCAAATCACCCCACTACATTTCCTTCATTTGAAAACTGAGAGATCACGTAAAAATGTGTACACAATGTTCACTGTAACCAAAAGGTAGAAATAACTCACGTGTCCATCATTTGATGGAATGAATAAGCAAAATGTGGTATCTCCATACAATGGAATACTATTTAGCCATAAAAAGGAATGAAGTAATGACACATGGATGAACCTTGAAAACATGTTAAGTGAAACAAGTTGGTTAAAAAAGACTACATATTAGAATTATATGAAGTATCCACAATGGGCAAATCTACAGTGACAGGAAGTGGTTCAGTGGTTGTTTAGGGCTGGGCAGATGGGGCAGAAAGTTTCAGGGGATGATAGCAAAAGGCTGTTTTTGAAGAAAAGAGTTTTTGAAGGAAAGGGAAAGTTCTAAAATTTATCAGGTGACAGTTGCACAATTTTGTGAATAAACTAAAAACCACTGACTTGTACACTTTAAATAAGTGAATTGTATGGTACAGGAATTGTATCTCAATAAAGCTGTTACACTCACCCCACCCCGCCAAAATTGAGAGGGCTAGTCTAACCTCTAAAAGTCCTTCCCATTGTCTTTTTAAAGCTGAGAGACTCACCTATCATTATCATTCCCATTACTGATAACTTGGCCTGAACCAAGTTCAACTAACTTGAACCAAGTAAGACTATAATATCCTCAAAGCAATTAAAATCAGAGAGGAAATAAACGTAATCTGAATCTTCTAGCTCTTTAAAATACTTACAGTTCTATGATATATACAAAACCTAGATTTTGAGAAGCAGTTTTTCTTCCTTATAGCCTTTTAAGACTTTCAAGGATCTCCTTTTTTAAATCCCAGAAGTGTAAGTAATCGGACCTGATGGGACTGTGGAGTCCCCTACTTTTTCTCTACAGCACTTAACACCATCTCTGACATACACATTTTAATCATGTCTGCCTCCCCCTACTAGAATGTTAAGTCCTACCAGTTTAGGAATTTTGTCTTGGTCATCCTACTGCATCATGAGAGGTACTGATATGGTTTGGCTGTGTCCCCACGCAAATCTCATCTTGAATTATAGTTCCCATAATCCCCATGTCCCCACGTCATGGGAGGGACTTGGAGGGAAGTAACTGAATCATGAAGGCGGTTACCTCCATGCTGTTCTCGTGATAATGAGTTCTCACAAGATCTGATGGTTTTATAAGGGGCTTCCCCCTACACCCCCCCCCCACTTTGCTCTGCAATTCTCTCTCCTGCCGCCATGTGAAGGACGTGTTTGCTTCCCCTTCCGCCACGACTGTAAGTTTCCTGAGGCCTCCCCAGCCATGCTGAACTGTGAGTCAATTAAACCTCTTTTCCTTTATAAATTACCCAGTCTTGGGTATGTCTTTATTAGCAGCGTTGAGAACAGACGAATACAGGTACTAAGCAGATGTTTGTTAAATAAATGAATTTATGAACAAAGGAATGAACTGCATTGTTAGTGTTATGTAGGCAAAGGAACTATACAGTACCTTTAGATCTATACCAGGTATACCACTAAGGCATACCAAAGAAAAATGCAGCATGTTAAGAAATAACGGCGTAAATCACTGTAGGCAGTGACTGAATGTGGCAAAATAACAATCTACTGACAAACAGTTAGATGTGTTCCCAAAGTCACTCCTAGTCACCCTCAATTCGGGCAAATCACACTTTGTTTCTTCCTTTTATTATTGCTATTATTCCCAGAGGTGCATCAGACCCACCACTGGCACCATGGGGAAGTACTATTAGCTCCTCCAAGAGTTCTATGAGCTAAAAAGGCACTAGTTACGACTCTCAACCCCCCAGTCATGATCCATAGATCACTGGTTACTACAAGGTAACAATTCCTTAGAACCTCTATCAGAAGAGAGCAGGACCAGGCTAGCGTAAAAGAACACTGGCCTAAAAACAGAGGCCTGGAGTGTAGTCACCAAACAGCTGTACAACTCTAAGCAAATTGTTTTTCTTCCCAGAGACCATACCCTTATTTTAAAATGTAATGAATTACCACCCTTGGCCTATCCACCTCACAGACTGTGGGAATAAACTGAAAGAACGTGACACACTGTGCAAATGTAAAATCTTGGTCATTATTTTCAGGGAGGAAACACAGGCCTCACTACATTTCAGCACTAGCTGGAGTCTTATCCAGAAGGACTTGAGGGTTCATCAGAAGATACTACTGGGATTGCTTGACAGGTTTTTTGAACTGCATTCCTACCCATCTGCACTATTAAACACAGTCCACAGGAAATGCTTAATTCAAACATATCTGCCATTCGGGCTAGCTCTGTAAGTCTCAAGATCTCTAAGCAGCAAGCTTCCCTCAAGATAATCATACAACAGCTAACAATAATAACCAAACACTGTTGTAAGCACTTTATGCACATGAACTTGTCTAATCCTCATGAAACCCCGTGAGGTGATATTGTTACTATCCTCACAAGACAAACATCCAAGTTAAATATCTTGCCCAAGATCACACAGCCAGTAAACAGTGAACCCAAGATTCAAAACCAGGCAGTCTGGCTCTAGAGTCTATGTTTTTAATACTACTCTATACTGCCTCCTACAAACAGACAAGATATAGACAAGCATTCCTGAAATGAATAAATGCCTAAAAAAAGTAAATCACAGTGACAAATTACCATTTTGTACCCACTAACATTATAAAATTGGCTGTTCTTCTATGAGAATTCCCCATCAGACAAAGCTTTGTCTACCCTTTAGTCTGAGTGCTTACTGGAGGAGAGTACCTTATCCCTAAATCCTAATGACAACTCTGCAGAATTGGCTCGATTTTACAGATGTGTAAATCAAGACTCAAAAACTAAAGCAGTTTGCCCAAACACAGCTAGTCATTAACAGAGCCAGATTCAAAGTTAGGTCCTTCTACTCCAAAATATATGTGCTTTTCCTACTATTTAATACAGTTTTTCTCTTTAAAATCAAAAAGTTCTACATAGAACTGGCACTAGAATGATTCCTGAAACATGAACAACAGGAAATATGCTATTTTACATGAATTGTAATGAAGAATGCCAGGATGCTTACAAGAAGGGAGACAGATATCTGTGTAAAGGGATCTAGTTTCACCACTGAATTATATTGATGCTTGGATCCTACTAGTATTCCCAAAAGGAAGTGATCCATAAGGTAGGAAAATATGCTGTCTGCCGCTGTTAAGAAGCCGTATTTGGCCAAGCCCAGTGGCTCACGCCTGTAATCCCAGCACTTTGCGAGGTCGAAGCGGGAGGATCACCTGAGGTTGGGAGTTCGAGACCAGCCTGACCAACATGGAGAAACCCCGTCTCTACTAAAAATACCAAAAAATGAGCAGGGCGTGGTGGCACATGCCTGTAATCCCAGCTACTCAGGAGGCTGAGGCAGGAGAACTGCTTGAACCTGGGAGGTGGAGGTTGCAGTGAGCCAAGATCATGCCATTGCACTCCAGCCTGGGCAACAAGAGCGGAACTTCGTTTCAAAAAAAAACAAAACAAAACAAAAAAAAAGCAGCAGCCGTATTTATCCTATAAACAAAAACCAACTTGGTCTTTACTGGTTACTGCTATATATATTTTTTAAAAACACTACGGACTGAACCAAACTTAGAATCTCTCAACTATATCAGTAAAAATCTAAAAAGATTCTCCATATATGGATAATAATCACAAAATTCTTAAAGACTCACTAGTCTACTTGTATATTTAGTATACAGGTTTTATAGATTTTTGTTAACTACCTGTCAATAGCTAGCAAAAAATCCTGAAACTTAAGAGGCTACAGAAACGAACCTGCACCAGTGGTGTTCAAATCCCTTGGCAACACCTTAGAGGTTACTAGGGCTGCACAAAGTTTATCTGTTTGCAACAAGGAGGCAGTGGGAAGAGTAAAACTGCTTGGCCTGCATTAACTACAGCAACTCTGTTTCATACACCTTTTCTGTTTCTACAGTGGGGCTCTATATAAGCTTTTGTTTAAGAAAAAGAAGGCCTACTGAAAAAAAGACACAAACCAAAAAGGAACAGAAACTCATTTTATTGAGATGAGGAAACCGAGGCCCAAAAAGGTATGGCAACTTGCCCAAGGAAACTCTGGTGCCCAAGGAAACTCAACTAGAACCTGGATCTTCAACTTCCAACTGAGAGCTCTTTCCAACAGTGTTATTACTACCATGGGAGAAATGAAGATACAGTATCAAACACCATAACGCAAGTTAGAGCAAAAACAGGACTTGATTTATCACGCTGTATGTACCAGGGTTCACAGAGTTTTCTAGCAGCAGAGGAGATAATCACAAACTCAGCACCCTCCAGTAAAGTCATTCTTACAAGAAGCCAGTGAAGAATTCACAGGTGCCTGCCCACCCTTCACAAGCTGCCAAGAGATGGACCTAACTCCTTAACACCAATAATTCCAATACAATTGTGAAATCCTCAAGTTATGGAGAAAAAGGAGCATTTCTTTAAGAGCTTCAGAATCAAGACAAAAAAATCCCTCTCCCATCAGACTAGTGCAAACCTTACAAAAGAGGGCTAAGAAGCTGGCACTGGAGCCCCATGGTGGGTCTGGAACTCCATACACGTTTCCAGCCCTATCAGAGTTGGTTAGAGATGAAATTAAAAGCCTTACCCTACTCCTGGCAATGAGTATGAGGAGGAAGCCCCTCACTGATACAGCCCAGAAGTCAACAGGGTTTTCTGGTCCTGATTTGATGTGAGCCAACAATGATGACAGTGATGATGACAGCTGCTATCTACCCCATTCACAGATGAGTACCTTCTACTTGCCAGGCACTGTGCTAAGAGCCTCACATATAGCAATTCATCTAACTCTCACAACTCTTGGGCAAGTACAGCTATTTCCACTTCACAGAGAATGCAACACTCAGACCATTTAAGTTACTTGCCTGAAGACATAGATCAAGTTAGTGGCAGAGCCAAACTCAATCCAAAGCCTATGCATGTACTTTGCACAACACCAACAATGCCAAGTTGTTTCGCCTCAGTTTTGCCATTTGACAAATGACATCATCCATCCCCGCCTCTTTTACAGAGTTGTACCGAGGTCAAGTGAAATCACTAATACAGACATGACTTGAAGTTTAGGAGTTCAGTACTTAAACTCAAAAATTGCACGAGGAACCCTGACCATTTGCGGAGAAGATGTAGGCAGAGCCCCAGTCATCTCCCTGTGCTTGGGTCAACCTAATGAAAGAAGGGAGCCAGGTTGCAGAGCTGGCTCCTAGCCTCCCTCAGACCTCGGGTATTCACTAAGGTGCAACTTTCTCACCAGACAAACCCTGCTCTTCCCAACTCACAGGCCTATTATAAAAAAAAAAAAAAAGAAGAAGAAAGAAAAAAAGGCCAGCTGAGCAGACTCTAGAGACAGACTGCTTAAATTCAAATCCCAGTTCCCTCACTTACTAGTTCTGAATTCTTGGACAAGTTTTGTATCGTAACATGCCTCAGTTTCCACATATGAAAAAATGGGGGATTGCTGAGAAGACTGAGTTAATTCACACAAGGGCTTAAAAGAGTGCCATGTAGAGAATAAACACTCAAATCTTAAAAAGGACCAAATGACACAATGGGCAAAGGCACCCTACAATCCTCTAAAGCTACACCTTTAGATCCTCTAAAAGGTGTCATATTCTCTCATGCTGCAACTGATCCTAAAGTCACCTCCCCCAAAAAGCTCCTACCCAACAAACCTACCCTTACAGATGAAGCCTTTTATGCTGCTTTGCTTACCCTGTGCACTATATGATGCTTTAACTACAATTTTCAGCTTTGTAATTAGTCACATACATTTTACTTCCACATAAGATATGTAATGATAAGCACGCTGTTTCCAAAATCAGACAGATAACGATTTCCAACTCTGGCTGCAGATACCAAGCAATTATGATGTCTCAGAGTCCTACTCCATAAAAAGAAGATACCTGTACTATCAACCTCAGAGCTGTTGTGAGTAGCAAGTGTGATAACGCCATGTGCTTAACACAGTGCAAAGGCTCACAGTAAGAGCTCAATTAACAAAGCTGTTATTTCACCAGAATATGTCCCCATTTCTTTTATGATTCTCAGCAGTTAGGGCAGAGCTCTCCTGGAAGTGATTAATATTCCTTCCTTAATGCACCAATTTATTTATGGGGGCCTTGAGGCTACCTTTCTTCCTACTGCACCCGTCCCCATGCCGTGGTGAAGCAGGGCCCCCAGCCATTCTGCAAACATGCCTGGGCCCTCCTTTGCTCACATTCCCTCCACTCAGAAATCCATACCCGGCTGGGCACGGTGGCTCATGCCTGTAATCCCAGCACGTTGGGAGGCCGAAGTGGGTGGATCAGCTCAGAAGTTCGAGACCAGCCTGGGTAAAATGGCAAAACCCCATCTCTACAAAAAATGCAAAAATGAGCCAGGCGTGGTGTCACACACCTGTAGTACCTTCTACTCGGGAGGATCGCTTGAGCTGGGGAGGTCGACGCAGTGACCCAAGACCATGACACTGCACTCCAGCCTGGGTGACAGAGTGAGACCCTGTCTCCAAAAAATAAATAAGTCAAGCTATAATGACCTATAGCCCAGAAATACTCTAAAATTCACGTCTGACATAAATAAAACCTTAAGAAATCATCTCATGTCATGGTTTTCAAACCAATGGCGCATTAATCTGATGGGCTTTAAAGAAGTGATGCCTCTAAAAAATAATTTTTTATAAAAATTTAAATGGTGCTCAGATCCTATTTCAAAACAATATGGCCCTAAGCACTGCTTTCCTTTTTTAAAAATAAGCTTCTTAGGTAACATTACACAGAACCCTTCTAACTTTTTGAAAGTTTCAAAAAGGTTCTATCACCAAGGTGTGCACTGGTCCCTAAACATAGCTCATCAAAGTTCTATGTGGGAATCTTTTAGAAATTAGATTGATTCTCAGGTCCCATCGCATATTTACAGATTCAGAATCTCAGGAGTTTTTTTTTTTTTCAGCCTTCCCATCTAATTGTTGACCAACCAGGAACCTGAACTGCATTTGAGACCTCAATGATAAGTATGCAATTTTACAGATAACGAGGCCAGAAAAGTGGAAGCTACCTGCCAAAGGGCACGTTGTTAGGAGTAATAATGCAAATTCCATCAAAATAAAAAGATGCTTGTTCAAAATGTAGGTCCCTAGTCTCTACCCCTAAAGATTGAGAGTAAATCCTACAGGGTCTAGGAATCCTGATGACTGAGACAAGTGGTCCACAGTTCACACCGAGAAAAGCACTGCTCGGCGGGATGCATCAGAGCAAACACAACGGTTATGATCCTGTGCTCTATTGTAATAGGGTTAAGAAAATGCTATACTTACCTTTGCCTTGAAAATCTGTCACTTCTACTTCAGAGATGGAATGCATGGTGAACCCAAAATCCATCGAGCATTTATTCGCTTTTGGGGAAATCACCTATGAGACTATGACACTGCATTAAAATCAGGGCTCTCCTCCCGTCTTGACCCCACTAATCAGCAATGTGCTTTTAAACCTTCCACTATACTCCTTTATTAGACACACTTCACATTTTTCTACAATGTAGGGCTTTAATGACTCACTGGATATGCCTCTAAGAGGCAAGTGTCTAACTTCACAGAAGTTCACCCGTTCTGTTCCAAGCTAGTTCTAATGCACAAATTACCTGATGGCAGCAAAACAAGAAGTACAGAGAGATTCTAGGAGAAACTAGGTAGAGCCACAAGAATGCAGTACTCAACTTTGAGAGGCGGACTTAAAAATACACATTTCAGGCCAGCGCAGTGGCTCATGCCTATAATCCCAGCACTTAGGGAGGCCGCAACAGGCAGATCACCTGAGGTCAGGAGTTCAAGACCAGCCTGGCCAACATGGTGAAACCCCATATCTACTAAAAATACAAAAATTAGCCAGGCACGGTGGCTCACGCCTGTAGTCCCAGCTACTTGGGAGGCTGAGGCATGAGAATTACCTGAAACCAGGAGACAGAGATTGCAGTGAGCCAAGATCACGCCACTGCACTCCAGCCAGGGCGACAGAGTAAGATCCGGTCTCAAAAAAAAAAAAAAAAAAAATACAGATTTAAGAGGTAAAACTGGACCTAACACAGCACTGTAAAGCACCACAAAAGGAGAGGCCAGGAATGCAGGTTTCACGCCCAGCTCTGCTACCATACAGCTGTGTGGTGACAGGCAAAAGTCATCTAAATGTCCTCACCTTTCCTCACCATGTGCAAGATGCAGGGATTTAAACTAGCTAGTCTCAATTCTGTGATTGTGACATATGAACTAAAAAGGATTACAAATTGTTCCCCACCCAGTTCTCCACCTTAGCCTATTTTCAATCCCACTATCTAAATAAATACAATGTAGAGTAACAATCATCTCAATACAACATTGTGTATGAACTGTCCAAGTTGTGCACTGCACAAGGGTACCACATCCAAGGCAGTACTATTTGCCTCACAAAATAAATCTGTGTATTTACTGTAACAGTTCTAGCAGGTAGCAACCAAATGCCTTGCTTTGGAAAATAAAATCACTAAATTATTACAAGTCGTTCATAAAGTGTCTTTGGAAGGGCCTTTTCTAATTTGCACAAAGGCTGTGTGTGGCCTGGGCAGTGGCCCAGATACCCATCAGGGGTTCCAACTGACCACCTGCACCGCAGCACAGGCACACAGAATATAGTGAGTGGATGGAGCACCCTGTAGGCTATTGAGACCAAAGTCCTTACCTCTGCCTGCCTACATCTCTGCACTGCTTGAGACTGTCATTCTCCAATGTCTCCAGTGCCAGGGAAGGGAACAGGTTTTTGATAAATAATGACAAATGAATGTGTTATGAATATGCATGCACAGATAAAACGTTTACATTACTCTCTTGACAGCAATGCGAAGTGGAAAGAGATGACATAGTTATTCAAGAGAAAGCAGCTATCAAAACTGTAAGGGAAAGAAAATTCCAACTAGAAGTCAGGAGACATCTATTTTACTCTCTGTATATCCTCAGTGCCTTAATTGCTTTAAAAAACCTATTTGTTGAATTTACTAATTCACTATAAGAATGAACGAACAGGCCGGGCGCAGTGACTCATGCCTATAATCCCAGCACTTTGGGAGGCTAAGGAGGGTGGATCACGAGGTCAGGAGTTTGAGATCTGTCTGGCCAACATATTGACACCCAAAAAATTAGCTGGGCGCGGTGGCGGACGCCTGTAATCCCAGCTACTTGGGAGGCTGAGGCAGGAGAATCACGTGAACCTGGGAGGTGGAGGTTGCAGTGAGCTGAGATGGCACCACTGCACTCCAGCCCAGGCGACAGTGCAAGACCCCGTCTGAAAATAAATAAATAAATAAATAAAATTTAAAAAAAAAAATGAATGAATAGCACTGACTTGGGATCGGCTATATGCCATCTCTGGGCAATGGAATATGAGAAAGTGTAAATGCGCTTTCCCTTGCCCCTCTTTGGCCCACCATAAGCAAGTCCACACTCAAGAAGCCACTGCTCTCTGGAACTAGGCTCCAGAAGGACAAACACAAAGCCCACCTGAGCCCAATCTGAAGGCCAGAGACAAGTTCAGCTGACCCATGAATGAGAAAAATAAATGCTGTTTTAATAAGCTACTGTTGGCATGGTTTAAATGCAACATTATTCTGGCAAGTGAATAAAATAAGGAATTTTTTTTAAGGTGGAGGCACTTTGAAAAAAGACTCATAGTAGTAATTAAAAGTATTCATTCTGGCCAGGCGTGGTGGCTCACGCCTGTAATCCTAACACTTTGAGAGGCCGAGGCGGGTGGATCACGAGGTCAGGAGATCGAGACCATCCTGGCTAACACGGTGAAACCCTATCTCTACTAAAAATACAAAACATTAGCCAGGCATGGTGGCACATGCCTGTAGTCCTGGCTAGTTGGGAGGCTGAGGCAGGAGAATGGTATGAACCTGGGAGGCGGAGCTTGCAGTGAGCCGAGATTGTGCCACTGCACTCCAACCTGTGCGACAGAGCGAGACTCCGTCTCAAAAAAAAAAAAAAAAAAAAAAAAAAGTATTCAAGCATTCAAGCAGCCCTGGAAAGAAAACATGATTGGGCCATGTGATTAAATCACCATGATCTGAAGTTGGGTGGATACAGAGTAAGACTTACAGAAAACAAGTGTGACATAAAGCCACTTCCCTCCAATAATCATTCAGAGATGCCCTAACCATCAGCCCTTCCTGAAAGATGATGGAGTTGCTACTTCCTGGTGAAATGTTGTCCCTTCCCCCGCAGTTATATAACAAATTTCTAAATTTGTCCCCAGCAGGGACTAAGTTTCGATCCTTCTTGAGCAGGGCCCTTGTATTGCGAGTTTCTTAGCACCTAGCACCAAAATAACCACTAATTTACCTCACAAATGGAAGAAGAAGAGGAAAATAGTACAAACCTAACAAGTAAAAGAAGTACCATTATTTAAGCATTCAATGAGGGTAACAATTATGATAGCACAAATTTAGTGACAACTTGCAGGGCAAAAGGAGAAAAAGTACTACTACATTAACTGTACAGCAATGTTAAGAGGTATCCTAATTACAATATGAAAATGTGAGAAAAATACATCTCAGAATGAAGGAAATATTACAATTGTTCTTTTAAACCACAATCCTTTTCTTCCCCCTTAGAATAATACATTCCCCTTGTGGCATAAAGTCCAGCTTGAAGAACATCACTTTAACTATAAAACCTATTTCTAAGATGTTCAGTAAAACACTTATAAATAGCAATAATATATTAACATCGTATTAAATACTATAAATTCTGACACAAACTAAGCCTGTAAGGACTATTTTCAATAACCCTTTCCAGCCTCTAAATCATACTCCCTGGAGAATATCACTCACCTTCTAAGCCACGACTATAAGCAAGTTTGTTAAGTCAAATAGAAAACAATATTTAAATGGAAAACTTAAGCTGTATCCACTTGCTACCCAAGTTCTTCTGACATGCAGAAATCAATTTGAAAATACTTAAGAAAACATTAGCTTCAATCAATCTCCGTCATCCTTGTTCTTCTGATAGATGGATAATTCGTTGACACAACTGCTTTATTTCACTTACTCATTTATAAAATAATATACCCATCCAATGACTACTTCTAGAGCCATATCATGTCAAGCATTGCTTTAGGACAAAGATATAGCAATAGTCAAGGACCTATACACCCCTGACCACACTAAGGATACCTATGTCCCTGCTTTCCAGGGTATCACATGATCCAGGTATCTCTCCCTAGTATAGTCGACAAGGAATAAATAAGATGCATTTCTTGGTTAGAACTGTTAAAGCTTACATCTGCCTCTTCCTAACCCCTTCTCAACCAACCCAGCTTAATTCTAGCACAGTATGCAAGTCATGCCAAACATGATTCCATGCAGAGAACTATCAAAATGAGGCCACAGTGTATCAACCTTAACTGATTTTAAGGGTTCTTAGTTTCTAAGATTCTCATGCAGATCAGTATAATGTCCTAAAGGTAAATAAACCTTTCTTGCTACCTAAAGAAAATGTATCCCATATTCAGATTCACAGCACAGAATCTGTATTCTGATAGTAGTAGTTTGAGATAACCACCTAGGTGCGGTGATTCCCAAACTTGGCTACATTTTAGAAATGCCTGGAAAACTTAAGAATCACATTGTTCAAGCTGCACTCCAGCTGGAGAACCACTGATGCAGAAAACTTGGGGGAAAATGAGCTGCTTTCCAGTCATCTATGGATTAAAGGTACACTGACATTTCCTTCCACCATGAGCAGTGAGCTTCCTGAACACTGCCTTCACTAAGAATTATTATGGACCTACTTGGTATTTAAGGGAAGTGTCAAACTTAGAGGAGAAAGCACAAACCTGAACATATAGAGGGCTAAATATTATCTCAAACTAAAATGCCAGAAAATAAAAATAATAAAGCTTTAAATTTTTATCCCAAAGTTTGCTAGAAATTGATGTTATCAACAGTCAAATTCCCACTCCTCAATATCTGAAAAGTAAGAGACGGAGGGAAAATAACAACCCTCAGGCTGGCTTGTGAAGGGTTTTTGTTTGTTTAATACATCTGAAAAGAATGCATATACAAAGAATTGAGACATGAGAAAGCATTGGTTCAACACTAATGAATCTACAAGAATTAGGATTGGGAAGGTGGGAGAGATTACCTCAACATTTTTAAAAATTGGAAACTGCAACCAAAATAAGCTGATAAAATCTCTATTAACACTTAAGAAGAGTCTGCATAAGACTCTTTCCATGATTTTTATTAAACTAGAGAGCCTCACCTGGCTGCTCTAGGGTTCCTCATATGCAAAACAGAAATAAGGGGATTCCCCTGACTGGTCCCCATGTTGTTAAGTGTTCTCCCCACCCCCACCCTACCCCCAGCTTCTTAATGAAGCAGGCCTCCATCCTCCTAACTTGAGAGGATGTGAATCATCCCACAGATGTCTGTCTTCTAGCACCACCCCTCATATTTCCTCTACATACCAGGTCTTCAGCTGCATTCTAGGAACACCATATACTACTGAGCTGCAAATCTATGCTAAGCATATAAGACAATGACTGAGAAGGAAAAAAAATTTTTTAATTAAAAACTCAATTCATTTGGTGCATTTCAAAGGTGCAATACTTTTCTTCATTTATCAGTGAAAGAAGTTAGAAATTAACTTCCCAAAAAAATCAGCAAATGGCAAACAAATGTCCTTGAAAGTCAGTCACATACAGTGCGTCCTAGAAAAGAGGAGGGGCAAGACAGGCTCCACCCACTTTCATGAGTTTCATCAAATACTGGATCTACTCAAGGGTGGAGAGAAAAGGCAACTTTCAAAAAGGAGTATGTTATTAAATGAGGCATTTACTATACTCCTTCCTAAGAGCACCAGATGGGGAACATGTTTTCTAAACTAGATCTAGGAAGTGGAATGTGGAATCAATCCGTCCTCCTCCCCTTAAGGGCTATCCACTGGTTAATTAAAAAAACAAGACTAAAAAACAAACCCCACACACACTCCCCCCAAAAAAAGAGGAGGGAAAAAAAAAAAAACACTAAGATGTCCCAGATTACTCTCCAGAGTGGAACCAGGGAGCAGCTTCAACAATTCCAATTAGTCTGTTACAGAGTCATCCACAAGCATGCCTTGCTTTTAAACAACAAAACACAAAAACAAAAATAACAAAATTTTTTTTTTTGAAACAACAAAAAAAACTAGTACTAATCACTTTTCTGACAATTACTCAAAATTAACTAGTACTGGGAGGGGGAAGGGGGGGCCATACCTATGGGCCTTGTCTCACACGAGTGCATGTGGGTAGGTGCAGGGCATTTGTCATTATTGCAAAAACGAATTTTAATTTTTAATCTTTAGTTTGATTTAAACATTGCTTTTAGTATGATGCCGACACCAGCTGTGCAGAAAGGGCTCTGGAGAGATGTTCATAGCAGCACACACCTGCGGCTCTTCTTCGGTTCTGGAGGCTCCAGGGCAGCCAATATTGCTTCGTCAAATACATTCTTTAGGCCTTTCTGAAAAGGGGTAGAAAGAAAAAAGGGGCGGTCTGATTTTCAGTATAATAAAGTTGGAGTTCAAGTTTAAAACATTCAAACCCCAAGAGTTGGCAAAGAAAGAAACATTAAAAACAACCCTGAATCTCAACACAATAATCTCACTTCACCAAGATTTGTCCAGGGCACTGGAAGGATTCAGCAATTCAGGAGCAGAGGAGCAGATATTCATGAGTGAGACAGTGGTCCTTTGAGAAAGCTTTGCGCAGACCAATGTATGTCACAAGAAACAAACAAGCACATGTGTCATTTGCTCATTCAATATGAGTTTTGTAATGTGCTGCTGAAACATTTTACATAAAAACAAGGGAAGCAGCTCTGCATTCCAATGAAACAGCTGGATATGAAACAGGACTGAGAGGACGGGCACGGGTCAGTGGCATCCTTATTCTATGGAAGGCACAGGCAAAGAGAGAGAGAGAGGGTGATTATGGTAGCTGTAAAGATAGTCACTTTGAACTCCCTTTATCCCACCAGTTAGACAGAGTCAAGGAGATTCAAGGGAGCAAAAATGTGGGTACCTGATACATACGTAAAATTAGAGCCAGTCAGTGCAACAGGAATAAAGCTTCATCAGGCATTTATACAAACAGTTGTATATTTTTAATTTCAAAATTTGAAGGTAACCACAATTGTATATTTCCCTCACAATAAAATCAGAAGCAGGAAAATATAAAGGTGGCAGCTTTACATCTCAACATTAACAAATTGTAAGTCAACTGTTTTATGGATGCTATTCTTAAAAGATAATGTAACAAATGAACTCATAAAGCAGTAGCAGATACATCAATATCTTCCCCACCCCAGACTGACAAATACTCCACTACAGCACAGACAGCCAAAGCAACAGCAACACAAAGTTTCACTGCACAAAGGAAAACCAGAAAAGAATCCTCCCTTCCCCATTACACTCTACTAGAAGGTCACCCCTTTTCCATAGGTTTGTCATGCAATTACAATTAACAATTGATCATAAGAGTAAAATGATGTTTGTGTTACTTTCTCCATCTAGAACTAAGACCTAGAAGTGTTAAAACTCTTGTTATTTTCTCCAAGAGGACATTCTTAATGCCAGACCAAGTTCCCTTTTGCAATAGTAATCCAAACCAAAAAGCTCTGAGCATCAGGCAACTCAAGCAGCAGAAAGTTAAAACAAGTCCAACTTGACTACTGATCACAAAAAATTTCTATAAGATATTGCATTCTTGATCAAAAACTAATACAGAGGTTGCTCTAAGGTGGTGAGTAAAAAGACGCAGAGGCTTTCAAACAGGATGGTTTTATTCCTTTGTTTTTAAACGATCTTTCTACAGTAGTGGGACAGGAAGCAGCAGCAAAGAAGGGAAGGAGAAAACAGTTTAGAATATACAGCACTTCCTTTTGGGTTGAGTTTCCGGAGGCTCGAGGGCAGCTAGGATAGCCTCATCAAACACATTCTTCAGACCTCTCTACAAGACAGAGGGGAGGAGAGAGAATAGCAGCCAGGTTAGAGGATTGGAAAGACTAGCAGGTACAACAGCAGTCCGGATTAAACGAGCTGAATTCACAGAAGCAATGTGCCTTAAGAAAAATGCTAGAATGCTAGATCTTAAGCCCATTATAACTGGGAGAGTAGATAACTGACCAAAAACTTAACCTCAAGCAAGGTTAACTGAGCAGGAAAGCAATTTTTATTAAAATGCAATATATTGACTTCAAACACATTTTGCAAATAAATCTATTACAATTTCAGGCTTATGTGAATTCAGTCCCTGAATAACTGAAGGACACAAATAGCAGACTAACAGGCATGCTATGTGTTTCTAGGTTCAATGACATATCTGAATGTGATTAATCAAGATTTCAGAGTAAACTGGTTTCCCAGAACAGAAAGGTTCAGACATTTAAAAAGTGTTAATTGTGCAACAGTACCAACTAGAAGGAGTTTAAAGAACAGACTCTAGAAACAGCATACACTTCAGTTATTCAGTAATGTTATCAGAGCAAGTAACCACCACCCAAGTCATAAGAAAACAAAGAATGGGGTCCTAGAATGAGTTTTAGCAAGCAGTCCAGTGCTTTAAGATGTCTGCATGGGTATCAGAGCATAAAGCATGGAGTGAAAACGAAGAATATTCTCAGATCTTATGGGGATTAAGATACAGAAATACACTTACACCTCAGCCAGAAACTCCAACATGATAGGGTGACTCAGCAGTGGTGGTACTTAGGACCCAGGTCTACAGACTCACCTAAACTCACCTAAATCTGAAGCCACAAGTTTACCACCCAAGGTTGTTTTACATGTTCTTTGGTTTGATCAGTTTGATCCCAAGTAAATATGTCCTAAAAGTCCCAGAACACAGCTCCAATTGTAAGTGCCAACCCCAGACCACCCCAAGTGTTCCCACCTCCACCCTGCCCCCATCCATGACATCCCACAGGACTGGTACCCACACGTCACATTAGATACAAAATAAATCAGAAACAGCAGTAAATTCTTTAAAAGCAGCAAAAGTTAAAAAGCTTTCCTCTTTCTACATCACTTACAAAGTAGAAATGCCACATAAAAGTTAAAATTCCACTGCAATTCTCTCTACACATCTAGGAACCAACTCTGGCAGTAAAATATAAAAGGAAGGAAGGAGTACAGAAAGGGAAATATACTTTATAAGGAAAAAAAGAGGAGGAGGACTATTAGAAACTGGAGTGTATCCCTTGACAAGAAGGAATTCCTTTCTTGCTTACCGTGGATGAAGATCAACAAATGCTCTAAGAAACAAAACTAATCTTTGCTTGACCACCATCTGTTTATAGTAAGACTTTAGTTTTAGAGGAATCAACAAACAGAATCTGTAAGCCTCAAAGTTCTAGCTCCCAAACACAACCACAGACCCCATTTTCTAACTTCCCCTCTTTTGACTTCTCCATACTTCAAACTCTGGTAAGAAAAATGTACCTGCTAAGATCTTTTAAACTTCATACTCTCTGCAAACGGATTTACTATATACACCTGTTGATACTGTAAAAATCTTACATTAAAAGCATCCAATTATCTAAAGCATCACTAGTAACCTAAAAGTGAATCCACAGGGCCCATGTGTCTTCCCTCAAAGCAACCCATATCTAGAGAACAGAGGTATGCATCAGAAGCACACAGAATTAGTATCTAATATGGACATGAGTGTTTCACACATGACTTTCCCGTCTCCCCCAATATACACACACAGGCACACTTTTCTGGGAATGTTACTAAAACACAGAGAGAAGCACCAGGCATTTTTTAAAACTCTCAAAACAGTGCTGTGCATGAGAAGATGTAAAATCTTCTAAACTTTTAAATAACTGCTTTTATAATAGCACTAAACTGCCCAAAAAAACTAGGATTAGAAGATTATGTTTAAATCATCTGATACTAGGCCTCGAAGTTATTCTGAGGGATATTCCAGTTAAGCATAAAAGTTTTATCTTTAAATATCCAAGTACTAAACTGATTATTAAATTATGCACTAGGCCCTATAAACTAAATACCTACTGCATATGTAATAAGTAATCATATATGCCATTTACCCTAGTATACGTGTAGTTAAGAATCCAATAGCGTTTTTTAGAAATACAATAAAAATGAATTACCTGAAA
The DNA here is from genome assembly GCF_006542625.1 of Nomascus leucogenys. NCBI lineage: Eukaryota > Metazoa > Chordata > Mammalia > Primates > Hylobatidae > Nomascus > Nomascus leucogenys. Next base: position 22,108,426 of record NC_044404.1, on the reverse strand, counting down.
ACATAAGCATAAATATAATGAGTTTAGTATAATTATTAGAAACCTCCACCCTTCAATCTTGCCCTATTAGGCATATCTGCTCACTGTTCAAACTTCAAAGCACCAGTACCAGTAGAACATAAGACTTTTGTGCTAATTATTTCCATAACTTTTTCCTTTGCCCCCAGAACAGTACTCAAAGGACGGAATCAGCGATACCATGAAGGTGAAAAAGTTTAAACCATACACATCAGTTACAAGTCCCATTCCAAATACCCTAACATTGCTCCCTATCTTCAAAATCTGAGTTTCCCATCAAACTACAAAAGGAGTTCCAATTAAATCACTCAAAAACAGCCAGAATGCATGAGGAAGGAATACTTCCAGAAACATAGGAATAGAGACACTGTATAAAGCACGCTTGAGAACTGTGGCAGAAATAGCCATGGCTGCCTTCTTTGACATGAAAGTCTCAATTATTATGACTAATTCCCTATCCTGGTTGAATTGCCCAAGAAGCGGTATAGTATCAATTGTCAGAATTGGCAAGAAAAGATCAGACGTATTTAGATGAAAATTTAAGTGTCTAGAAAAAAAATCATTCACATCCTCTCTTGCAAGTTTGTGCTTATCTGAACCTTTCCTGTAAGGTTTTTGTTTTAACACAACCCTGACCACTAGGAATCATTCAGCACAGTACGACAGCTTACCAACACAAGGGGTTCAGGAACTAATAATATTCTCCAAAAAACACAGAGGCCTCTAACAAAAGAACATACAATATGAAGCTGTTCATATTCTTGCTGGGCATCTTTGAGCACTGCTGATCACTGTTAGGAATAACTCCTGTATCCTAATGCTCTAATAAATGATTCGACCATAAATACACATGGGGTTTCATGCCATCCTTACCTGTGTAAGTGCAGAACACTCCACATACTTGACAGCCTTCAGGTCACGGGCCAGCTTTTCAGCAGTCTCTGGAGTGATAGGCTTCTGTTTGTTCTTGGCAAGTTTCTCAATAGTAGAGGGGTCATCTCTGAGATCAATTTGAGTCCCAACAAGCAAGAAAGGAGTCTTTGGACAGTGGTGAGTTATCTCAGGCACCCACTAAAAAAAGGTATTTTAAAATACACCTTTGTTAATCAACAAGCCTCTAATGTTATTTATAATAGGTCAGTAGAAATTCTGAGATGACCTTCTTAGGGCAAGAGTATCTGATCAGCTTACCTTTTCTTTCACATTTTCAAATGAAGATGGAGAGACCACTGAAAAACAGACTAGAAATACATCTGTTTGTGGATAACTCAGCGGTCGTAATCTGTCATAATCCTCTTGCCCTAGAAAAAAGAAAAATATTGGAGAGAATTCAGCAACTGAATCTTGGTGTCCTCAAAGTGATAAAAGCATGCTGGTCATTACTCAAAAAGCAACTTACTTATCTAATAAAATGTATGGCTTTGTAATATAATATGTGGGCAATATTCTCAATCAGCTAATTCTACAAACTTCAAGCACTCAGAACAGCAATGAATTTACTATTATGTTATCTGCTTTTATTACCAGTTTGTGGTGTCCAATCTTTGTGTCCATTAGAAACCCAATAATAAATGTAATAATAAACTCTTGCTACAGAAATAGTTAAAAATCAATCCTTGTAATCCCAGCACTTTGGGAGGCCGAGACAGGTGGATCACCTGAGGTCAGGAGTTCGAGACCAGCCTGGCCAACATGATGAAGCCTCATCTCTACTAAAAATATAAAAATTAGCCGGGTGTGGTGGTGCACATCTGTAATCCCAGCTACTTGGGAGGCTGAGGCAGAAGAATCATGCAAACCCAGAAGGCGGAGGTTGCAGTGAGCCGAGATGGCATTACTGTACTCCAGTCTGGGCGACAGAGTGAGACTCCATCTCAGATATGGTAAAGAAACAATCACAGTGAAATCATCTAAGGAAAGAAAAACCTCACTGAAACCCAGACGACAAAATCCACTGCCCATCATGACTACAAACACAGGTTCACATATTTAGTTAATGCGTGTATATAAGACCGGTATCTGAAACTGATAAAGCCTAGAAAACAAATTTAGCAAGAATTAATGGATACTCAAAATAATAAAAACACTTAGAATTAACTTAATCAGAGGCAAAAGACTTGGACAACAAAAATTTCAAAACTGCTGAAAGAAATTGAAGAAGACATAAATAAATGGAAACACATCCCACATTCATGAATTGGAAGACTTAATATTGTTGACATGTCAACATTATCCAAAGCAACCTACAGATTCAATGCAATCCCTATCAAAATCCCAACAACGGATAATAATCTTGAAACAAGGGACAGTAGCCAAAATAATCTTGAAAAAGAATAAAGCTGAAGGACTCCCACTTCCTGATTTCAAAACTTACTACAAGGCTACAATAATTAAAACAGTGTGGTGTTGGCATAGGGAGATATATATGACAATGAAATAGACTAGAGAACCCAGAAATAAACCCTTACATATATGGGCAAATAATTTTTCTTTTCTTTTTTTTTTTTTTAGACAGAGTCTCACTCTATCACCCAGGCTGGAGTGCAGTGGCACAATCTCGGCTCACTGCAACCTCCACCTCCTCAGTTCAAGAGACTCTCCTGCCTCCACCTCCTGAGTAGCTGGGACTATAGGCACACACCACCACGCCAGGCTAATTTTTGTATTTTTAGTAGAGACAGGGTTTCACCATGTTGGCCAGGCTGGTCTTAAACTTCTGACCTCAGGTGATCTGCCCACCTCAGCCTCCCAAAGTGCTAGGATTACAGGTGTGAGCCACCGTGCCTAGCCTAGGTCAAATAATTTTTGATAAGGGTGCCAAGACCATTCAGTGGTAAAAGGACTCTTCAATAAATGGTGCTGAGAAAATGACATATTCACATGCAAAAGACAAAGATGAAACCTTACCTAATACTATATACTAAAATTAACTCAAAATGGATAAAAGGTTTAAATGTTAGACCTAAAACTTTAAAACTCCCAGAAAACATAAGGCAAAAGATTCAGGTGGACTTGGCAATAATTTGTTTGGCTATCACACCAAACCAACCAAAAAATAGACAAACTTCATGAAATTGTGAAAATTTTATACATCAGAAGATAGTATCAACAGAATAAAAACGCAACCCACAAAATAGGAAAAAATATATGCAAATCGTGTATGTGATAAGAGATTAATACCCAGAATCTACAAAGAACTCCTAAAACTTACCCCCCCAAAAAAAAATCCCAATTCAAAAATGGGCAAAGAACTTGATTAAACAGACCTTTCTCCAAAGATATATAAATGGCCATAAGATGCTCAACATCACTAATCATTAAGGAAATGCAAATCAAAACCACAATTAGATACCACCTCACACTAATTAGGATAGCTACAATAAAAAAAAAAAAAAAAAGTAAGTGTCGAACAGAAGAATGTGACTATATCAAGCCCCCGTGTACTGTTGGTAGGAATATAAAATGGGACAGCCACTGTGGAAAACAATATGGAGGTTCCTCAAAAAAATTAGAAACATGATCCAACAATTCCACTTCTGGGTATATACCCCAAAAGAACTGAAAGCAGGGTCTCAACAAGGTATTTGTATACCCATGTTGATAGCAACGTTATTCAAAATAGCTAAAACGTGGAAGCAATTCATAGCACCAGTATTAAAACTGGAACCCAAACATCCATCAGCTTGTTAATGGATAAACAAAACTGTGACATATTCATAGAACAGAATACCACTCGGCAATCAAAAGAAAAACTACCAATACACACAACATGGACAACTCTCACAAACATTAAGCTATGTAAAAACAGTCACACACAAAAGACTACATATTGTATGGTTCCATTTATATGAAACCCTAGAAAAGCAAAACAGTAGAAACAAAGAAAGCAGATCAGTGGTTGCCTGGAACCAGGTCAAGGGACAGGGCTGACTGCAAAAGGGAACCCAGAAATAAACACTCACATATATGGTCAAATAATTTTTGATAAGGGTGCCAACACCATTCAGTGGTAAAGGGACTCACCACAGAAAATTTGAGGGGTGATAAAAATGTTACACATTTTATTATGGTGGAGGATCAGCAAAATGCATCACACTGAACACTTAAAATGATTTTTTTTTTTTTTAAAGACGGAGTCTCACTCTGTCACCCAGGCTGGAGGGCAGTGGCGGAATCTCGGCTCACTGCAACCTCCACCCCAGTGGGTTCAAGCAGTTCTCCTGTCTCAGCCTCCCGAGTAGCTGGGTCTTACAGGCATACACCACTACACTCGGCTAATTTTTGTATTTTTAGTAGAGATGGGGTTTCACCATATTGGCCAGGCTGGTCTCAAACTCCTGACCTCAGGTGAATTGCCTGTCTCAGCCTCCCAAAGTGCTGCGATTACAGGTGTGAGCCACCGCGCCTGGCCTTAAAATGATTTTTATTGCACTACGCATCAATAAAGCTTTAAAAAGTACTCACCAGAAAATGTAAAGGCTTATAAAAAATAAACTTTGCAATCTGAAAATACTAATTTTCAACCACAAGTAGCCATAAATTATCTTTTCTCGCCAGGCGCGGTGGTTCACGCCTGTAATCCCAGCACTTTGGGAGGCCGAGGCAGGCAGATCACCTGAGGTCAGAAGTTCGAGACCAGCCTGACCAACATGGAGAAACCCTATCTCTACTAAAATACAAAAAAATTAGCCGGGTATGGTGGCACATGCCTGTAATCCCAGCTACTCGGGAGGCTGAGGCAGAAGAATCACTTGAACCTGGGAGGTGGAGGTTGCGGTGAGCCAAGATGGCACCATTGCACTCCAGCCTGGGCAACAACAGCAAAACTCCATCTCAACAAAAAAAAAAAAAAAATTTTCTCTGTGCCTTTGGACACAAATGAACACAGAAGAAAACTCCTCATTTATCATGAGATTATGGGTCATTGTTTTCTCTATATTCCAAATGTAATATACCATTACTTTTATTAATTTTAATGTATTAAAAATTTCTCTAATCATTTGTCTCTCCATTTCATGTTCTCAATTAAATCTAAACAGTTCCTCATGGTACACAGTGTAACACCACATTCCATGCAAGCAACATGTTAACTTGCAAACAGTAACAGTAACAGTAACTCAAAGCAGAAAATTTAGAATTCCTACATTCTAAAGATACTCTAATGGATATCTTTCTGAGATTTTCCTCTGGCTAACAGAGCTGATAATAAGACAGCACACAGAAAAGTCAGAAATTAAGATGTGCAGCCACTCTTGAAAACAAGAAATAGTACTGAGGAATTAGGTACATTTAAGGAAGAAAGTAATTTGTTCTTACAATTTGGATAGCTGACAAATGTCAATACTGTAAGCAGATAAGAGTTCACTCTCAAAATATTTTCAGATAGTTTAAAATAAGCTATCGTAAGAAACTAAACATGTTATTAGACACATAAATTGAATACGTCTTCAAATATCAGAAAGTAATAATAATAAATACTGTAAATGGCTTACGACCTTACAACCTTAGGCATATTTAGGAAACTCTAGGCTTTAAAAAGGAGCAGGTAGGGGTGAAGGGAGAGAATCAGTGGGCGTGATTCCTATGAATTCATTCCCTTAGTCCCTCCCCAACCACTAATGCAGTCCCCAATTCTCTGCAAGGTGCAGACATCAGGACTTTAGTTCAATTTGGAGCTTGTATAATGCACTCTAGTCTCACTCTACTTCATCTACTACACTGTTCACCCAGGGTACTCCAAACTCCTATTTGCCAACCCAGGTCTGGGACTGCTCCTTGGTCAAGCATTGACGATCATTATACTGAATCCTGCTAACTAATAACAAAAGGCAAGTACTTTGCTCATGTGCTAGTTTCTCAAAATGTCCACAAGAGACAGACAATTAGCAACTGTTAAAGATCAAAACAGTATAAAAGACATTAAGTTTTCACCTGCAGTATCAAAAAGTCCAAGAGTATATGGTTCTCCACCAATCATAACTGTGACTGCATAGTTGTCAAAAACCTAAAAACAAAAAAATACAACACTGTTAGTGTGCAAGGAGAGAGTTAAAATGGGACAGGACAACTCTTAAGTTAAGGCAGTGTTTCCTTGCTAAGATTTAATCATCCCTTATTCCATCCATCTCCTTATATAACCAATCTTGCCAACCAAGTCCTTGCGTGAGCTAAATGATCCCTGGAAAAAGACAAAGGATGTGTTCTGAGACTTCTGCTCCACCCCAGCAGCCTGGATAAAGAGCCAGAGAAGGTTTAGAGGTGTCACAGGAGCAGAGTCCTCTAGCTACACAAAATTAACCTGTTCAAGTTTGAAACTTTTGAGACAGTGGTCTACCTCAACATTCAATCTGATTCCCAAGAAATTATTTCTTCATAGACCACTTCCTTTTCATCTAGAAATAAAATCTCCTAGATCCATGACCTTTCTTCCTTTCAGAGTCCTAGAAAAGATGAGCCTTGTTACAAACAAGCCCATTTGAGAGAAATAATGGTTCCCTCAAAGTACGCAAAGTGTCCAAGAAAAAGCTAGCAGATTATTTGCTGGGAATTTTTTTTTATTTTTTTTGAGACAGAGTCTCACTGCGTCACACCAGGCTGGAGTGCAATGGCATGGTCTCAGCTCACTGCAACCTCTGCCTCCTGGGATCAAGCGATTCTCCCACCTCAGCCTCCTGAGTAGCTGGGACTACAGGTGCATGCCACCACACCCAGCTAATTTTTGTATTTTTAGTAGAGACAGATTTTCACTATGTTGGCCAGGCTGGTCTCAAACTCCTGACCTCATGATCCACCTGCCTCGGCCTCCCAAAGTCCTGGAATTACAGGTGTGAGCCACTGCGCCCAGCCAGCTGGGAATTTTATGAGTAAAATTCATGTTATTGGGCACAAACTGCATGACCTAAGACACCTTCTTTAACAAGATGCTTAATATGTAAATAGACCATAAAACCCTTATCAAATTCAGTACAGCATATGCTAATACTGGTTGTACTAAGTTATTTGTGAAAATGGGAGGTTTAACAATGCTAAATGGGAAAAGACCCAACACAAATTCTGGAGTCTTTGGAATTAATTTACAATTGAAAAGCAATGCTTTCATATACAACTATAATCTGTCAATTTACAATAAAAATTTAAAAATTAAATGATATCTATAAAAAGAAAAGCAAAGCTTTCCAACTAGGAGAAGAATGCTACATTTTAAGACCAGCCCTACTTAACTTTTAGGTACCTACTCTGATTTTCTGACTTATGTTTTAACACATTGTTCAAGAGCTTATTTAAATGTAAAGAAGAGAAGCAAGGGCATGAGGGAGATGACAGTTAAAGGAAAGTCGGTTCTTAAAAACAGGAACAAAGAAATTGAATGAATGTGCTTAAGCTCTCAAACCAAACAGATTATTTTCTTAAATCACACTTAAGAGACTCAAAAACAACCCTCCTTTACTAGATTGTTCATATCCAGAACTAGACTAAGAATCAGAAAAGCTGGCTTCCATTCCAAAGTCTACTTATGCTAGTGTAATTACGCTAAGTAATTAAAACTTAGACTTCTAAGTCTCATCCCTAAATTGGGCCTGAGTACCCTCATCCATTAAGAGAGGGCTAAGACAATATATATTGTCCTATCCAGCTCTGAATTTCTATTACTCTAGAAATGGCAAGCCCCAATTTATAGATGGGAACTTAAATGCATTTTGCACCAAATCCATTTCCATATTAACTTCAACAGGTACCATGAGAACACTATTTGTGCCTCATGGTCCATTCATTTACCTAAATCGGCTCATTTAAAATCTTATTCTACTACTACTCTTCCTTCCACCCTATCACTTTTCCAGAGATGTACACACAAACATACATATAAAACACCCACAAGCCCACTTAAAATATAACACCAAAATATCAAAGTCATAAAAGACTCAGAAATTATGTTTACAAGTAAATAACTTCAATGGAGACTGAAACAGAAAAATTCTGATAGCTGTCCTCACTCCGAAACAAGATTCATGTACCTCTAAACGTCCCCGTAAGTCCACTGAACCTCAAAACGTCTTCCATTTATCCTGTCTCCAAATGGACCAATTCAAAATATCAAAGAGATTTTAGTGTTTAATAATACCTTCAAATTCTCTCCCCTTCAAAAAAAAAACTTTACTTATTTTTGGGACAGGGTCTCACTACCTTTCACAAATGAGTGTTACTCTAACTCTCGTCTCTCTCTCACTTCAATATTTTTGTTATTCCCATCTTCCTTCTACCATTCCAAAGAGTTGATTTAAAAAACAGTTGTGGGGCCAGGCATGGTGGCTCACGCCTGTAATCCCAGCACTTTGGGAGGCCGAGGCGGGTGGATCGTTTGAGGTCAGGAGTTCAAGACCAGCCTGGCCAACATGGTGAAACCCCGTTTCTACTAAAAACACAAAAATTAGAAAGGCGTGGTGCCGGGCGCCTGTAATCCCAGCTACTCAGGAGGCTGAGGCAGGAGAAACTGCTTGAACCCAGGAGATGGAAGGTGCAGCAAGCCGAGATCGCGCTATTGCACTCCAGATAGAATGAGCGATAGAGACTCCATCTCAAAAAAAAAAAAAGAAAAGAACAGTTGTGGGGGTGACCCCCAAAGGTTTCTGTTAGTGTTCTCATAACATAACAGGTCTCTTCTGGGCCCCTAAGAACCAGTTTGGAGCTCCACTACTGCTAAGAGAACAGCTCCACAAGAAAAGTGGAGACACATACTACTTGTCTCTCAAGTTACAGGACCCCAAATGGTATCCCAGGAGACCTCCAAGTACTGATCAATAATTGGCCGAAACATCCAAAAAAAAAAAAAAGTCACCTCATTCCAAGATGTAGGGCATACTTCACCAAATTGAGACCACCACTCGTTAGAATCTTGTCTACTGGAGTTTTGCCTCCCAGCTCTTCTTGCAAACCCTTGTGTCACCCCTTCTGACTTTCCACTGATTTTTCAGCTGTTTAATTTTAAAGTGTATATAATTTACCCATGAGAAGTCAACATCTTTAAAAACAGGAAACAAAGGCAGACAACAGAAAAAAAATTCAGTACACATAGAGAAAGCGTTTTCAAAAGGATATCAAATTTTACATTTTACTAACAGAAGGAAGCCTTTATACTTACAGTCGGTACATATTCCGATGGAAATTTGTTCGTTGTGTAGGATATCAGGAGACATGTTTTACCAACAGCACCATCGCCCACAACAACACACTTAATTGTCTGCATTGCTGAAATAGTTTTGTATCCACTTTAAATATTTCAAATCTGATGTTGACCTGCAAAAAGATTAAAGATATTTGTTTATTTATACTTACATATGGATTTTTTTTCCTCACTTAGCAACAGGTTCAGGCACTCAGAGCAAGAAAAGAACCAGCACAATTATTATGGCTAAAAGAACCCAATAAGAGAAACAATGACTTGCTATAAGTTACAATAACAAATAAGGTCCATTTCTAAGTTTCTGATCCCTGGCTGTTTCAACTTCTTAAGTGTTATTTTTAAAAGGTCCAAAGTGGTGTGATAATCAGCAAATTTATTTTTATAATGAAAGAGAAGAGGCTGTATCAGAGAAAATTCCACATAGTGTGCTAAATATTATTTTGTGAAAGCTGTTCTTCGGTTACACGTGCACACACACCTGTATCTATGCATGTATGTGAACTAGCCTGCAATACAAAGGCCACTGCTTTAAAGAATGGTTCATTATCCAGCCTTATTCAGCCTTACTCAGGCTCTGACCAACAAGCAGCAGAGCACCACACGATCACACGGTAATTATATGAGTAATGTGAGGAACTGAACAAAGAACAGGGTGATTGCTGGCCTCAGCAGCTGTTTTAGCACCAGAATGCCTAGTCCAAAACCTACATTTTTATAATGAAAAAGTCAGATTGCTCTAAAGCATACTGACTTATAAACAGATACTATAGCTTCTCTTACTAGAGTCCTCCTCCATTTTAAGAAGCTATCAATTACAAGTACCAAAGAGTCATTAATTTGAGATGCTTTTTTTCATTTAAACATTTCTAAAGTCAGAATGTGTCTCTGAGTCTCTTACAATCTTATCAGCCATTTTTCCCCCACATTTTGACTTCTATGAAATTGAAATCTTAGATTCAATGAAATACTTTAACAGTTTTCTGAAAGAATAAAAAGAAACACCACCCAATATATACCTAAATTTTAAGGTTTATATTTAATTTAAATTATAATCCTAAAGGGGTTATAATTAAACATAAAAATACAGAACCACCTAACTCTTGGTCAGATGCCACCATGCTCCTATAGCACCATTCACAACAATTAATCATAACAATTTATAAGTGCCTATTAACATCCCTGTAAATGAACCTATACTACCTCATGCACCACTATACTTCTAGCACTGAGCACTTCTAGACTGACACACTGTGAGTTGTTGAATGGATGCAAAAACCACGAAACAAAAGAACATGAAACTACATTAGTGTGAGTAACCTACAGGAAATAAACTCTCTCCCGCTCCTCATCAAAATTATCTGCAGTGTATTTTTAAAGAATTTTTATTCTTTAAATACTATATTTAATATTTTTTTAGACAGGGTTTTTACTCCCATCACCCAGGCTGGAGTGCAGTGGCACAACCTCAGCTCACTGCAACCTCCACCTCCCAGACTCAAGCAATCCTCCCACCTTGGCCTCCCAAGTAGCCGGAACCACAGACACATGCCACCATGCTCAGCTGGGTTTTTGTTTTGCTTTTAGTTTTTTGAAGAGACGGGGTCTCACTGTTACCCCGGCTGGTCTTGAATTCCTGGGCTCAAACAATCCACTCACCTCGGCCTCCCAAAGTCCCAAAGTGCTGGGATTACATGCATGAGCCACCGCAGCCAGCCATATTTATCCTTCTTTATTCAATTTCCTTTTATATCTCCTTTTTCCTTCACCTTTCCCTTTTATGCACTAAGAAGCACCCATACTAATACAGCACACTAAAGGTTAACAACCCTGATCCCTAAGATCAATCAATTACTGGTTAAATCTAAAAGCACTCAAATAATAATAGTAAGCAGCAAACACTTATACAGCATTTACTAAGTGCTATGTACTGTTCAAAACATATTACACATATTCACACATTTCATCCTCCCAAAAAGCCTATGAAGTATGTGCTATATTATCCCTATTTTACAGATAAGAAGAGTGAGGCTCAGCAAGTAACTAAGCCAAGGCTATTCAGCCAGTAACTGGCAGAACTGTAATTTAAATCCAAGCAGTCTGACTCTCAAGTCCCTGCTTGTTGTGTGTGTGTGTGTGTGTGTGTGTGTGTGTGGTGTGTGTGTGTGTGTGTCAGTGCAGTGGCGTGATCTCTGCTCACTGCAACCTCTGCCTCCCGGGTTCAAGCGATTCTCCTGCCTCAGCCTCCAGAGCAACTGGGATTACAGGTGCATGCCATCACGCCTGGATAATGTTTGTATTTAATAGAGACAGGGTTTCACCATGTTGGCCAGGCTGGTCTTGAACTCCTGACCTCAAGTAATCCAACTGCCTGGGCCCCTCAAAGTGCTAGGATTACAGGTGTGAGCCACCGTGCCCAACCTCAAGTCCCTGCTCTTAATAAGCATTACATTACAGTATACTGTCTGAGAAGTGACATTAATAAAAACAAATATAATCAGTGCTTGTGGAATGACAAGTATATATCCATGAGTTACCAGAATGCAAATATAAAGAAGAGGAAAGCAAATATAAAGAAAAGGAAGCAAAAAATAGGGGCTAAAAGCTCATTTCCTGTTTTTCACCTGCATATAACTACTGAATTTTATTGGGAGAAGGGAGTAAGATAAGAGTTTGCTCTTCCCCTTTCTATCTACCCACAAATCTTCCACTTCTTAGACTTCCCAACCTGACTGCTCAGCAATTTGTTACAAACTGGTTGGTTGTGAGTCCCCTGTTAAGCCTGGGCTCTGGAGTCAGAGTGGCTCTACCACACTCTAGCTATTCAACCTCTGTGTTATTCAACCTCTATGTAGCTTGGTTTCCCCTTCTCTAGAAATGAAAACAGTACTACCTTTCTCATAAGGTAAACTAAGATAATACATGTAAAGAACTTGCAACAGTACTTGGCATACAGTACATGCTTAGTACATGTTAATTATTAGTCTTCAACAAGTAACGGTACCTTTAAGTCAATATAAGGAATTTTAAAACAGTAATTCCAAACTTCTTAGAAAGAAACTCATAACACTTTTTATCTCCAAGATAATTACAGTACAGTCAGCCCTCCATGTACACAGATGCAGAACCCACAGATACAGATGGATAACTCTACTATGTAATTTTATGTAAGAAACTTGAGCATTCCAGGATTGTTGTATCCTTGGAGAGTTCTGGAATCAATCCCCCGCAATATCAAGGGAAGATTGTACTAATTGTTCTCAGTACAAATGTAGTCAAATGTAGAGTTACCATTACAAAGATGGTCATTTCAGAGTCAAGTTCTAATTAAGACTATTCTGCAAAGCATTTGGCATGTATTAATAATTGCTTCATGTGTTAAAGAAAAACTATAGAAGGCTACCATTGTGGACTAATCTCCTGCACTAGGCCCCAAGTGACCAGACTAAAAATCAAAATGGAGTTATTCATGCTAAAGTTTCACATCACTAAACTTAAATTTAGTTGTTATCTGACCTTCTGAGAAACAGGAGAGATGACAGCCAGTTTACCAAACAGGCCACTTTCAATCTTCAATTGGAATGATAATGAAGTTCCCTCTGCTTTAATCCTTACACAAAAAAAAGCAGCCTGAAGTAACCTGATACTACCTAATCAGTTATTTTTCTATTGTTCTGTCTTCTCCCTGTCCCTGCCTTACAAGAAAGGTAGCTCTGAAACAACTAATAGGCCCTTTGCTCTTTGCTTCCCCTTTCCTCAGCTCTTCTGTCTATTAAGCCAACCTCTTCCGCTCAGCTCCTTCGAACACTTAACTCTGTTTTGTGGAATGAAGCACTGCCCAACTCTAAAATCACAATAAAGCCAAGTGAGATTTAAATTTGTTGTAGTTTTGCCCTTTAACACATGTATTAAAAAGAGCACAGTGGCTCACCTGTAATCCTTGCACTTTGGGAGGCCAAAGTGGGAAGATCACTTGAGCTCAGGAGTTCAACACCAGCCTGGGCAACATAGTAAGACCTGACCTCTATTTCTTTTTTCTTTTTCTTTTTTCTTAATGTCACCAGATACTCCACAGATTGGGGTGGGTAAAGGGAGCAATCAGGGGAGAGACTTTGGGTTTTGCAATATATATAAGCCAGACATGTTCATAAACCCTATGTTAATTTCCTATTGAAATAATGTCAAATCACTACGGCAGCAAAGAGGCCACATAGAAACAATTCCCATTCTGCTAACCAGAAAAGTTATTCTGCGCCAGGCATGGTGCCTCACGCCTGTAATCCCAGCACTCTGGGAGGCCGAGGCAGGCAGATCACAAGGTCAGGAGATGGAAACCATTCTGGCTAACACGGTGAAACCCCGTCTCTACTAAAAATACAAAAAATTAGCTGGGCATGGTGGCAGGCACCTGTAGTCCCAGCTACTCAGGAGCCTGAGGCAGGAGAATCGCTTGAACTCGGGAGGCGGAGGCGCATTGCAGTGAGCCAAGATGGCGCCACTGCACTCCAGCCTGGGCAACACAGCAAGACTCCGTCTCAAAAAAGAAGAAAGAAAAGAAAGAAAAGCTAAGTTATTTTGCACCAATAACTGAATCCTACCTCTTTTTAACAGTGAAGTTCATTTGTACCACAACTTAGAATTGGGGTTGGGCAACTTATAGCAGAAAAAATGATTCTGCAGGGTCAGGCATGGTGGCTCACACCTGTAATCCCAGCACTTTGGGGGGGACAAGGCGAGGAGATTGCTTGAACCCGGGAGTTTGGGACCAGCCTGGGAAACAGTGAGACCCCATCTCTACAAAAAAATAAAAAATTAGCTGGGTGAAGTGGCACACACCTGTAGTCCCAGTTACCAGGGAGGCTGAGGTAGGAGGATTGCTTGATTCCAAGGCTGCAGTTGGCTATGACTGTGCCACTGCCCTCCAGGCTGGATGACAGAGCAAGACCCTGTCTCAAATTTTTTTTAAATGATTCTGCAAATCATAAGGAAATAAAACTGTGAAATAAGGTATATCTTCCTTCTTTCCTTCCTGGCATCTACCCCTCCAATACCCGTATCTTCTAGGTTTTTTATTTTTCTTTTTTTTTTTTTTTTTTGAGACAGAGTCTTGCTCTGTCACCCAGGCTGGAGTGCAATGGCGTGATCTCGGCTCACTGCAACCTCCGACTCCCGGGTTCAAGCAATTATCCCACCTCAGCCTCCCAAGTAGCTGGGATTACAGGCACGCACCACCATGCCTGGCTAATTTTTGTGTTTTTTTAGTAGAGACGGGGTTTCGCCACATTGGCCAGGCTGGTCTCGGAATCCTGACCTCGGGTGATCCACCCACCTCGGCCTCCCAAAGTGCTGGGATTACAGGCGTGAGCCACTGCACCTGGCCTCTTCTAGGTTCTTAACACTATGGGAATCCAAATATCCTTTAAGAATCTCAGAGCTACAGCACCTGAAATTTTAAGTCCATGCGCTACAGATTTTAAAAGGCTATGGAACCCTCTCTATGGTATCATTATGATTGGCTGGCTGCCATCTAAACTCCACCAGACAATCCCTGAGCAAACGATCTGTATGGAGAAAGGGGATACTCCCAGCTACAAATGTCCTATTTTCCCATGCCCCATGGTTCATTCTAGGCACAAACATACAGCAATCTTAAGATTTGAGATTAAATATTTGCCAGTAAGTTTTACAAAAAATTTATATTCTCAATCAGATTATACCTCTTTTAAAACTATGTCAAGTATTAATAATAACTGTGAATAAAAGGCAAGTCACATTTTTGGTAATACACTGTGGCAATATTTGGCTTCCGTCCCCACTTCCTAGCAGAGAGCTCCTAAAAACCCTAGGAATTTCCTGAGTGATGAGTGTCTCTTGTTTTTCATAACAAATTCACACCTGAATTTATGTTAATAAAGTGACAGGGTGGCGGTGGAAGGGATGCTAGGAAGCCTCAGGATGGGGCTGGTCATCAGAAAGACAAAGTGACTAGAGGGATGTAACTTTCAGCCCCATGCACCAACCTCCAGAGAGCGGAGGAGGGCTGGAAACTGAGCTCTATGAAAACTCCAGAACAGGAGATTTGGAGAGCTTCCAGGTCTGTGAACATTTCAAGGTGAGGGGAAAGCAGGTCCTGGGAGGGCAACACCTGAAGCCAACACCTGAAGCCCTCCCCACCCACAACCATGCCCTATATATCTCTTCCACTTGTCTGTTCGTGATTTGTACCCTTTATGACAAAGGCATAAAGGTAAGTAAAATGGCCGGGCACGGTGGTTCACGCCTGTAATCCCAGCACTTTGGGAGGCCGAGGTGGGCAGATCATGAGGTCAGAAGATCAAGACCATCCTGGCTAACATGGCGAAACCCCGTCTCTACTAAAAATACAAAAAATTAGCTGGGCGTGGTGGTAGGCGACTGTAGTTCCAGCTACTCGGGAGGCTGAAGCAGGAGAATGGCATGAACCCGGGAGGCGGAGCTTGCAGTGGGCTGAGATCGCACCACTGCACCCCAGCCTGGGCAACAGAGCAAGACTCCATCTCAAAAAAAAAAAAAAAAAAAAGGTAAGTAAAACGTTTTCCTGAGTTCAGTGAGTTGTTCTAGCTAATAATCAAACCTAAGAAGGGCCATGGGAATCCCAAAATTTGTAGTCTACTGTGTAGGTAGCCTAGGCACTGCATTTGTAGCTGCTGCCTACAGTGAGGGCAGTCTCGCAAGATTCAGCCCTTAAGCTATGGGGTGGGAGTATCAGAATTAAACTGTTAGTATCAGAACTGAATTTTCTTTTTCTGACACCACATTCACTCTAATCCAAAACACACTAAAAGTAAAGTTGTCTTCATGTGAAATACATTTGCCCCTGAAGTAACCCATTTCCATACTTAGGATACAAGAAAGAAGAGGCACTACAGGAATCAAGAGAATGACCCAATTTCACAATCTTCCTTATCAGTTCAACAGAAGGACTAGTCTGGTTGTAGGATTAAAAAGAATAAAATCACAACTACTTGTCTCTCCTGTCAAATCCAGCCACTTTGGAAAATGCACCTTCTGCTCTAAGTTATAGTAGCATATCTAACGTACAATTTTTTAAACATCTACCCATGCATGTGATTTTTAGGCAACCAAAAGTACTCAAACCACAGCAATGTATTCCATGCATTCACACATGTATGCAAGTGTGCTGTCTTGTTTGCAAAACTTGTTTGCTTCTATATCACAGAAGACATGTAACAAAATGCATACAGCTGGGCTTACATGTTTGTTAGAAATGCTTGTTCCGACTGGGTGTGGTGGCTCATGCCTGTAATCCCAGCACTTTGGGAGGCCGAGGCGGATGGATCACGAGGTCAGGAGATCGAGACCATCCTGACTAATATGGTGAAACCCCGACTCTACTAAAAATACAAAAAAATTAGCCAGGCGTGGTGGTGGGCGCCTGTAGTCCCAGCTACTAGGGAGGCTGAGGCAGGAGAATGGCATGAACCAGTGGGGCGGAGCTTGCGGTGAGCCGAGATCACGCCACTGCAGTCCAGCCTGGGCAACAAAGCGAGACTCCACCTCAAAAAAAAAAAAAGAAAGAAAAAAAAAGAAATGCTTGTTCCTCAGTGCCATAAAGAAATAGCACGTGAACATAAATTTAATTATCTCAGCAAGGCCATTTATACCTTCTGCAGAAAGGATACACTTGCCGGCAGTTTTGCCATGAAAGTACACCGAGCAAAGGAGACAGGGTCATTTATAACCTGACGCATCTATCCTACTGCTGTGTCCGGTTTTTATTGGCTGGAACGGGACCTCACATTTTGTATTTGTCCTGATAGGCTAGCAACTTACAACTTTTAAAAAGAGGCAAAGAAGGCCAGGCGTGGTGGCTCACGCCTGTAATCCCAGCATTTTGGGAGGCTGAGGCAGGCGGATCACGAGGTCAGGAGATCAAGACCAGCCTGGCTAACACGGTGAAACCCTGCCTCTACTAAAAATACAAAAAAATTAGCTGGGCGTGGTGGCGGGCGCCTGTAGTCCCAGCTACTTGGGAGGCTGAGGCAGGAGAATGGCGTGAACCTAGGAGGCGGAGCTTGTTGTGAGCCGAGATCATGCCACTGCACTCCAGCCTGAGCCACAGGGCGAGACTCCGTATCAAAAAAAAGAAAAAAGGCAGAGGAGAACAAAGGAAGGAGGCAGTAACTTGTGGAATGCTGAGAAAGGTAAAAATACCTTTAAACAGGCTATGATCTAATGCTTGCTTGGACCAGTATGAGCATGCCAGGGCAAATATTTAGGCTAAATTGTGGGAGCTAAGAACATAAAGTACACTGATTTATTACAGCTAGCAGATATTTAAGAATGTTAGCACATGTCTTTGAATAAATTTTGCTTTTAAAAGAAGTTACTATTTATTTCTAATTAGATGGGGGGGAAGTCTTTGAAGAGGAATCTCTACTTTTTACATGTTCAATTAAGAATACAACATTGCTTAGAAAATCATACCCAGAGGCTGGGCACAGTGGCTCAAGCCTATAATCCCAGCACTTTGAGAAGCCAAGGCAGGTGGATTGCTTGAGGTCAGGAGTTCGAGAACAACCTAGGCAACATGGCAAAACTGCGTCTCTACCAAAAATACAAAAATTAGCTGGGCACGGTGGCATGCGCCTGTGGTCCCAGCTACTTGGGAGGCCGAAGATCACCTGAGCCCAGGAGATGGAGGTTGCAAGTAAGCCAAGATTATGCCACTGCACTCCAGCCTGGGCAACACAGGGAGATGTTATCTCAAAACAACAACAACAACAAACAAACAAAAAAACCTCTACCAAAGCTGGGTATGGCGGCTCACGCCTGTAATCCCAACACTTTGGGAGGCCAAGGCAGGAGGATCACTTGAGCCCAGCAGGTCAAGACCAGCTTGGGCAACATGACAAAACCCCATCTCTACAAAAAATAAAAAAATAAAAAAAATAGTGGTGGCATGTGCCTGCAGTCCCAACTACTGGGGAGGCTGAGGTGAGAGACCACCTGAGCGGGGAAGGTCAAGGCTACAGTGAGCTGTAGTCACACCACTGCACTCCAGCCTGGGTAAGAGAACAAGACCCTGTTTTGGCCAAGCATGGTGGCTCACGCCTGTAATCCCAACACTTTGGGAGGCTGAGGCGGGCAGATCACTTGAGGTCAGGGGTTCAAGACCAACCTGGCCAACACGGTGAAACCCGTTCTCTACCAAAAATACAAAAATTTGCCGGGTGTGATGGCGCTCACCTGTAGTCCCAGCTATTTGGGAGGGTGAGGCGGGAGAATTGCTTGAACCCAGGAGGCAGAGGTTGCAGTGAGCCGTGACTGTGCCACTGCACTCCAGCCTGGGGACAGAGTGAGATTCTATCACAAAAAAAAAAAAAAAAAAAAGGTATAAAATGGAGATACAGTAAGATTTTTTCCTCAAAATATTCAAGACTTGTAGATTTACTCATTCATTCAACAAGCCTTTATTAAGCATCTACCATGTGCCAAACTTTGTCCTACACGTAGGCACACTCCACAATTTACATAACAAAGTTCACGCCCTCTTGGAGCAACAATTCCAGTGGGGTACACAGACAATAAACAAGCATCACCCCCTACATATTCTTCCTTCAATACTACTACCAACTGACATCCTTATATGTAACTTTCTCATTCTAGTCTCTTAACTAAGAAACAGCAGGTGGCCAGAACACAGCACAAGCTGAAGCCAGCATGGCACCTGAGCACAAGACCAAGTTCTCCAAGAACCTGCTGCACATGAAGTTCATGCAAACAGGACTGGACTCAGAAACTAAGAAATGACTAGAAGAGGAAGAAAATAAAATTAGTTAAGAGCACTGGCACTCAGATTTGCCAGAGCTTAATAAGTAAAGAATTTCATAACAGAAGAGCAGCATCTCGTTATATGAAGATCATTTCTATGGAAGGATTTCATTCATCGGATTTACTCCTGAGGTTGAGAAATTAACGCTTCAGATGAATACTAGAACAAAGCAGAAATTGAAGATGAAACTGGAATTTTACATGTCAGATGAAAAAGAAATGGCTAGAAGAAATGGCTAGAATATGAGACATTGGTGGGGACAACAGAAAAAAAGTCTGCCAAAAAGGGAGATCAAGCCAATTATGAAGACAATGAAAATGGAGACCTACAACTAATTAAAGCAAAGAAAATGTTCTTAAAGCCCCACGATCAAAATACACACCTTAAGAGATGGCTCAGAGATGCCTTGTGAAAGTTAGCAGTATGTTTTGTAACTAGTTCTGATGGTGCCTCTATAGTTATTAATACTATAACGTTTATTTGTAAAGAGATGTATAATTTTGGAAACATGCTGTTTTTGAAACAGATGTGTAATGGATGTTATACATCCTCTGCTAAATGGTACTGAGTGGATTTTCAGCCCTTGATCTTCAAATATACAGGTTTCCTAAAGATTTTTTTTGTTTTTGAGACAGGGTCTCACTCTGTCACCTAGGCCAGAGTGGAATGGCTCAATCACGGCTTACTGCAGCTTCAACCTTCCTGGGCTCAAGGGATCCTCCCATCTCAGCCAAATCTTGGGTGTCTGGCCTTACAACTCACCCTATTTCAAGCTACCCTTCCACTACAACACCTTTCCTTCTCTGAGACCTTTCCTAACTAGTCTAGGTATTGAAACTGCCCCAACCGCCTGACCTCCTGCTATGATTAGAATGTTTGTGTCCCAAAATCCATAAGCTGACACCTGATCACCAGTGTGATGTTGTTAGAAGGTGAGACTGCTGGGAGGTGATTAGGTCCAGAGGACAGAGTCCCCTCATCCCTAAATGGGATTAGTGGCCTTATAAGAGACCCCAGAGAGCTCCCCCCACCCATTGCACCATGCAAGAAGATACAGCAAAAAGGAACAAACGGGTCCGGGCGCAGTGGCTCAGGCCTGTAATCCTAGCACATTGAGAGGCCGAGGCGGGCGGATCATCTCAGGCCAGACGTTCGAGACCAGCCTGGCCAACATGGTGAAACCCTGTCTCCACTAAAAATAGAAAAATTAGCCGGTGGCGCATACCTGTAACCCCAGCTACTCAGGAGGATTCCTTGCTTGGGAGGTGGAGGTGCAGTGAGCTGAGAGCACCAAAGCAAACCTGGGAGGCGGAGGTTGCAGTGAGCTAAGAGCACTACTGCATTCCAGCCTGGGAAACACAGTGAGACTCTGTCAAAAAAAGAAAAAGAAAAAACCACCATCTATGAACCACAAAGCAGGCCCTTACCAAACGTCAAATACGCCAGCACCTCAATATTGTCCTTCCCAGGATCCAGAACTGTGATAAGTTTCTGTCATTTACAAGCTACCCAGTCTATGGTATCGTTAAAGAACTAAACAGACTAAACAGAACCCATGGCAAGGCCCTTCTTAGCTCTCAAACCTTCTCATGCTCTGTTCCCCTGCACTCTCCAGGCTCTAGCTACACAGGTCTCTTACATCCCCAAACGTGCCAGGCTCTGTCCTGCCTTCAGGTCTTTTTTGGCCCAATCTCTGCTCACCACAACCACCGCCTCCCAGGTTCAAGTGATTTTCCAGCCTCAACCTCCCGAATAGCTGGAATTACAGGCATGTGCCACCACACCCGGCTAATTATGTATTTTTAGTAGAGACGGGGTTTCTCCATGTTGGTCAAGCTGGTCTCAAACTCCCAAACTCCGGTGATCCGCCCACCTCGGCCTCCCAAAGTGCTGGAATTACAGGTGTGAGCCACTGCACCCGGCCATGCCTTCAAGTCTTTACCAACAATACTCCTGCCCCTGCTCTTCAAGCTTTTGGCTTCTCACTCTCCAGATCTCAGCTCAAATCATCATCTCCTCCAAAAGTCCTCCCCTGACCACATTATCCAGGGCAATAGTGCCCTACCTCCTTACACTCGTTTCATATTACCTTATTTCCTTTATTGTAAGGTCATCATCTATAATTATCTTGTTTATCTGTCATATGGCAGTAGAAACAGACTTTTAAAAATAAGGAAATCTCCATAAAGGCAATAACTGCTGTATGCCCATAAAATAGCTCAATACCAGTCACACAGGACACACTCAGCAAATAAATGAATCGCAGGAGTAATTAACCATGTTATTTTTAGTCACATATGCTTATGTTTATTCTAATAGATTTTTGGGTTTTTTTTTGGAGACAGGGTCTCACTCTGTCACCTAAGCTGCAGCACAGTGGCGCAATTTCAGCTTACTGCAACCTCTGCCTCCCACGCTCAAGCGATTCTCCTGCCTCGGCCTCCCAAGTAGCTGAGACTACAAGCATGCACCACCTCACCTCACCCAGCCCCTCTAATAGATTTTAAGCTCTCTGAGGGAACAACTAGGCTTATACTTCTTTATTCCCCCTCCCAATGCAGCCAATACAATACTGAACAATATATTAAGGACAGGAAAAAATAAAATTCTTAAATGTCTTTTAAAACTTTGTTGACTAAAGTAGTAATATGAAAAAAAACGCCCAGGCACAGTGGCCTGTAATCCCAACACTTTGGGAGGCCAAGGTGGGTCAATTATTTGAGGTTAGCAGTTCAAGACAAGCCTGGCCAACATGGTGAAATCCCGTCTCTGCTAAAACTACAAAAAATTAGCCAGGCGTGGTGGCACACGCCTGTAATCCCAGCTACTCAGGAGGCTGAGGCTTGAGAATCGCTTGAGGAGGTTGCAGTGAGCTGAGATCACGCCACTGCACTCCAAACTGGTTGACAGAGACTCTGACCCACCCCCCCAAAAAAAAGGTGAGATTTTTAAAGACAAGCAAATATGAGTTCCAATCTTAGCTCCACCTCAATGTGTATGATCCTGGCAAGTTACTTCACTTCTATGCCTTAACTTTCTCGTCTCTACAAATTGACATCTGATTCACAAGACCACTACAGAGAAATGAGGTAATGTATATAAAGCAACTGGTACACCACCTAGCAGAGAGTAAATACCTAATATGGCATCTTATTCTTATGCAAAATTAAAATCTACAGAAACAGCCCTAGAAAGATCAGAACAGTTGTTAAGTAAAAACATCTAAATACCATGAATAAGAGGGAACTCAGAAAAATCCTTGCTTCTACTAGACAGGGTTATTTGCTAATTTGATCAATCCTTTCAGAAATCCCTTCATTCCAATCTCAAAGAGCAATTTAATTTAATAAGTGTCACATTTGTAGCCAAGAGATTCAAAATATTACAGAAAGGGCTGTAACCCACCTCGCCCTATTTTGAGACAAAATAACCTAATCACACAGCAAGTATTTCTCAAGTCTCTAACGTGCCCAAGGAAGACTACAGAGTTGCAGTAAAGAGCATATGCTTTCAATCAAGCAGCCCTAAAGCTCATATTCCCATTCTTGTGCGATTTTGGGCAAGCTACTTAAAACTCTTTTAAGCCTCGCTTCCTTTGTAAAACAGAGACAATAGTATCACCATCACAGGTTGTCAAGTCACTCTGCAAAGAGCAACTGTGAACACACTCAACTGTGAACTCTTACTATCAACGTGAAATAATCCAAATATGCAGGCAATTTAGCAGTGGCTCACGCCTGTAATCCCAGAGTGCCAAGGTGGGTGGATCACCTGAGGTCAAGTTCGAGACCAGCCTGACCAACATGGTGAAACCCTGTCTCTACTAAAAATATAAAAATTAGCCAAGCGTGGTGGCAAGTGCCTGTAATCCCAGCTACTGAGGAGGCTGAAGCCAGAGAATTGCTTGAACCCGGGAGGCAGAGGTTGCAGTGAGATTGCACCACTGCACTCCAGCCTGGGCAACAGAGCAAGACTTTCAAAAAAAAAAAAAAAAAGAATCTTCTCTAGGCAATCTTCTATAGTAGGCTGTGTTCTAAACTCCATCAAAGTGAAAGTCAATTATACACCCCTGACAACAAAATAAGAACACTCACAAGGCCAGGCATAGTAGCTCACACCTGTGATCCCAGCACTATGGGAGGCCGAGGCGGGCAGATCTCCTGAGGTCAGGAGTTCCACACCAACCTGGCCAACGTGGCAAAACCTGTCTTGACTAAAAATACAAAAATTAGCAGGCATTCTGCCCGGCCGCCCCGTCTGGGAAGTGAGGAGCACCTCTGCCCGGCCACCCATCGTCTGGGAAGTGAGGAGCGCCTCTGCCCGGCCACCCATTGTCTGGGAAGTGAGGGGCGCCTCTGCCCGGCCACCTATCGTCTGGGAAGAAGTGAGGAGCGTCTCTGCCTGGCCGCCCCATCTGGGAAGTGAGGAGCGCCTCTGCCCGGCCGCCCCGTGTCTGGGAAGAAGTGAGGAGCTCCTCTACCCGGCCGCTCCGTCTGGGAGGTCTACCATGGAGGCCAGAAGCAATGTGGGGGCTGGACGTGGTGGCTCACGCCTGTGGTCCCGGCACTCTGGGGGGCGAGGCGGGTTGATCACTTCGGGCTAGGAGTTCGAGACCAGTCTGGCCAACTTGGCGAAACATGAAAAATACAACAGACAAACCAACCAACCAACTCAGTGACAACAAAACAGGTCTACCCTGGAGTCATACTCAAATTTTTTCTATTTTCCTTCCTTTCTGATCCTTTATCCCACTTTCTTTTTCTTCCTCTTCCTTCTCCCTCTTCTTTGTCAAATAGAGGATTGAGTTATTATCACTGATCCACATAAAGTCCCTCTCTACCTTATTTTAACTCCCACCCCCCATTTCTATTCCCCGACTTCCCATGTGTAACCTTCCTAATATGTCTGATATGCATCTTTTTGTTTGTATGTATTTTTAGAAAATGTTTATTGTTTTTGTGTGCAAAAAAAATTAATTAAAAAAAAAAAAAGATGAAAAAAATTAGCAGGCATGATGACACACACCTGTACTCCCACCTACACAGGAGGCTGAGACAGGAGAACTCCTTGAACCCGGGAGGCAGAGGCTGTGGGTGAGCCAAGATGACATCATTATACTCCAGCTTGAGTGACAGAGTGAGATTCCATCTCAAAAAATTTTTAAAAAAAAGCATTCACAAGAGTATCTGATTAGAAGGGAAGAAAGATTACAGTAAGATTTTCCCTCAGAATATTAGGAAAACACAAGGTTTTTTTTTAAATGCCCTACACATATATTTCCACTTCAGGTAATTTATCCAAAAAGAAGAAAATACTTTATCAAGAAACAATGAGATGCTATACCATCAAAACAGTTAATGTAACAAAAAAAAAAAAAACAAGTAATAATACACCACAGGATGAAATGTTATACATATTAAAGATGATTGTGAAGGTCTAGCGCAGTGGCTCACGCCTGTAATCCCAGCACTTTGGGAGGCCAAGGCAGGAAGATCATAAGAGGTCAGGAGTTCCAGACCAGCCTGGTCAACATGGCAAAACCCCATCTCTACTAAAAATACAAAAATTAGCCGGTGTGGTGGCTCGCACCTGTAATCCCAGCTACTCGGGAGGCTGAGGCACGAGAATCACTTGAACCCGGGAGGCGAAGGTTCCAGTGAGCCATGATGGCATCACTGCATTCCAGCCTGGATGACAAGAACAAGACTCTGTCTCAAAAAAAAAAAAGTTGTGAAGGTTACCAACAAGGTAATACAATGTTATTAAAAGTACATAACTGTTAAATCCTTTTTTTGTTCTAAAGGGGCAAAAGAAATTTAACAGTAGTTGTGCTGGTATGTGTGCAGTTCAAGAACAAGATCCCAAGCACCTAACAGACCCTCTCTAATTACGACACAAGTTAGGACCTAAAATATCTGTTAAAATAGGATTTCGTTCTTCCAAGAACCAACTCTATTAACTTATTACAAAAGTTATCTAAGTAAGATATCTAAATGCCTACTATAGCATTACACTGGGTAACAGAAATCTTGCCTTCAAAGGCCTTTAACACATTTCAGTAATTTACTAAATGCCTACTCTGTGCCAAATTCTATGCTAGAAAGTTCATCATACATCATCTAGTATACTTTACTGGTTATAAGAAGAGGCTAGCAACTGTAGTAGTCTCAGATTGCTACAATTTTACACTATGAAATAGGAGTGCCACAGATTTTCAGAGTAAACACGGGAGAGTAATCTAAAATAATGTGAGAATAAATCTCTAGTTAGATAGGAGTATCAGGAGAAAAGGCGCAGGCAAGCATGCAAAGTGGAAAAAAGAAAGAAACAAAAAAAACTATGAGTCCAAGTCATATAGACTCTAAAAGCTAAGCAGAACAGTCACTTCCTCCATATCCATGAACAGTGTTTTAGGAGTATCAATATTGTACCTGTATTCCAAGGTAGACTGCCAAAGACAACCGACAGTCAAGGAACTCAGCTAAGAAACTAGGGTAATAATCTAAGATTGAAATGGAGCATCTGCCCTGCGGTAGTAGCACAGAAATAGAGAATAGGTCATTGGAGGTGGAGGGTTTAAGGAGAAAGTTATAAAGAAGTTTTTTGGTTTGAAATATCAGAGGATAGGTTTGTACCACAGACAAATGGGTAAGTTCGGAAAAAACCTTTTTTTTTTTTTTTTTTTTAAAATAGAGCCACGGTCTCACTATGTTGACCAGGCTACCAGGCTAGTCTCAAACTGCTGGCCTCAAGCAATCCTCCCACCTGGGTCTCCCAAACTGCTGGGATTACAGGCATGAGCCACCATACCCAAGCAGAAAAAAACTCTTAAGATCAGGCAACTTATGTTCTTATAAATGCACCAAAAAGACAAATATTTTCAGAATCAGTACAGAGTATTTTGGTCGTAAGTCTGCAAGAATGAAATCATGCCAGCCTATATCAGATATCCTAAACAAGCATACATTTGCAGCATAAAATAAGTCACTACATTACCTAGGCAGCAAACGTGACAAATTGAGAACCTTTCTTTTAAAAGGCACCTCATAAGGTGAGATACCAACTACAAAACAATGATTATTGAGACTTTCTTTGTTCTAGCTGATGAGGTAGAAGTACCTACATTCAGATTCTCAGACAACTTGTCTTATAAACCACAAGCCATTTTTTAAATGGGTCAAACAGCCAGGCATGGAGGCTCACGCCTGTAATCCCAGCACTTTGGGAGGCCAAGGCAGGCATATCATTTGAGGCCAGGAGTTTGAGACCAGCCTGGCCAACGTGGTGAAACCCCGTCTCTACTAAAAATACAAAAATTAGCTGGGTATGGTGGCACATGCCTGTAGTCCCAGCTACTCAGGAGGCTGAGGCAGAATTGCTTGAACCCACGAGGCAGAGGTTGCAGTGAGCCGAGATCACGCCACTGCACTCCAGCCTGGGTGATAGAGTAAGAATCCGTTCTCAAAAAAATAAATAAATAAATAAAATAAAAAAGGGTGTTCCATAGGGGTGATGGGGAGGATGAAACGCCATCAAACAAGTTTAAGAAACATCAAGTGGCCGGGCGCGGTGGCTCACGTGTAATCCCAGCACTTTGGGAGGCGAGGGGGGTCACGAGTCAGGGAGACCATGGTGAACCGTCATAAAAAAAAAAAGCGGGGGGGGGGGGGGAGGGAGGGGGGGGGGGGGGGGGGGGGGGAGAGGCCACTGCATCAGTGGGAGGAGCGAATCGTTCAAAAAAAAAAAAAAAAAAAAAAAAAAAAAAAAAAAAGAAACATCAAGTTAGGCCAGGCGCAGTGGCTCATGCCTGTAATCCCAGCACTTTGGGAGGCCGAAGGGGGCAGATCACTTGAGGTCAGGAGTTTGAGACCAGCCTGGCCAACACGGTAAAATCCCATCTCCACTAAAAATACAAAAATTAGCCGGGCATGGTGGCAGGCACCTGTAATCCCAGCTACTCGGGAGGGTGAGGCAGGAGAATTGCTTGAACCCGGGAGGCAGAGGTTGCAGTGAGCCAAGATCACACCACTGCATTACAGCCTGGGCAGTAATAGAGCAAGACTCCGTCTCAAAAAAAAAAGAAAGAAAGAAACATCAAGTTAAACTGATTGACAGTCTAATTTCTCTAACCCTTTAAAATAAACTTATATACATTATGATTTCCAGGATGAAGATATAATAAAGTGTTTTTGTTTTTTTTTTTTCCTAAGACAGAATTTTGCTCTTGTTGCCCAGACTGAAGTGCAGTGGTGCAATCTCAGCTCACTGCAACCTCCGCCTCCCGGGTTCAAGCGATTCCCCTGCCTCAGCCTCCTGAGTAGCTGGGATTGCAGGCACATGCCACCACACCCGGCTAATTTTTTGTATTTTTAGTAGAGACTGGGTTTCACCATGTTGGCCAGGCTGGTCTCAAACTCCTGACCTCACGTGATCCGCCCACCATGGCCTCCCAAAGTGCTGGGATTACAGGCGCAAGCCACTCTGCCCGGCTAGGTTTCTAATTTGTCTGACACCCAGGCCCATGGAAACGTCTTTCAGATATTCTGAAACACACTAAGCCACACAGGCCTTACTCTAAAATTATCCCCTACCCTCGTCTTTACTAGCTTATCAACTATTAGGATGATCTAACATTTCCTTTGCCCCTATGATGAACAGAGCAAATAAATAGCACAAATAAAATAGCAAAATAAAAAAACACTGATATCCATAGAACTATCCTTTCAATTTATCTGATAAACCAAACTTTACACATTTTAAAATCTAATCACTTATTTTAAAATCTTGTTAATCTTAAACCCTATAATAAAAATGTTTTTTAGGCAAGCAAGTGATATGAATGTATTAATTCCATTTCAGAATTTATCTAAAACCGAGTTCTTCTCCAATAGTATTCAGCTAATGAAACAAATACTAGTAAAGTTGTAATGAAAATCACTGAAACCAGAGATAAGTGTTATTCAAGTAACATTATTCTTTCACTTCCCACTCCTCTTCATCTGCTTTTATATAGATTAAAAACAAACTAAAAATATTACAAATACTCCTAAACTGTCTTCCAGCAAAGCAAATGAACCATAGCTGAAATCTTGTTTATGCTTTCTTCTACTAAATGTATCCTCTTTTCTCATACCCCTTAACACTAATTAACATAATATTCTTTTATTCCACCTCCATCTCCCTCTGGTTTCATCATCTGTTCCTCATTTGATCTGTTCTCAGACACCTCTCCTCCTTCCACAAGGAGTAACAAGTTGCAATAATCTTTTTTTTTTTTTAATTTTTTGAGACGGAGTCTCAGCTGTCGCCCAAGCTGGAGAACAGTGGTGCATCCCCGCTCACTGCAGCCCCTGCATCCCGGGTTCAAGCGATTCTCGTGCCTCAGCCTCCCAAGTAGCTGGGCTTACAGGCACATGCCACCATGGCTAATTTTTGCATTTTTAGTAAAGACGGGGTTTCACCATGTTGACCAGGTTGGTCTTGAACTCCAGACCTCAGGTGATCGGCCTGCCTCAGCCTCCCAAAGTGCTGGGATTACAGGCATGAGCCGCCGCACCCAGCCTACTGATAATCTTTTAATTGAAAAGGATGCAGATGGCTTCAAATGGCCACTTAAGACACAGAGAATGGACACAGGTAATAAACACAGGTGTTCCTGAGACACTGATCCCCCAGCTCGCAGGGATAGTTCTGGAGAATTTCTCCTACACCAAGTAGTTAAAGAAGGAAAAAGGAAACATCAGAGAAATAAATTCAATCTGGCCCTTGAAAAGTAACAGGCCGGGAGCCATGGCTCACGCCTGTAATCCCAGCACTTTGGGAGGCCAAAGCAGGCGGATCACCTGAGGTCAGAAGTTCAAGACCACCCTGTCCAAATAGTGAAACCCCGTCTCTACTAAAAATACAAAAATTAGCCAGGTACGGTGGTGTGCGCCTGTAATCCCAGCTACTAGGGAGACTGAGGCAAGAGAATCGCTTGAACCCGGGAGGCGAGGTTGTGGTGAGCCAAGATCGCACCACTGCACTCCAGCGTGGGCAACAGAGCAAGACTCTGTCTCAAAAAAAGAAAAATAGCAATAATTTTTTCAGGCGGGTAGCTGAAAAAGATGATTTTAGTTCTTAACATTTTCCCTTGAAATTGGAAATACGATTTTAGCAAAAAAAGCAGAAAACATGTTTACATTCAACAAGCTAAATGCCAAGTCTGTATTTCACCTAAGTTTTCATAATGAATATGAATTATCCTGGCCGGGCGCGGTGGCTCAAGCCTATAATCCCAGCACTTTGGGAGGTCGAGGCGGGCGGATCAAAGTCAGGAATCGAGACATCCTGGCTAACGGTGAAACCCGTCTCTACTAAAAATACAAAAATTAGCGGCGTGTTGGGGGCTGTAGTCCAGCTACTGGAGCTGAGAGGAAATGCGTGAACCCGAAGGGAGCTTGCAGTGAGCAATCGCCACTGCACTCCAGCTGGGGACAGAAAAACTCCGTTCAAAAAAAAAAAAAAAAAAAAAGAATTATCCTAATCATATGCTTAGACCATTCCTCTTCACAACAATTAGTTTTCAATAAAATGTCACTTAAGTTCAAATGTATAATCAAGGCCCCGTGCTGTGGTGGCACATGCCTGTAATCCCAGCTACTAGGGAGGCTGAGGCAGGAGAATCACTTGAACCTGGTAGGCGGAGGTTGCGGTGAGCTGAGATTGCGCCACTGCACTCCAGCCTGGGCAACAAGAGCGAAACTCCATCTCAAAAAAAAAAAAAAAAAAATTAAGGCCCGTTGCAGAGGCTCACAACTGTAATCCCACAGCTCTGGGAGGCCAAGGTGGGAGGTCACTTGAGGCCAGGAGTTCAAGAACAACCTGGGCAATATAAGAAGGCCCCATCTCTACAAAAAAAAAAAAAAAAAAAAAAAATATATATATATATATATATATATTTACAATTAGTCAAGTGTGGTGGTGTGTGCCTGCAATCCCAGCTACTTAGGAGGCTGAGGTTGGAGGATCCTTTAAGCCCAGGAGTTCAAGGTTACAGTGAGCTATAATTGCACCACGCACTGCAGCCTGGGTGACATAGCAAGACTCTATCTCTAAAAAATAAAAATAAAATTAAAAAATACATAATTCAGCTGGGTGCGGTGGTTCACGCCTGTAATCCCAGCACTATGGGAGGCCGACGTGGGTGGGTGGATCACCTGAGGTCGGGAGTTTGAGACCAGCCTGACCAGCATGGAGAAACCCCCAACATGGAGAAATCCCATCTCTACTAAAAATACAAGATCAGCCAGGCGTGCTGGCACACGCCTGTAATCCCAGCTACTCGGGAGGTTGAGGCAGGAGAATCACTTGAACCCGGGAGGTGGCGGCTGCAGTGAGCGGAGATCGCGCCATTGCACTCCAGCCTGGGCAACAAGGGCAAAACTCCATCTCAAAAAAAAAAAAAAAAAAAAAACTTTAAACAACACATTAGTTCCTGATAATGAGCAGACATGCAGCAACTCTACATAATAGGCAGGAAACTACAATTCCTTTAAAAACTAAATATGCTTCAGATTCATTTTCAGATTATGATCCTTGCAATAAATTCTGGTACACTGCCTAAAATAAACCAGGTTATGCTTCCATAGGAAAATAAAATGAAATAAAGCATTCACATTGTTTCCGAAATTTGAGACATCACTCTAGCAGTCCTGACGAGGGTGCTTCAAGCCTTAATACACGTAAAAATCATGTGGGCATCTTATTAAAATAAGATTCTGAGTCAGTAAGACTGGGCTGAATCCTGACAGTTCTAATGAGCTCCCTATGCTGCTGGGTCCACGGACTATACTGTAATTCACGCCTGTAATTCCAGCACTTTGGGAGGCCGAGGCAGGCAGATCACGTGAGGTCAGGAGTTCCAGACCAGCCTGACCAACATGGAGAAACCCCATCTCTACTAAAAATACAAAATTAGCCAGGTGTGCTGACGCATGCCTGCAATCCCAGCTACTCAAGAGGCTGAGGCGGGAAAATCGCTTGAACCCAGGAGGCGGAGGTTGCGGTGAGCCAAGACCATGCCATTGCACTCCAGCCTGGGCAACAAGAGCAAAACTCCATCTCAAAAAAGAAAAAAGAAATGTTTTTGGATTCATCAGATTAGTCCGGGAGAAGGATGGTTATTAAAATGTTTATGTTTGAGAGAAACACAGCTTCTCAAAGATGGCGGGGAAAGGTCCTCACAGTTGTGCCAAGAGCAAAAATCTATACAGCACTCACTATGTGCCAGTGAATAGTCCTAAACACTTCATATATATTAATTCAATCTTCCTAACACTGCAACACTGTGAGGTAAACACTATTGCTACCCCTATTTTAGAGGAAGTAAACCTGAGTCACAAAGACGTTACTTAGACTGCACATAGCTAATAAGTGGCAGAACCAGGATCTGAACCCAGGCAGTCTAGTTCCAGAGTCTATGCTTTTAATCACTATGGTAGCAATATACCAATCAAGAACACACAGCAGAATTGAAATGGCAAATGGCAATGGCTTAATTTTACAGAAAAGGATGCAAGGTTAAAGTGTAAAGCGTTACAGAACAGTAAGTAACAGAGCCTAAATCAGAGTTTCTCTTAAGGTGATAGAGCACCAATGCTTAGTGAATACCATGACTTAATATAGTTTTCTGCTCTATTAGAAATTGTTCTGGACTTTAGTATAATGGCTAATGCCAAATCTTTGATTTAAAAAATATTTTCCTAAAATTGCAAGAAGGGACACCACATTGGTGGCAGAAAGCCTGGTTTCACTTCATGGAATAAGCAGTTTGAGATCAATGTCCCAGAAGAGTTTTGACATTCAGGACATTCAGCGGCACAGCAGCTCATGCCTATATCCCAGCACTGTCAGAGGCCAACAGGAGCAGATAGCTTGAGTTCAGGCATTCCAGATCAGCCTGGACAATATGATGAAACCCGATCTCTACGAAAGATACCAAAATTAGCCAGGTCTGGTTGCATGCACCGTAGTCCCAGCTACTGCAGAGGCTGAGGTGGAAGTATCAGTTGGGCCTGGGAGGCCGAGGCTGCAGTGAGCTGTGATCACACCACTGCACTCTAGCCTGGGCGACAGAGTAAGACCCTGTCTCAAAAAAAAAAAAAAAAAAAAAAAAATCACCAATTTCTTAAGTCCCTATACTACTCTAGGCTATAACATCTGCCTTAGATTCCCAAAAAATTAAGTTTAGTAAGAACAGGTATTGGTTGTAACATGAAAATATTTTAAGAGTATAAACAGAGGATGTGATACCTTTCTGGTCTTGAAGAAATTACTGAAAACGAGCTCATTTAATACTTTAAGTTGATTACCAATCTCTTATCTCCATCTCAGTATAAAAACTATAAATTCAGGCTGGGCGCGGTGGCTCACGCCTGTAATCCCAGCACTTTGGGGGGCCGAGGCGGGCGGATCACGAGGTCAGGAGATCAAGACCATCCTGGCTAACACGGTGAAACCCCGTCTCTACTAAAAATACAAAAAATTAGGCGGGCGTGGTGGCGGGCGCCTGTACTCCCAGCTACTCGGGAGGCTGAGGCAGGAGAATGGCATGAACCTGGGAGGCGGAGCTTACAGTGACCCGAGATCGCACCACTGCACTCCAGCCTGGGCGACAGAGTGAGACTCCTTCTCAAAAAAAAAAAAAAAAAAAAAAACTATAAATTCAAACTACTGTTATTTTCTAAAAGGAAAGATACAAATTGATATTATTTTAAATTATTAAATATAGAAAGCTCAAGAAAATAAGGCAGATGTGTTCCAATTTTATATGCCTAAAATATTACATCAAGGCTAACAAATGTATTTCTGAAGATTCAAGTTCCACACCTATCCAACGGTCTGTAATGCCTACACACTACAGAAAGCTGCCTTGAACCTACACTCCTTTTAAGTGTTTACCAATCTGTTCTCTATAAAAATGAGAAACAGTGGGAAAGCATTTGTTTCGACATGAATTATCTTTACAACAATGCATTACACAATTGGATCTCATTTGCTTTACAGTGTCAACATTTTTCTGTGATACTATTGTAGTCGCGGAAGGATATAAAATTTAGAATGTAAACACCCTAGGGAACAAAAATTGTGACCTCTGCTTGACCCCAGGAGTCCAAGACCAGCCTGGGCAACATGGCGAAACCCTGTCTGTACAAAAAATACAAAAATTAGAGGGGCATGGTGGTACATGCCTGCAGTACCAGCTACTCGGAAGGCTGAGGTGGGAGGATCACTTGACCCCTAGAGGCGGAGGCTGCGGTGGGCCAAGATCGCGCCACTGCACTGCAGCCTGGGAGTGCAATATCCATTATATTTAGTAAAGTCTTTGAGACGCTGTCTCAAACAAAATAAAAAGTGTGATCTCAAAATTATGAAAATATTAAGTTTTTTGCTTAAAGATCCAAGGCTCGTTTTTAATAACAGAACTAAAATGTCTTGCATATATCAGGCATAAACGGATCCTCTTTTCAACACAACTTCACCACAAAAAGTGCACTTGAATCAACCTAGGGAGATTCCCAGCATGCAGTAAATCACAAAGGAGAAGAAACAGTCTGGGAAAATCATTTTGGACCGAAAAGTGTTCCCACAAATAAACCCACTTCATTCTAGTATAGTCAAAGGGACCTCTATTCAAAGTTAATGCCCACGCAAGGGGCCGCGGACGGTGTTGTCTTACACTATTCCCTGACACAAACTAATTCTGGGATTTTAAACCTTCCTGGCTTATAGGTGCACTGAAGGCGGTCATGAACACAAGTAACAAGCTTTCAAAACATCTGTGAATACGACGCATTGGGAAGCAGGCAGGATAAGCCACTGGGTGACCGACTAAGGCTGCAAAATGCTGTCTGAATTTAAGTCCCTGACTTGTAAGAGTTAAGTCTCACTCCTTATACCGCGATGACGTAATCTTCCACACTGCATTTATCTTGGACTTAAAGGGGAGGAAAAACAAACGAACAAAGAAAATTTCCCCCCGATAAGAGGAATTAACCAAGCAGTAGAACGACGGCTTCGGGAGGTGGTTAGGTAACTCCCCGAAAGGAAAGCTTCAGCTGAATCGGCAGGGAGCGGGCTGGAGGAGCGGATGGAAACAGCTAGGAACTCGACCTCCGGCAGGAAGAGCAGCCTGGAGCCAGGGGCTCCAGGACACTCCTCCCAGAGGACGCGGCGAGGGGAGCGCGGACAGGCACCGCCGCGGGCAGCCCGCGAGCGGCCCTCCTGCCGCCGCCCCGCCGCGGCCGCAACGCCACTCCCCTCCCCCGTCCCCCCACCCCCCGCCGCAAAATGTCCGCGGCGGCGCCCGGCG
Organism: Nomascus leucogenys; assembly: GCF_006542625.1. NCBI lineage: Eukaryota > Metazoa > Chordata > Mammalia > Primates > Hylobatidae > Nomascus > Nomascus leucogenys. Next base: position 22,074,043 of record NC_044404.1, on the reverse strand, counting down.
AAGCAGGAAGTCCAGGCCGGAGCGCAGGGCACGGAACGCAGCCTGCGAGCCCCGAAGACCGGCGCCCGGCCCGGCCCAGGCGCCCGCGAGTCGCTGAGGCCCCCGGCACCCGGGCCCCGGCCGCCCTTAGGAGCCCGCGGGGCCGGGCTGGGGGGAGGGGAGCCCGGGCGCCCAGGATGGGTGTGACCCCCTTCCTTCCGCCGCTGCCGGTGACAGCCCGGCCCCGCTCGCGCCCCGAGCTCCGACCGCGCGCCCCTCAGCAGGCGGGCGCCCCCTGCCTCCCCGGCCGCGACCCCCGCCCCGGCTCCCCCATAGAACGCGGACCCTTGCCCGCCCGGAGGACGCAGCGCGAGCCGGGCACTCCCCCACAACCCGTGCTCCCGGGCCCCCCTCGATCCCGCAGACGGGGTGTTCCCGAGGACTGGGAGAGGACGGAGACGGCGGGGACGGGACAGTGGGGCGGCCGCTCTCGCGGGGAACCTCAGGCCCCGCACTCACCTCAGCTTCTCCACCGGGGCGTTGGCAGCACTGCGCGGGGTCTCCTCGGCTGCCGGACAGGGGCACGCACCTGACGTCAGCGCGCAGGAGACGCACAGTTGGGTGCCCGCGGAAGTGGGAGGAACAGGGAAGGGGAAGAGGCTGGGGCGGGTCAAGGCGGTGCCTGGATTGCTCTGGCTCCGCCCGCCTATCGCGCACGCGCGGGCCGGCGCAGCTCGTGAGTTCGGGGCCATGCTCCGCATCTTTTCCCAATGGTTGTATTTGTAATAATACTGTGAACGGTAGTATGCAAAGCGCTTCCTCTACCAGTTCTTTTTTGTTTGTTTTTCTGAGACAGAGTCTTGCTCTGTTGCCCAGACTGGAGTGCAGCGCACGATCTCAGCTCACCACAACCTCCACCCCTTGGGTTCAAGCGATCCTCCTGCCTCTGCCTCCCGAATAGCTGGGATCACTGGCACCTGCCACCATGCCAGGCTAATGTTTGTATTTTTAGCAGACACGGGGTTTCGCCATTTTGCCCAGGCTGGTCTCGAACTCCTGACCTCAAGTAAGTGATCCGCCTGCCTCGACCTCCCAAAGTGCTGGGATTACGGGCGTGAACCACCGCGCCCGGCCCACTACCAGTTCTTTTGATCCTTGCAACCTTGTGAAGCAAGGTATTATCGTCCCATTTTGCAGAGAAGACGGAAGCTTCTCTGAAAGGGCTGGTGACTTGCCCCAGATCACAGGGGTGGATGGTCTCTCACTCCCCCGGGCCTGTATCCAGTCCGCCGTGATGTGAGAACTGAGTATCACTCTTCTTATCTCTATCTACACCCAGTGTCCCTCGCTGTAGCCACATGGGTCTTTTTTAGAGTTACAACCTTCCCCCAACCACAGGCCTTGTTTTCCTGTTTTGTTGTTGTTGTTGTTTTTGAGACGTTCTTGCTCTGTCACCCAGGCTAGAGTGCAGTGGCACAATCTCAGCTCACTGCAATCTCGACGTCCTGGCGATTCTTCCACCTCAGCCTCCCAAGTAGCTGGGACCACAGGTGCATGCCACCATGCCTGGCTAATTGTATTTTTTTGTAGACACAGGGTTTTGCTGGATTGCCCAGGCTGGTCTTGAACTCCCGGACACAAGCTATCAGCCTGCCTCAACCTCCCAAACTGCTGGGATTACAAGGTATGAGCCATTACGTCTGGCCAAGGCCTTGAACTTTCTTTGCTCTGCCTCCCTCCTCTTCCCCCAAATTTATATCACTGCATTCTTCAATCATCCTATCTTCGCAGTATCTATTATTTGTCTTCTCTGCTAGTATGAAAGCTTCAGGAAAATAGAGAACTTCCCTCTCTTATTCTTAGATGTTTCCCCATGTTAGAGAAAAATAGCTTAAATTGCTTATCTTAGGCCGGGCGCGGCGGCTCACGCCTGTAATCCTAGCACTTTGGGAGGCCAAGGCGGGCGGATTACGAGGTCAGGTGATCGAGACCATCCTGGCTAACACAGTGAAACCGTCTCTACTAAAAATACAAAAAAATTAGCCGGGCATGGTGGCGAGCGCCTGTAGCCCCAGCTACTGGAGAGGCTGAGGCAGGAGAATGGCGTGAACCCAGGAGGTGGAGCTTGCAGTGAGCCGAGATAGTGCCACTGCACTCCAGCCTGGGCAACAGCGCGAGACTCCATCTCAAAAAAAAAAAAAATTGCTTATCTTAATAACAGCTCATTTATTATCTACTGCCACAGCTATTTGGCCAACAAAGACACTTAATTCCAGTATATTGACTTATAGTCATATTTACTTTTGGATTTTTTTTTTTTTTTAGACAGAGTCTCACTCTGTCACCCAGGCTGCAATGCAGTGGTTCGATCTCGGCTCACTGCAACCTCCGCCTCCCGGGTTCAAGCGATTCTCCTGCCTCAGCCTCCCAAGTGGCTGGGACTACAGGTGCCCACCACCATGCCCGGCTAATTTTTATATTTTTAGTAGAGATGGGGTTTCACCATTTTGGCCAAGCTGGTCTTGAACTCATGACTTTGTGATCCACCTGCCTCGGCCTCCCAAAGGGCTGTGATTACAGGTGTAAGCCACCACACCCAGCCCTCTTTTGGATTTTTTAATTACTCAAAAATAAGAACTACATTTTTTAGCGTTTACTGCAGGTATGGCTAATAGCTTTGCAGGTAGTAGTAGCTAATTTAATACTCACAGCCACCCTATGAGTTAAGAACTGTTACCCCCACTTTATGGTTACATGAACTGAAGCTCAGAGATGTTAAGAGACTTGCCCATAGCCGCCATGCCAAGCAGTGGCAGAGCTGAGACTTGCACTCAGGAGGCTGGCTCTAGTTGACTATGACACTACCACACTATCAAGCAGGTTTATTACAGAGAAATTAGAAGATAAGCTTCAGGCCAGGCACAGTGGCTCACACCTGTAATCCCAGCACTTTGGGAGGCTGAGGCTGGTGGATCACCTGAGGTCAGGAGTTCAAGACCAGCCTGACCAACATGGTAAAACCCCATCTCTACTAAAAAACACACACACAAAAATTTGCTGGGTGTGGTGGCAGGTGCCTATAATCCCAGCTACTTGGGATGCTGAGGCAGGAGAATCATTTGAATCCAGGAGACGGAGGTTGCAGTGACCCCAAGATCATGCCATTGCACTCCAGCCTGGGCGACAAAAAAGTGAAACTCTGTCTCAAAAAAAAAAAAAAAAGCCAGGCGCGGTGGCTCACGCCTGTTAATTCCAGCACTCTGGGAGGCTGAGGTGGGCAGATCACTTGAGGTGGGGAGTTCAAGACCAGCCTGACCAACATGGTGAAACCCTTTCTCTACTAAAAATACAAAAATTAGCTGGGTGTGGCATGCACCTGTATTCGCAGCTACTCGGGAGGCTGAGACAGGAGAATCGCTGAAACCTGGGAGGCAGAGGTTGCAGTAAGCCAAGATTGCGCCATTGCACTCTAGCCTGGGCAACAAGAACAAAATCCCATCAAAAAAAAAAAGAAGATAAGCTTCAGCTGTAGTCCTACTTCTACTGTGGCTCACACCTATAATCCCAACACTTTGGGAGGCTGAGGCGGGTGGATCACTTGAGCCCAGGAGTTCAAGACCAGTCTGGGCAACATAGCAAGACCCGCCCCCCCACCCCCCCATCTCTACAAAAAATACAAAAACAAAACAAAACAAAAAAACTACATTGTGAACATCTTTCCATGTCAAATAAAGCATCATTTGTAAAGGCTGCATTTTACTCTCCGGGCATTACAATATTTACCCAGACTCCTACTGTTGGAATTTGGGTTGTTTTGGGCTATTGTGAATTTATTACTATTGTAAAAACGCATAAGCTTCATTTTTTAAACTTGAGGGGAAAATGGTTGTTCCTTCCCTTCACAAGTCCAGCTGGCAGTGCCCTTTCTTTCATCCTGTCTCACAATCCCATGAATGTCCCCAGACAACGTCTGCCCTTTCCAGTAGCAGCAATATCTTGATGGGGTGTCACCCAACTGTTCAGCTTTTCCTGCCTTTATTCTGAGGACAAGGACTTACTTAGCACTGTGTCTTTTATGTTGTCAGGTTTTTGTCAGAAGAACCCTCCTAGACCTTTTCACAGCCCCAAACAGCAATGGCAATGGTGTTACTATTACTTGACCCGATCTACCATGTCCCTCACTGCCGGCCCAGCTCCCAGCCTCCTAGTGCCTCCCCGCAACTGCCCCACTGCTATAGCTGCCTCATGTTAACAGGAAGGACAGCCTGTGGGGCTCCGGCTCCCTTCCAGGTGGCTACCATTCCAGTGTCCATTCTTCCTTCTGGTAACAGCACTTCCATTTCTCCTAGAGCAGCCCCTGCCCCAACTCTCAATCCATGTGGCTCTAGAGATGACACTATCTCTAGTTGCGGGAATGGACACGTGACCCAGGCTTGGCCAATCACAGCATTACAGAGAGCCCTGTTGCCACACCATTTCAGCAACAGGCATGCGACCCAATGAAATTTAATTCTGGAACTTTGGTCAGAACTATTCAGTTCAGTGAATCTCTATTTGCTGAGGGTAGGATGTAATCGTGGCTCTGCTGGCAGCCAGCTTCCCACTGCAAGCAGAGAATCTTGCCTGAGAATGAGACCAAGACAGAGGGGGAAACAGAACTGAGAGATGGAGACATGAAACCAAGTCCCAGTGGCATTGCATGAGCCATCAGATCCAGTCTTGCTTCAATCTTCAGTCACATTAGCAATAAATTCCCTCTACTGCCTGAACCAGGTTGAGTAGGTTTCTTTTGCTTATGACTGCCAAACTCTTGATGAATCACTGCCACCCCTGCCCTGCTTGTCTGCCCATGAGGTACTTGTCCCTACCCTCTAGGTAATAACTCCCAAATCTATACCTCTTCCAACCCCTATTCCCACTCCCAATTTTTTTTTTTTTTTATACAGTCTCACTCTGTTGCCCAGGCTGGAGTGCAATGGCACGATCTCAGCTCACTGCAACCTCCGCCTCCCAGGTTCAAGTGATTCTCCTGCCTCAGCCTCCCGAGTAGCTGGGATTGCAGGCAACTGCTACCATGCCCAGCTAATTTTTGGATTTTTTAGTAGAGATGGGGTTTCACCATGTTGGCCAGGCTGGTCTCAAACTCCTGACTACAGGTGATCCACCCACCTCAGCCTCCCAAAGTGCTGGGATTACAGGCGTGAGCCATCGCGCCCGGCATCCTACCCCCATTTTCAAATTTCCAGCTACTCAGCGGGAAATCATCTTCCATCTTCCATCTACCATCAAAATCATCTTCCAGCTCCCACCTACTCCAGGGTCTAAGCACCTATGTCTGCTCTTGGCCCCTACACCCTTGTATATCCAGGAGTTCTCAACCTTTTCTGCATCACAGATCCTATACCCACAAAATTCATATCTAATTTCTAGAGGCTCCCTTCAAGCTCTCTGCTTTAGGCCAGGCATGGTGGCTCATGCCTATAATCCCAACACTTTGGGAGGCTGAAGCGGGAGGATCACTTGAACCCAGGAGTTTGAGACCAGCCTGGGCAACATACTGAGACCTCATCTCTACAAGAAATATAAAAATTAATCGTGTGGTGGCAAGCACCTGTAGTCCCAGCTACTTGGGGAGGCTGAGATGTGAGGGTCGCTTGAGCCTGCGACGTTGAGACTGCAGTGAGCTATGATCATGCCACTGCACTACACTGCACTCCAGCCTGGGTGACAAAACAAGACCCTGTCTCAAAAAAATAAATAGAATCTCGGCTGGGTACGGTGGCTCACGCCTGTAATCCCAGCACTTTGGGAGGCCAAGGCGGGAGGATCATGAGGTCAGGAGATCAAGACCATTGTGGCCAACATGGTGAAACCCTGTCTCTACTAAAATACAAAAAATTAGCTGGGTACAGTGGTGCGCGCCTGTAGTCCTAGCTACTCGGGAGGCTGAGGCAGGGGAATCGCTTGAACCTGGAAGGCGGAGGTTTCAGTGAGCAGAGATCGCGCCACTGCACTCCAGCCTGGCCACAGAGCAAGACTCTGTCTAAAAAAAAAAAAAAAAAAAAATCTCTGCTTTAACTCATTTGACAAAGCACAGCATTTATCTTCCTAGATCATCACTCTGATTAGGTCACTCCCTTACTCAGAAACCTTCAGTGTTTTCTCCTTTGTCTTCAGAATAAAATTTAAGACCTTTGGTCAGGTACGGTGATCAGACCTGAAATCCCAGCACTTTGGGAGGCTGAGGTGGGCAGATCACGAGGTCAGGAGTTTGAAACCAGCTTGACCAACATGGTGAAACCCCATCTCTACTAAAAATACAAAAATTAGCTGGGCGTGTTGGTGCATGCCTGTAATCCCAGCTACTCAGGAGGCTTGAGGCAGGAGAATCGCTTCAATCTAGGAGGCGGAGGTTGCAGTGCCTGGGCAACAGAGAGAGACTCCATCTCAAAAAAAAAAAAAAATTTAAGCCCTTTACCCAGACATTCTATGTCCTCTATGATCTTTGCCTTTCCAAAGTGATTTCCCTTGCTTTTTGTATTAGTCATAGTTCTCCAGAGAAACAGAACCAATAGAATGGTAATATATATTATTTATATATTACATATAAAACCATTCTGGCCATGTGCAGTGCCTCACACCTGTAATCCCAGCACTTTGGGAGGCCGAGGCAGGTGGAACACTTGAGGTCAGGAGTTCGAGACCAGCCTGGCCAACGTGGTGAAACCGCGTATCTACTACAAATACAAAATTAGCTGTGTGTAGTGATGTGTGCTTGTAATCAGCTACTTGGGAGGCTGAGGCAGGAGAATCATTTGAACCCAGGAAGTTCAATGGGCCGAGGTTGCAGTGAGCTGAGATCGAACCACTGCACTCCAGCCTGGGCGACAGAGGGAGACTCCATCTCGAAATAATAATAATAATAAAAAATAAAACCATTCTCTACATAGAGAGTGGTTATATATACATATAGAATGGTCTATATATAATAAATTATATAATTATATAATCATATATAATATATAAATTATATATAATATATAATCGCTATATATAAAATATACATACATATATAGAGAGAGAAAGATTTATTATAAGAGATTTATTATAATTGGCTCACTCACACGACTATGGAGGACAAGTCCCAAGATACACAGGGTGAGTCACTGAGCTGGAGACCCAGGAGAGCCAATGGTGTAGCTCCAGTCCAAGCCTGAAGGCCTGAGAACCAGGAGAGCTGATGTTTCAGTTCCAGTCCAAAGGCCAGCAGGCTCAAGACTGAGGAAGAGCCAGTGTTTCTCTTCGAGGTCTGAAGGCAAGAAAAATTCTCCTTTAGTCAAGGGAGGGTCAGCCTTTTTGTTTTATGTTGGCCTTCAACTGATTGGATGAGAGGGCAATTTGTTTTGCTCCGTCTCCTGATTCAGATCTTAATCTCATCCAGAAACAAGTTTGCAGACACACCGAAAATAATGTTTGACCAAATATCTGGGCACCCCATGGCCCAGTCAAGTTGACATATAAAATTAATCATCACACCTTCCACTACACACCTATGCTACAGCTAGACTGTATACTACTTAGTATCATGCAGGCAAGAACCACGACTTCTTACCTCTCTGCCACTGCTCATGCTGATCCTCTTCCCTAAAACACCTTTCCTGCTTATCCATCCAACATGTCAAGTCCACTCTCCTTCCCACCATGAACTGTACATTTTGCCAACATCCACCTTGTGTCCTTTCCCACCTCTGTGCCTCTGTGGATTCAGTGGCTCCCTTCTCTGTCTGCCAAACTCCACTCTTCTCTCCTTCAAGGACTAGCCTAGGCCTCAGTTTTGAAATATCCTGACAACCCTAGGCAACCAATCAGTCTTATATCACTTTGTATTTAAAGCATCTCATATTGGAATTATTTGTATCTATTTATGCTAAACTGTTAGGCCATGAGCAGGCAGAGATCTTATTCATTTTTTGTATTCTTTTACCTAATTTCCTGGCACACTGCCATCCCTCAAAAATGTTTGATAAATGATGCATGAATGAATACAACACCACCTCTTACACAAAGCCAGCTCTGCTTCCCACTGCCAAAAGGGATTGCTGGCTCCTCTAAACCCCCAGAGCACTTATGAGAGCCCCTCTCCAGGCCCTCTGTCTGGGCTATCATGTTTACCCACGCTTTTTCTACCCTACTGCAAGCTCTCAGGGGCAAGCTTGGTTTCGGATGCATTGCTGTGCCCCTCACAGTCCTCTTCAGATCCCTAGAACACTTTGGCTGAATGAGAGAAGCCTCATACTGCATTCTCTGCCAAATGCAAAAGACTGCAAATCCACCACCATCTCCCCAAGGGCCTGCCAAGATTTACTAAAGAAGAGGAAGATATTAAAGAGGCTCTCCTCCAAGGTCTTCAGGCTTGGGATTTGTGTGAGAAAATTCTAATTTAAGACTTTCTGTATGATTCATAGGCGAAAACTACAAAGAAAACCAACGAAGTGATTACCACACAAATTCAGCTAGTGGCCGCCTCTAAAGGGGGTTAGAATCTGGAAGGGATGGTGGTACTAGGGGGGCAGTGCTGGCAGTGTTCTATTTCATGACCTGGGTGATGATTACATGGATGTTTGCCTTATCATTATTTATTCTATGGTACGTTTTATTTGCTTTTCTTACGTGTAATAGTTCACTAAAAAATAAAAGACCAGGTGCAGTGGTTCATGCCTATAATCCTAGCACTCTGGGCGGCTGAGGAGGGTGGATCACTTGAGGTCAGGAGTTCAAGACCAGCCTGGCCAACAGGGCCCATCTCTTCTAAAAATACAAAAATTAGCCAGGCATGGTTTGAAAGGCTGAGGCAGGAGAATGGCTTGAACCCAGGAGGCGGAGGTCGCAGTGAGCCAAGATGGTGCCATGGCACTCCAGCCTGGGTGACAGAGCAAAACACTGTCTCAAAATAAATAAATAATAAAAGTTAGGGCCAGACACAGTGGCTCAAGCCTGTAATCCTAGCACTTTGGGAGGCTGAGGCGGGCAGATCACTTGAGATCAGGAATTCGAAACCAGCCTGGCCAACATGATGAAATCCCGTTTCTACTAAAAATACAAAAACTAGCAGGTGTGGTGGTGGGTGCCTCAGCTACTTGGGAGGCTAAGGCAGGAGAATCACTTGAACCCAGGAGATGGAGGTTGCAGTGAGAGGAGATCATGCCACTGCACTCCAGCCTGGGCAACAGAGTGAGACTCTGTCTCAAAAAAAAAAAGTTAAAGCCTAGGCAACATAGCAAGACCTTCGTCTCTACAAAAAAATATAAAAATTAGCCGGGAATGGTGGTGTACATCTGTAGTGCTAATTACTCAGGAGGCTGAGCTGGGAGGATCATTTGAGCCAGGAGGTCAAGGCTGCAGTGAGCCAAGATCACACCACTGCACTCAAGCCTGGGCAACAGAGTGAGACCACCGTCTCAAAAAAATAAATAAAAATTAATTAAAGTTAAAAATAATTAAAGTATCTCTGTTGTTGCCAAAAGGTTGATGTGTTATATAATTCATATCACTGAGACTGCAGCCCACCCCTCTTTCCTGATTCCCCTGGCTGGTCCTGGCCCAGACCTCTCGAGGAGCCCCCCCAACCCTACTGCCAGGACTCCAGCCATGTTCCTGGTTTACCTGCTGCACCACAAGGGGTTACAGCTGCTGAGGCTGCCTCCACTAAGGGATCTGCTCCCTCTGCAGCCCCTCCAGCTGTTCAGCCTCCCTCCTCCACTTATGTCCACATCATTATGCTTGTCTAGGGACCCGGACCCTTCCTGGAGGCAGAGAAAGGGGAGGAACTCACCAAACCTGTTTCCTTCTTGCCTTTTCTCTAACTGGCCCAGGCTTGCCTCCTTCATCTTGCTTACACATCTCTGGCGAAGATAATCCGGGTCACTGAACAAGGGTGGATGAGAAAGGATAGGGGAAAGAGGAAAGTCTAGAAATAAATGAGCAACTCTGTCTCCATCCTGTAGGCCCTTGTCCGTCTCTCCAATCTCATCAGGACCACGTACTCACTCACTGGGCTCCAGCCATGCCGCCCTGGTTGCTGTTCCTCGGACACACTAAGTTTATTCTGCCTAGCTCAGAGCCTTTGCTCTTGCTGTTCCCCCTGGTTATCTGTACACTCCTGCTCCTTTCTACCCCACAAGAATTTGCTCCAATACCACCTCTTCAAGAAGACCTCCTCCTTCTCAGCTTAACTAGCAACCCCCACCTGCTATCACACACAGCTTTGCTTCCCTCATAGTGCTTATCTCTATCTGAAATGGTCTCAATTCTTTATTTTTCTTACTGTCTCCTCCCATTAAAGCCAAGTAAAGCCCAGTAAATCCAAGGGCTTGCTTCATCACTGTACCCTCAGCGCTAGAATATAGTGCATACTCAATAGAAATCTGTTAAAGAAATACAATAGGCCAGGCACGGTGGCTCACTCCTGTAATTCTAGCACTTTGGGAGGCCGAGGCTGGCGGATCACAAGGTCAGGAGATCGAGACCATCCTGGCTAACACAGTGAAACCCCGTCTCTACTAAAAATACAAAAAAATTAGCCAGGCGTGGTGGCGGGCGCCTGTAGTCCCAGCTGCTGTGGAGGCTGAGGCAGGAGAATGGCGTGAACCCAGGAGGCGGAGCTTGCAGTGAGCCGAGACTGCACCACTGCACTCCAGCCTGGGCGACAGAGCGAGACTCCGTCCCAAAAAAAAAAAAAAGAAATACAATAAGACCAATCCCTACTCAAGGAATTAAGGACTCCCAGTGGGACAAACAATAATTAAAACAAGGCTGGGTGGGTGCACTGGCTCACGCCTGTGATCTCAGCACTTTGGGAGGCTGAGGCAGGCAGATCACCTGAGGTAAGGGGTTCGAGACCACCCTGGCCAACATAGTGAAACATCGTCTCTCCTAAAAATACAAAAAAAATTTAGCCAGGTGTGGCGGCACACGCCTGTAGTCCCAGCTACTCAGGAGGCTGAGGTAGGAGAATCACTTGAACCTGGGAGGCGGAGGTTGCAGTGGGCCGAGATTGCGCCACTGCATTCCAGCCTGGGCGACAGAGCGAGACTCCATCTCAAAATAATAACAGTAATTAAAACAAGCACTAGGACAGGGTATGTATAAGGTGTAGAGGAATTGGAAAAGCAGAATATTCACAATAGTTCTAGCTAACATTCGTTAGGTACTTCCTACACTCCAGGCACCGCTCTAAGTATTTAGTATGTTATTATCTCACTTGAAATTCACAACAGCTCTGAAATGTATAAATTATCAGCAAAAGTCAGGCATGGAGAGGTTAGTAATGTTTGCACAAATTCATGCAGCTGGTAGGTGGAAGGGCTGGGATTCAAACTCAGAGCTGATCATGGAAGTTTTCCCAAAGGAGCAAGGTCTGATCTGCGTCTGGAGGAGCTGCCCAGACTGGCTGGGCCAGGATAGAGCATGCTGTGTCCTGGCAGAAAGAACAGGCGCGTTCAGGTACACAGGCATGGAAAAGCAGGATGCTCAGGGGATGGATGATCTCACAAAGTGTTCAACACAAGAAGACAGACACCAATGACTCCCTTTGGTTCAGAAACAGACAACATCAGGGCAATAATATTTCGGAGGATAATAATTGGGAGAGGGCCTGAGGAAGGCTTCTGAGGTGCTCGTAATATTCCGTATTTTGATCTGGAAGGTGGTAATAAGGGTATGCCCACTTTGTACAAATTCATTACGCCATACAATTAAGATCTGTACACTTTATAGGATGCATTTTATATATATATGTGAAATTTATTATATATTCTTATGTTTTTATGTTTTTATTTTTTGATATGGAGTCTCGCTCTGTAGCCCAGGCTGGAGTGCAGTGGCGTGATCTCAGTTCACTGCAACCTCTGCCTCCTGAGTCCTGGTCAAGCAATTCTCCTGCCTTAGCCTCCCAAGTAGCTGGGATTACAGGCACGTGCCACCATGCCCAGCTAATTTTTGTGTTTTTAGTAGAGATGGGGTTTCATCATGTTGGCCAGGCTGGTCTTGAACTCCTGACCTTGTGATCCGCCCATCTCAGCCTTCCAAAGTGCTGGGATTACAGGCGTGAGCCACTGCGCCCGGCCTATTTTTTATTTTTTTGGAGACAGAGTCTCATTCTGTCACCCAGGCTGGGGTGCAGTGGCACAATCTCGACCCACTGCAACCTCCACCTCCAAGGTTCAAGCAATTCTCCTGTCTCAGCCTCCCAAGTGAGCGATCTGGGCTCACTGCAGTCTCTGCTTCCCGGGATCAAGGGAAGCTGGGATTACAGGCACGCGCCACCATGTCCAGCTAATTTTTTTTATTTTTAATAAAGGCAGGGCTTCATCATGTTGGCCAGGCTGGTCTCAAACTCCTTACCTCAGGTGATCCACCCCACTCGGCCTCCCAAAGTGCTGGGATTAGAGGCGTGAGCCACTGCACCCGGCCTTTATTTATATATTTATTTTCTTTTGACTCAGGATCTCACTCTGTCACCGAGGCTGGAGTGCAGTGGCACGATCTCAGCTCACTGAAGCCTCGACGTCCTGGGCTGAAGGAATCCGCCCACCTCACCCTGCTGAGTAGCTGGGACTACAGGTGTACACCACCATACCTGGCTAATTTTATTATTTTTTGTAGAAATGGAATCTCGCTATGTTGCCCAAGCTATCCTCGAACTCCTGGGCTCAAGCGATCCTCTTGCCTCAGCCTCCCAAATTGTTAGGATTACAGGCGTGAGTCACCATGCCTGGCCAAGAACAGGATTTGATATATAGAAATTTGACATAAGAAGATAGAGCTGCCTGCAGAGAGAAGGTCAAAAGAACAAGATCCAAGGGACAGCTGAGAAAAGGTCACTCACTGAATCTTCCCCTAATTAAGCAGATTCAGATTCAGATACAGTAGCATTTACTGAGTATTTGTGGACCTGGGGTGCTGTGCTAGGGTAACCCTGCCTGAGAATAAGCCAGGACCAAGACAGGTATAGGAGCTGAAGCTCAGAAAGGTGGCATGACTTGTCTGACATCACACATCTAAGTGGTAGAAGTTATTGTTGCTAGAAACCTTCCATTTCTGTTTCTAAGACACGGCTCAAAACAATAAGTATTGGCCCCAATTGGAGGCGGAGTTTTGGCTCAGAGGAAGTGAAGGGGAGGCCCTGGCTGCTCTGGCGGCGTTGGTGGCTTCCTGCCCAGAAGACCACACCCAGCTTCAAAATCACCATTCTGGGTAGTCAAGTTGTTGCTAGGCACCTAAAGAGGCCCCTGAGCTTTGCAGAGCCAACTAAGGGCAGTTAACCTCATCTCACTGCAAGGTCAGATGCAGAACAGAGAAGTGAAGCCTTCCCTTTGTAGTTTTAGTTTTTGTTTTATTTTGTTCTCATCTCCATCCCTACTCCTTCCACAGGAATTAGTAGTCTCACTCCTTGTTCCCTCCACAACATAGCACCTAGTGGTCACTGATGAACTGTAGATACTTGCGTTTGCTAAAAGGAAATATCTTAAGAAGTAGCAACTGTGGCTGGGCACGGTGGCTCATGCCTGTAATCCCAGCACTTTGGGAGGCCGAGGTGGGCGGGTCACGAGGTCAAGAGATCAAGACCATCCTGGCCAACATGGTGAAACCCCATCTCTACTAATAATACAAAAATTAGCTGGGTGGTGGCACGTACCTGTAGTCCCAGCTACTTGGGAGGCTGAGGCAGGAGAATCCTTTGAACCCGGGAAGTGAAGGTTGCAGTGAGCTGAGATCGCGCCATTGCACTCCAGCCTCGTAACAGCGAGAGACTCTGTCCCAAAAAAAAAAAAAAAAAAAAAAAAAAGCCAGGCACGTTGGTTCACACCTGTAATCCCACCACTTTGGGAGGCCGAGGCGGGTGGATCACGAGGTCAGGAGATCGAGACCATCCTGGCTAACACAGTGAAGTTCCATCTCTACTAAAAACACAAAAAATTAGCCAGGCGTGGTGGCGAGCGCCTGTAGTCCCAGCTATTCGGGAGGCTGAGGCAGGAGAATGGCATGAACCCGGGAGGCGGAGCTTGCAGTGAGCCGAGATCGTGCCACTGCAGTCCAGCCTGGGTGACAGAGCGAGATTCTGTCTCAAAAAAAAAAAAAAAAAAAAGAAAGAAAGAAAAGAAGGAACAATCATGTCTCCCACAAAAGTCAAAGTGCTCCTTGAGGATCCCCCAGGTGCAGGCCCTGTGTTCAATGCAAAGAACATAGAGAGTCTCCCTCTTCATGGAGCTCACAATCTGCCTGGCACACAAACAAGATGCTGCACTGCAGTGTGATGCTTAGAACGGGGCATGGCACATAACATCTATTTGCTGCATGAGCAAGTACCAAGAACTAAAGCTAAGGTGTTGTAGGAGCTCACAGGGGGGCTTCAAGTGCTAGTTCAAGGCAGAAATCAAAGAAGGCTTCATGAAGGTGACCGTGTCTATCTGCATCATAAAGAATGAACGGTTTGGGAGGCCGAGGTAGGCAGGTCACTTGAGCCTAGGAGTCCGAGACCAGCCTGGGCAACATAGTGAAACTCCTTCTCTACTAAAAATACAAAAAATTAGCCGGGCATGATGGCACATATCTGTACTCCCAGCTACTCGGGAGGCTGAGATGGGAGGATCACCTGAGCCTGGGAAGTCAAGACCACTGCACTCGAGCTTGGGTAACAGGAATGAGATCCTGTCTCAAAATGAATAAATAAACAAAGAACGAACAAACAGGAGTAGGCTGGCAAAGATTCAGGGAGGGGCATTCCAGGCCGAGGGAAAATGTCCAATTGTCTAATACACGCGTAGCAGTGGGTGGAAAGAGAATGCTTAGCAAAAGAGTCAAGTCATTGTCAAGCGCATTGTACTGAGCTTGAAAACTCAGTCAGTGGGAAACTGACCACACGTGATGCTCTGGGAGGACCAGCTGCACTTGAATTCTGCAGCCACCACCATCACTACCACAGTCGACTCCTCGTGGCCCCCACACCCGCTGGAGCTGGCCTCCTCTCTGGCAGCCAGGGCCTGGCTCCCACTCACTGCTCAGGGAGTAGCTGCCCAACAGATGACATGTTTTTCCATGGCACAAGACAGTTGCTAGGGATCTCATATTACCTTGTGGTCCTAACACTGGTTTTTCCCAGCAGCCATCTCGCAGGAGCACTTTTCAATAACTAGATGAAACTATTATCTGTGGAACTTGCAGTCAAAATAATCACAAAGGGGAAATAGACATCTTAGAAATACAATATGAAAGTATTTCTACATTGACTTCCTCCTTCCCCCAAGACTCACGGACAGTTTTTAGGGTTCTTTAGAAGTGAGGTCTAGATTGATTCAAGAAGTAATGACAGACACAGGCACCATCTCAGAGGTGCAGCAATAGAAATGGGGAATTCCTCTATTCCCGAATCCTCACAGAGCCCTTGAAACAGTGGAGCTGCTCTATTATTTGACATTCAGGTAGTATGACCTTGTGGCAAGGGCATGAGGCTAGGGCCAGATGAAACGAGAGATGAACTGTAGCTTCTCCACTTACTAGGTTTCTTTGGGACAATCTAATCTGTAAATTCACTTCCATAACAAAGAACTGGTACCACACGGTTGTTGGGAAACAAAGCCGGTTTCGGAACGTGAAAGTTGAGCCCTGGCTCTGTCACTTACCTCTCTAAACCTCACTTGTGCCTTAGTGGTTTGAGTCCATACCTAAATCCTCTACCTTACACTTCTTGCTGGAAAGTAAAAGGCCAAGTACTGTCATACAGCTGCCAAAAAAATTTTTTTTACTTTTTTTTTTTTTTTTTTTTTGAGACAGTCTTGCACTGTTGCCCAGGCTGGAGTGTGGTGGTGTGATCTCGGCTCACTATAACCTCTGCTTCCGAGGTTCAAGGGATTCTTGGGCCTCAGCCATCCGAGTAGCTGGGATTACAGGCATCCAAAACCACGCCCAGCTAATCTTTGTATTTTCAGGAGACGGGATTTCACCACGTTGGCCAGGCTGGTCTCAAACTCCTGGCCTCAAGTGATCCACCTGCTTTGGCCTCCCAAAGTGCTGAGATTACAGGCGTGAGCCACCACACCCAATCAATTTTTTAAATAAAGTAAATCTCTGTATGTTGATAGCAAAAGGCCTCTAAGACTTATTGAGTAATGAAAAAATATACACTAAACATGCATATTTTTATGTAAATTCTAAAGGAATATATATGTGTATCTGCTCACATAAATATAATTTGTATTTTCTGCTCACATATATATATAATTTGTATTTTCTGGAAGGATACATAAGAAACTGTTAATAATGAGAAGAGGGCCTTTAAGTTTTCTTTTTATATCCTTCTATTCTCCTGGACTTTTCTATTCATATGCAAATATATATTTTTATATATATTACATATAAATATATACATTTATATAAAATATATAAACTTTGAAATTTATATATAAATATGTAAATCTATATATGTATATTCTTTTTCTGAGACAGGGTCTCATTCAGCCACCTGAGTTGGAGTGCAATGGCACAATCACAGCTCACTGCAGCCTTGACCTCATGGGCTCAAAGGATCCTCCCGCCTCAGCCTCCTGAGAAGCTGGGAACTACAGGCATACACCACCACACCCGGCTAATTTTTTAATTTTTTGTAGAGACAGGTCTTGCTATGTTGCCCAGGCTGGTCTTGTACTCCTGGCCTCAAGTGATCCTCCCATTCTGGCCTCCCAAACTGCTGGGATTACAGGCATGGCCTCTACTGACATTTTGTTTTGTTTTGTTTTGAGACAGAGTCTCGCTCTGTCGCCCAGGCTGGAGTGCAGTGTCACGATCTCCGCTCACTGCAAGCTCCGCCTCCTGGGTTCACACCATTCTCCTACCTCAGTTTCCCAAGTAGCTGGGACTACAGGTGCCCGCCACCACACCGAGCTAATTTTTTTTGTATTTTTAGTAGAGACGGGGTTTCACAGCGTTAGCCAGGATGGTCTCGATCTCCTGACCTCGTGATCCGCCTGCCTTGGCCTCCCAAAGTGCTGGGATTACAGGCGTGAGCCATGCGCCTAGCCTCTACTGACATTTTTTAAAGGTAAAATAAATACTTGCAGGACAGGTGTGGTGGCTCACACTTGTAGTCCCAGCTAAAAATGAGACCCAGGCTCTTAAAAAAAAGTCAATAGGAATTACCTAGGTAGTGAGATTAGGAACCATTTTTTTTTCATACTTTTTCTGTATCAAATGAATCTAAGAAATGTTATTTTAAATTGTAAAATAGAGATTTTTAAAAAGCAAAAGAAGGGCCAAGCACAGTGGTTCACGCCTGTACTCCCAGCACTTTGGGAGGCCGAAGTGGGTGGATCACAAGGTCAGGAGTTCGAGACCAGCCTGGCCAATATGGTGAAACCCCATCTCTACCAAAAATACAAAAATTAGCCGGGTATGGTGGCAGGTGCCCCATAGTCCCAGCTACTCAGGAGGCTGAGGCAGGAGAATCGCTTAAACCCAGGAGGCGGAGGTTGTATTGAGCCGAGATCGCGCCACTGTACTCCAGCCTGGGAGACAGAGCAAGACTCTGTCTCCAAAATAAATAAATAAATAGCAAAAGAAGAAACACCATGCATACAGGAGATTCTCAAGAAATGTTAAATTAACATTTCCATACATGAGGGATGAAGGCCCACACCTTGGACAGACATCTAAGGCTCAGATCCTATCTCCACACTTATTAGCCATATTGCTTAACTGCTGGACCTCAGACTTCTCCTCTGTAAAATAGGTAGATTTACTATTTACCTCACATGATTGTTGGGATTCAATGCATCATAGATGTATCAGTAGAGACTTTGGCACACAGTAAACCATCCCAACTAAATGTTCTACAGGTTGATGATTGGGAGGTGTAGTATTTAGTCTTCACACCAAAGAGTTTTTTTTGTTTGTTTTTTTTTTTTTTTTTTGAGATGGAGTTGTGCTCTTGTTGCCCAGGCTGGATTGCAATGGAGCAATCCAAGCTCACAGCAACCTCCACCTCCCAGGTTCAAGCAATTCTCTTGCCTCAGCCTCCAAAGTAGCTGGCATTACAGGCATGTGCCACCATGCCCGGCTAATGTTGTATTTTTAGTAGAGACGAGGTTTCTCCATTTTGGTCAGGCTGGCCTCGAAATCCCAACCTCTGGTGATCTGCCCGCCTCAGCTTCCAAAAGTACTGGGATTATAGGCATGAGCCACTGCGCCCGGCCAAGAGCTTTTTAAGATTTGCCAGAGTAGGTGGTATTACTCAAGCACACAATAGGAATTTTTTTGTTTTTTTGAGATGGAGTCTCACTCTGTCACTTAAGCAGGAGTGCAGTGGCGTGATCTCTGCTCACTGCAACCTTCACCTCCCAGGTTCAAGCAATTCTCGTGCCTCAGCCTCCCGAGTAGCTGAGACTACAGGCATGCGCCACGATGCCTAGCTAATTTTTTTATTTTTAGTAGATACGGGGTTTCACCATGTTGGCCAGGCTGGTCTGGAACTCCTGACCTAAAGCGATCCACCCACCTTGGCCTCCCAAAGTGCTGGGATGACAAGCATGAGCCACCGCGCCCAGCCATATAATGGGGATTTCAAGACTAATTTATTGTATATCCCACTCTTCCTACAGCATTCTCAGTTCAATGTTAAGCCTGAGGCCAAGCATTGGAGGGCTGACCTCCATGACCCCCACAAATGGCCATGATGAACTCTCCTACATAATCAGTGGTTCTGGACCGGGGCACAGACCCTCACCCCCACCCCCAGGACATTTGACAGTGTCTGGAAACATTTTTGGTTGTCACATCCAGACAGATGCTACTGGCATCTGGCAGGTAGAGGTCAGGGATGCTGCTAAACATCCTCCAATGCACAGGGCACGCCCCTACAACAAAGAGTTATCTGGCCCAAAATGTCAATAGTGCCAAGGCTGAGGAATTCTGTACTAGGGTCACTCAATTCAAGAAACCTCAGCTGACTAGGCGTGGTGGCTCGTGCCTATAATCCCAGCACTTTGGGAGGCTGAGGTAGGAGGATCATTTGAGCACAGGAGTTCAAGAACAGTCTGGGCAACATAGCAAGGCCCTGTCTCTACAAAACAATTTAAAAATTAGCTGGGTGTGGTAGCACATACCTGTAGTCCTAGCTACTTGTGAGGCTGAGGTAGGAAGATCACCTGAGCCCAGGAGGTCAAGGCTACAGTGAGCAGTGATCCTACCACTCAACTGCAGCTTCAGTGACCGAGAGAGACCCTGTGTCAAAAAAAAAAAAAAAAAAAAAAAAAAAAAAAAAAAAAAAAGCTGGCCTCGGTGGCTCATGCCTGTAATCCCAGCACTTTGAGAGGCCAAGACAGGTGGATCACCTAAGGTCAGGAGTTCAAGACCATCCTGGCCAACATGGTGAAATCTTGTCTCTACTAAAAATACAAAAATTCACTGGGCGTGGTGGCACGCCTGTAATCCCAGCTGCTTGGGAAGCTGAGGCAGGAGAATCCCTTGAACCAGGAGGCAGAGGTTGCAGTGAGCTGAGATCGTGCCATTGCACTCCAGCCTGGGTGACAAAAGCTAAACTCCATCTTAAAAAAAAAAGAAAAGAGGCCAGGCGCGGTGGCTCACGCCTGTAATCCTAACACTTTGGGAGGCCGAGGTGGGAGGATCACTTGAGGTCAGAAGTTCGAAACCAGCCTGGCCAACATGGGGAAATCCCGTCTCTACTAAAAATACAAAAATTAGCCAGGCGTGGTGGTGTGTGCCTGTAATCCCAGCTACTCAGGAGGCTGAGGCAGGAGAATCACTTGAACCTGGGAGGCAGAGGTTGCAGTCCGAGATGGTGCCACTGCACTACAGCCTGGGCAACAGAGCAAGACTCTTCAAAAAAAAAAAAAGAAAAAAGTAAAAGAAAAAGAAAAGAAAGAAACCTCAGCTGTTGTGTCATAAAATCTGTGAGTCCACCTGTAAAGCCACGTCCTTTACTTGCAGACCAAATCCTAGATCACTGAAGCAGCTGAGAAACTGATGGAGGCCAGGAAATTCCTGAATACCAGGAGTTCCAGATCCCTGCAGACGAAAGGAAATATCTTCAGAATGATTCAAAATATTACAACCCTATCAGTGATACTTACTCCTTTGCCAATGTTACATCTTACTATTCTAATTAAGGATAGAAAACCTTACCTTACAGTGGCCGGGCACGGTGGTTCACATGTATAAGCTTTGGGAGGCCAAAGCAGGCAGATCACGAGGTCAGAGTTTGAGACCAGTCTGGCCAACATCCCGTCTCTACTAAAAATACAAAAAATTAGCCAGGTGTGGTGGTGGATGCTTGTAATCCCAGCTATTTGGGAGGCTCAGGCAGGAGAATCACATGAACCCTGCAGGCAGAGGTTGAAGTGAGCCGAGATCATGCCTTTGCACTCCAGCCCAGGTGACAGTATGAGACTTCGTCTCAAAAAAAAAGAAAAGCTTACCTTACAGTTACTAGAAAGCATAATTAACTCATCTTATGGTCACTATTCCCTGAACACTATATACCACTGCATTCTCATGCTTTTGCCTTCTGTCCAATGATCTACTCCTCTTCCAAAATTCCATTAAAATGTCACTTCTCCACCTTGACTGTCCTCTCTCCTCTGCTTATAATTTTTTTTTTTTTTTTTAAGATGGAGTCTTGCTCTGTCACCCAGGCTGGAGTGCTGTGGTGCGATCTCGGCTGACTGCAAGCTCTGCCTCCCAGGTTCACGCCATTCTCCTGCCTCAGCCTCCTGAGTAACTGAGACTACAGGCACCCGGCTAATTTTTTTGTATTTTTAGTAGAGACGGGGTTTCACCGTGTTTGCCAGGATGGTCTCGATCTCCTGACATTGTGATCTGCCCGCCTCAGCCTCCCAAAGTGCTGGGATTACAGGCGTAAGTCACTGCGCCCGGCCTGTAATTTTTTAAAAAATAAAAAATATTTTATCTTGGTGTTATTTCAAAACGAGATACCAAAAGCAAGGCTGGTTTTACTCCGACATTTCTAACAATGTATTTTTAATGCTTTTTCCTCTCTTCAAAAATGACACACTTCCTTAAAAGTGGGTTTTACATTTCCATTCTAGAACAGTCACAGAGGCAGAGGAAGTACTCAACAAACCCCAGCAGAATCAACAAGAGTTCCAGCATGCAGCTGACCACTCCCTATACCAAAAGCTGTTTCTGAAGTGGCACCAAGTTTGTTAGAGAAGGAGCAGAGCTACAAGTCCCGGAGCCAGGCCACAGGGGCAGACAGGTTCCTCAGAACTGGGTTGTGCTGGGAAGGCAGCTGCTGTTTACCCTGCCTGTCACAGACACAGCTACTGCTCTGTGTCAGCTGTCAGCCACAGAACAGGTCTCCACACACAGAAAAACAAGGATGACCTCTGTTGCTGAAAAAGCAAAACACAGTAGTGTTAGGAGCTTTACAGTAAGTTCTCTTGCAGAAAGGCAAGCTATAGAACAAAGGTGATGGACATGGTGAAACAGCCAATCAAACAGCTCTGTGTACAGGTTACTTACCTCTTATGACAGTTTGACCCCTTTTCTCAGTTCTGTCTAATCTAAATCTTGACTTTGAATACAAAGGACAGGACTGTTCCTATTTCCCAGCACAACAAACACCACAGCCATAGTTCTTATCGCTAGCTCTCATCTACACCTGATAATTATCTCACCTGTCTCCAATTGCTGACTACTAAGCGCTAACCTGATTAATCACCACAGGACATATTTATTGAGGAACAAATTTAGTATTTCAAGGATACCCCAAATGAGTTACTGGTGGGGTTACATAAGCTTTCATTCATGCCACCAAACCAAGATTCATGAATTCTGAAAGTTAAAGTTGATTACCTCTTTGGATACATAAAAACAATATATTAAAGCATGTCACAAAGTGCAAAAAAAAAAGAGGCATCCAGCAGATGAAAAATAGGCTCTTGGAAAAAACCCAAAGCAGCAGGCTGATTGTCCTAACAAGAGGACAGAGAAACTCTTTCTGTAGAAAATAAAGCTGCCTCAGCCAAAGAGAGATCCAGACATGGGTTTTGATGGATTCTTATTACAACCAAAGACAAGCTCAAAGAAAGTGGAAGTTCAGATTTCCCATGGGTGCAGTTGGATCTTGCATCCAAGAGAACGCTTGGTTGACTTCTCATATGTAGGCTGAGCAAGAAGCAAGCAGCAGGACTTAGCCAGTGATTCTGATTCCAGGCTGACATCTCTGTGCTTGAGCTCTGAGCTCCTCAGGCAGGACAGCCTGGAATTGCTCCTGCACCAGCATTTCCACAATCTGCTCTTTTGTGTGGATATCAAGTCTCAGCCACCATCCAGCAAGGTCCTGGGAATGCCTGAGGACATCCCTGGGGCCAGCTGCATCCTCATAGCAGAACTTCCTGAACTTCCGCCGGGAGGCTTTCTAGTATGGTCTTAAAGTCTTCAACAGAGTCTTCACTGAGGCTCTCTGGTGGGAGCCCAGAAGGCTCTCGTGGAACCTGGACCTAGAAAGCAGGTAGTAGGACAACTTCTGGCTCCTCGGCCCATCATTTCGTTGGGTAGTGATCTCATCTGATCATTCTGGACTTCTGTATTTCTTTGTGTTTCTGGGTACACTTCAGTCTCCATTCTGGAACTCTAAGAAAAAACGTTTCAGACTTCTAGGCACAAAGAGAAAAGTAAGAATCAGCAAAAACAGACCATAAAAGCTGTTAAACCACTCTGATCTCATGGATCTGGTCCAGACCCAGGTTCCATCAGCCTTCCAATCTTAACAGGGTTTCTTAATAAAGCTACTAGAAACTCTATTTTTGTCTTCTTCTTGGTAGATCAATTAACACAATTGAGAAAACATGACAGTGGTTTACCAAAATAAGAAATGTAGGTTCTCGAAGCCGACTGAAGAATACTGGCTGTGCTAGAGAACCGTGCATTCATTTTGTCTCTCACTATGAAGTATTTTACATTATGTTGAAACAAGAATTGCATAGGCACATGATTTGCTTGAGAGAGGGCTTTAAAATCATGGGTGTTTGCTTCCTCCAACCATTTTTTTTTTTCCTTTTTGGAGACAGTGTTTTGCCCTGTAGTTCAGGCTGGAGTGCAATGGCACGATCTCAACTCACCGCAACCTCCGCCTCCCAGGTTCAAGCAATTCTCCTGCCTCAGCCTCCTGAGTGGCTGGGATTACAGACACGTGCCACCACCTCCAGCTAAATTTTGTATTTTTAGTAGAGATAGGCTTTCACCAGGTTGGTCAGGCTGTCTCGAACTCCTGACCTCGTAATCTGCCCCCATCGGCGTCCCAAAGTGCTGGGATCACAGGCATGAGCCACCATGCCCGGCCCCTCCAACCATTTTTATATAACATTTGCTATGTCTACAAAGCAATTTATGAAGAGGAGCTAAAAGAGGAGAATAAGGTCAGTTCATTTATATCTAATCCACTAACTTTCTACCTCCCTCCATCTCTTTCATCATGATTAAAGAATAGCAAACATTAACAAGTACTTCAAAGGAGCAGTGCACTATGATTGCACCTGTGAATAGCCACTGCACTCCAGCCTGAGCAACACAGCGAGAGCTCTTAAAAAAAAGAAAAAGAAAAAGAAAGCCAGGCGAGGTAGCTCACGCCTGTAATCCCAGCACTTTGGGAGGCCAAGGTGGGAGGATCAACTGAGGTCAGGAGTTCAAGACCAGCCTGGCCAATATGGTGAAACCCCATCTCTACTAAAAATACGAAAATTATGGCCGGGCATGGTGGCTCACGCCTGTAATCCCAGCACTTTGGGAGGCCAAGGTGGGTGGATCACATGAGGTCAGGAGTTTGAGACCAGCCTGACCAACATGGAGAAACCCTGTCTCTACGAAAATTACAAAAATTAGCTGAGTATGGTGGCGCATGCCTGTAATCCCAGCTACTCAGGAGGCTGAAGCAGGAGAATCGCTTGAACCCAGGAGGCAGAGGTTGCTGTGAGCCGAGATCGTGCCACTGCACTCCAGCCTGGACAACAAGAGCAAAACTCCATCTCAAAAAAAAAAAAAAAAAAGGTGGATCACTTGAGCCCAGGAATTCGAGACCAGCCTGGGTAACATGGCAAAACCCTGTCTTTACAAAAAATACAAAAAAAAAAAAAAAAATTATCTGGGTGTGGTGGCACATGCCTACAGTCCCAGCTACTAGGGAGGCTGAGGTGGGAGAACCACCTGAGCCTAGGAGGTAGAGGCTGCAGTGAGCCGTGATCACGCCACTGCACTCCAGCCTGGGCAACAGAGTCCTTGTCTCCAAAAAAAAAAAAACCCAGGTTAAGATCAAGAATGAAGCACCTCTGATCAGTGTATGGGAGTTGTCAAAATCCTAACAGAGTACGCTTACAACCCTTTGGATATTTGAGAGCTCCAGGATTATCAAACCAGCTATAGTCGTTGGGGGGGCGGGGCGGGGCGCAAATTAAATACCTGTAAAATGCCAGAAAAAAAGCCTTTGCTTCATTTGGGCTAGGGCCCCACTTCAAAAGAGGAGTTATTTACAGGAAAACACATCCTATGTTAATTAACTTTAAAACAAAAGACAGTTCAAATAACAGAAATGACTAAATTAATTCTCACATTAGGGTACAGCCCCATGATGCAGTCACTTTTCAAGGATCATCTTTTTTTTTTTTTTTTGAGACGGAGTCTTGCTCTGTTGCCTAGGCTGGAGTGCAGTGGCACAATCTCGGCTCACTGCAACCTCTGCCTCCCAGGTTCAAGCAATTCTCCTGCCTCAGCCTCCTGCGTAGCTGGGACTACGGCGCGTGCCACCAGGCCAAGCTAATTTTTTTTTTGTATTTTTAGTAGAAACGAAGTTTCACCATGTTAGCCAGGATGGTCTTGATCTCCTGACCTCGTGATCCACCCACCTTGCCTCGGTCTCCCAAAGTGCTGGGATTACAGGTGTGAGCCACCGTGCCTGGCCCATTGTTTTCTTTAATACTCTCTTCCCTCAAAGAACTAATCCCTTCCAGACATATAATACATAGCAGGAGAGTTGACATTTAAAATCCCTCCCACCTCAGAGAATCTCTCAAATCCGTTTCCTGGGCAACAACTGACAGAAGCCAACAATCACTAACACTGACTAGCTGCCATGCACCCAGCACCTAGTCTTCCCTTCTCTAAAGGTTCCCTGACCCATTTCTTAGGAGACTTTAATTGATTCTAGACCCAGCAGCTTGGATATTCTTGGGAGTACACCAATTCTTCTCATATTATCTTGGTTTTTGCTCAGTTAATAAGGTGTGCTCATCCCCCAAAGTAAGCTGTTACTAACCTAGGGTGGTGAGTAGGGAAAAGCAGAATCACTTAGGGGTGACTTGGACTAAAATATTTCATCCAAGACAGGTTGGGTGAAACATTGTGGGAAAGCAAAATCTTGGGAACAACCTAAGTGACCATCAACAGGGAAATGATTGAAGTACAGTCAACCACTCAGTGGTGCCACCACGTAAAAAGTGAAGCAGGCTTATGAGTACTGGTAAGAAAGCTGTCCATATCACAACATGACTAAGGTCCCGATTGATGTGTAGTATGACCCCCCCCATCTGAGGAAATTAAAAATACATACAGGCAAATAAAACCTGATATATCCAAATAATAGAAAGTTACCAAAGAAATTAATTGTATTTACTTCTGAAGGGCAGAAACAGTAGACGGGGGAAACACTTTTCATTCTACATCTTTCTGCATTATTTTCTAACTACACACATGTATTACTTTTGTAACAACTCAAGAGGAAGAAAACTTCTCAGGCTTTCCCCTCCTGCCCAAAAACCTTTCTGAGTGAAAACCCCTAACCCACTTAGGAAAACACCCTTTTATTACTTCTTCTAGCTCCCAGCACCCAAAGTCTTTACAACCCACGTTTCTAGGAACAGACTACCAGTGGGCCTCTTTTTTTTTGAGACAGTCTCACTCTGTCGCCCAGGCTGGAGTGCAGTAGTGTGATCTCGGTTCACTGCAACCTTTCCGCCTTCTGGGTTCAGGTAATTCTCTGCCTCAGCCTCCCGAGTAGCTGGGATTACAGGAGCCCACCACCACACCTGGCTAATTTTTATGTTTTTAGTAGAGACCGGGGTTTCACCATGTTGACCAGGCTGGTCTCAAACTCCTGACTTCGGGTGATCCACCCGCCTCGGCCTCCCAAAGTGCTGGGATTACAGACGTGAGCCACCACGCTCGGCAGTCAGTGGGCCAATTCTTAAGGCTGGCTCTCAAAGATGAACCAGCACCACAATTTACCCGGCTTATAAATCCTATCAGCTTCAGAAGACGACTTACCAAACACAAACTTATCCTCACCAGTTAATAACTCCTTGTCTTTGCTCAAAAACCCAGTGAGAAAAAATAACTCCAGGCCAGGCACAGTGGCTCATGCCTGTAATTCCAGCACTTTGGAAGGCCAAGGCGGGTGGATCACTTGAGATCAGGAGTTCAAGACCAGGATGGCCAACATAGTGAAACCGTCTCTACTAAAAATGGAAAACATTAGCCAGGCGTGGTGACGTACGACTGTAATCCCAGTTACTCGAGGGGCTGAGGCAGGAGAATCGCTTGAACCCATGTGGCGGAGAAGGTTGCAGTGAGGCGACATCGCGGCACTGCAACTCCGGCCTGGGTGACAGAGCGAGACTCCGTCTCAAAAAAAAGAAAAAATAACTCCAGGGCACTGCGCCCTTACTTCCTATCTAACATTGTGCCGAACGTTATAGATAGATAACATAGATCCTCCTCCGTATGATCCTTAGTTCAGGATCATAAACTCTTGATAAATTACTGCCCCAGGAACCTCCAGTGACATCAACCGCTGCTATCATTTGTGGAATTCCGCCGGCCAGACACCCCACACTGCATTCCCTCACAACTGATCCTCCCGATAGCCCATGGGGTAGACACTGTTACTTCCATTCACAGATAAGCAAAGTGAGGCTCGGAGGGAGGGGACTTGCCCAAAGCCACAAGGATGAAAGGTAGTGCGATGACTCAACCGATAAAAATAATCCCGGTTGTGGTGGCGGGGAGCTGAGCCCGACTCCTCCCACTATGCTGCCGCGGCTCCGAAGGCCTAGCCCCGAGTGCGGAAATGGGCTTCTAGGGTCCCAGGACGAGGTCCACCTCCAGAGCTGCAGTGAGGTCCAAGTCAGCCCGAGGAGCCCGCAAGCCCCACATTTCAATCATTTCCCTACCCCAAACGCAGGGACTCCCCGCTCCTGGGGCAGGCAGCCACTGTGGCCGCGAGCAAGCGTACGCGGGGTAGGAAGGAGAAGGAAGGGGACAGGGGGAACGTTCACCTACGCAGCTGCCACCTCGGAGGACGGGGGAGCGGGGGACGAGGGAAGATCAGGATAAGACCCTAACTCCCACAAATGACTCCGGGAAAGGGAGACCACCACTCCCCGAGCTTTGGAGCGCCGCGCGGGAACCGGAAGTCATGCCCCGCCCGGAAGTTAAAAGGAGGGGCATAGTTTGGAAGGTGGCGGTGGGGGGGGCCGGGTCTCTCTAGCCTCCGCGGTACTCCGCAGCTTCATGGTTTTAACTCTAGGTGGTGTTTTGACCGTCCTCAGTCCTTACCGTGCGGAGTTTTGGATACATTCTAAGCAGCTTTTTCGCTCCGGAGAAGTTCTTTGTCTTTCTGAGCCGCAGTTTGCCCAACTGCAAAATGGAAACAGATGAAGCAGGAATTAAGATACTCTAGGAGCTCGCCCACAGCTGAGTCAGGGCCCCATTCTGAGGTTACACCCTTAAGCCTTTGCACCACTCAAAGGAAGGAAACCAAGAGAGAGGGGTGGCTAGCTGCTGTTTGGAGACAGTGGTCCTTGTATTGGCGCCCCGCGGAATCACTCCAGATGAGTCAGTGGATACAGTCTATAGGTCCCGCCTCATTGTACGCAAACAGCAGTGGGCATATGGCCGTGGGGGGTTGATACAGCCTGTCGGAGTGGGACTGTGCGTATGGGAGGCTAAATCTCAGCAGGACTTTTCCAGTTGCTACCAGACTACGCACTGTCGCCTGATGGTTAAGAACTGAAGCTTTAGCCGTGCGCGGTGGCTCACGCCTGTAATCCCAGCACTTTAGGAGGCAGAGGCGGGCGGATCACCTGAGGTCACAGGAGTTCGAGACCAGCTTGACCAACAAGGTGAAACCCAGACTTTACTAAAAATAACAAAAATTAGCCGGGCGTGCTGGCAGGCGCCTGTAGTCCCAGCTGCTCGGGAGACTGAGACAGGAGAATTGCTTGAACCCGGGAGGCGGAGGTTGCAGTGAGCCGAGATTGCGCCACTGCACTCCAGCCCGGACGAGGGAGCAAGACTCCATCTCAAAAATGAAGCTTTGAAGTCATACTGATATGGTTTGCGTCTGATCACACAGGTTCAATGACACAGCCGGCTAGAGCAAGCAGAGATGCTAACCACTGCAGCCGCGATCTTAACCCTGAAGGGGAGGGATTGAGCTGTTAGAGAGAGGTACTCAGTTGACTTATCCCTCTCTCTTTCCAGCTGGCGTATCCGAATGGGCTGAGCTACCGGATTAAGAGGGACACCCCAAAGCCCCCATTGCTGGGTTATTGCTCCAGAGCCAATGTCCTTAGGGAAACGAAGATACGCCCTTTGTCTACACTGCCACTGCTGGTCTGTAAACTCCTAGACGGCCAGCTGGTGGTTCACAAACCAGGACTCCTTGCTCTGGCCCTACTCCTACCTACCAGAATGACCGTGAACACTTCCCCACTCACTCCTACAACCAGGTTTCCATCTTCTCTCTCAGCTTAGGTTTCCCTAATTGTAAAATAAAAGGGTTGGACTAGGTTAAGGACTTCCAGCTGTTTCTCTCTCCCACACTCTAAGGTTCCTTAGGAATGCTTCAGAAGACAGCAGGGGTTGGGGCAAGGACGCCACCTGAGTCCCAGAGCAACTCCAATTTCATAGGTACATAAATTTATGTGAAAGTATATACGTTTAGGCTTGTGTAAGATTATTTTGTCATCCCAGGTAAAATTCAGCCTTTGTGCTTCATCTTTCCCCACCCTCCTGCTCACTCAGTTTGCTCCGAGAACACTGACCTTCTGGTTATTTTGCAAATCTGACAAGCTCATCTTCACTTCTTTTTTTTTTTTTTGAGACGGAGTTTCACTGTTGTTGTCTAAGCTGGAGTGCAATGGTGTGATCTCGACTCACTGCAACCTCTGCCTCCCGGATTCAAGCGATTCTCCTGCCTCAGCCTCCCAAGTAACTGGGATTACAGGCACGAGCCACCACACCCGGCTAATTTTTTGTACTTTTAGTAGAGATGGGGTTTCACCATATTGGCCAGGCTGGTCTCAAACTCCTGACCTCAGGTGATCCGCCCACCTCGGCCTCCCAAAGTGCTGGGATTACAGGTGTGAGCCACCATGCCCGGCCTTTTTTTGAGACAGAGTCTCATTCTGTCACCCAGGCTGGAATGCAGTGGCATGATCTCGGCTCACTGCAACTTCCACCTCCTGGGTTGAAGTGATTCTCTTGCCTCAGCCTCCCAAGTAGTTGAGATTACAGACTTGCACCACCGTGTCCAGCTAATTTTTGTATTTTTAGTAGAGACAGGGTTTTGCCATGTTCCCCAGGCTGGTCTCGAACTCCTGACCTCAAGCGATCCACCCACCTCAGCTTCCCAAAGTGCTGAGATTACAGGCGTGAGCCGTCACACCCGGCCTCATCCTCACTTCTTTTGCTGATCTCTGCTTGCAGTGCTCTTTCCTGAGATCTGTTCACCCAGGTTCCAGTTCAACTGTAGCGTCTCCTTTTCTGCCCACCTCCTCTATCCCCCGACCCTGGGCACCCTTCCAATTCCTTTATAACCTGTTATTTTGCTTTTGTAATTACCTAGTTATTTTCTATCTCATCCACTAGAGGCAGGGTCCACAAAGCTAAGGACCACTATGACCCCAGTACTTAAAACTGAGCATAGGAGCCAGGCGCAGTGGCTCACGCCTATAATCCCAGCACTTTGGGAGGCCGAGGTGGGCGGATCACCTGAGGTCAGGAGTTCGAGACCAGCCATGACTAACATGGCGAAACTAAAAATACAAAAATTAGCTGGGCATGGTAGCAGGCACCTGTAATCCCAGCTACTCAGGAGGCTGAGGCAGGAGAATTGCTTGAACCTGGGAGGCAGAGGTTGCAGTGAGCTGAGATCAGGCCATTGCACTCCAGCCTGGGCGAGAAGAGTGAAACTCCATCTCAAAAAAAATGAACAACAACAACAAACTGAGCATAGGCTGGACAAACACTGAATGAATGAATCAATGAGTGAGTAAAGGAACAGAGCAGCTAGGCGTGGTGGCTCACACCTGTAATCCCAACACTTTTTTTTTTTTTGAGATGGAGTCTCGCTTGTCACCCAGGCTGGAGTGCAGTGGCGCATCTCGGCTCACTGCAAGCTCCGCCTCCCGGGTTCATGCCATTCTCCTGCCTCAGCCTCTCCGAGTAGCTGGGACTACAGGTACCCGCCACCACGCCCGGCTAATTTTTTGTATTTTTAGTAGAGACGGGGTTTCACCGTGGTCTCGATCTCCTGACTTGGTGATCCGCCCGCCTCGGCCTCCTAAAATGCTGGGATTACAAGCATGAGCCACCGCGCCCGGCCAATCCCAACAGTTTTGGAGGTTGAAGCAGGAGGATCCCTTGAGCCCAGGAGTTTGAGACCACCAAGGCAACATAGTGAGACCCATTTCTATAGAAATTTTTAAAAAATCAGCCTGGTGTGGTGGTGCACATCTGTGGTCCCAGCTACTTGGGAGGCTGAAGTGGGAGGATCACTTTAGCCCAGAAGATTGAGGCTGCAGTAAACTGTGATTGAGCCACTGCACTCCAGCCTGGGCGGATAGAACAAAACTCAGTCTCAAAAAAAAAAAAAAATGGTCTGGGCATGGTGGCTCATGCCTGTAATCCCAGTACTTTGGAAGGCTGAGGTGGATGGATCACCTGAGGTCAGGAGTTCAAGACCAGCCTAAGCAACATGGTGAAAACCCATCTCTTTTTTTTTTTTTTTTTTTTTTGAGACGGAGTCTTGCTCTGTCACCCAGGCTGGAGGGCAGTGGCGCAGTCTCGGCTCACTGCAAGCTCCGCCTCCCGGGTTCACGCCATTCTCCCGCCTCAGCCTCTCCAAGTAGCTGGGACTACAGGCGCCCGCCACCACGCCCGGCTAATTTTTTTTTTTTTTTGTATTTTTAGTAGAGACGGGGTTTCACCGTGGTCTCGATCTCCTGACCTCGTGATCCGCCCACCTCGGCCTCCCAAAGCGCTGGGATTACAAGCGTGAGCCACCGCGCCCGGCCATGAAAACCCATCTCTACTAAGAATACAAAATTAGCTGGGTGTGGTGGTGCATGCCTGTGACCCCAGCCACTTGGGAGGCTGAAGCAGAAGAATTGCTTGAACCCGGGAGGCAGAGGTTGCAGTGAGCCAAGATTGTACCACTGCACTCCAGCCTGGGCAACAGAGTGAGACTCCATCTCAAAAGAAAAAAAAAAGAAAAGAGAAAGCCTGAATTTTATGACAAATCCAATCTGATAAAGACCACTAGGGATATAGCTGTAGTTTAACAAAATTAGGCTTATTAACTTGATGTAGCAAGAGAGACAACACACCAGAGAAACTGTGGAGGGTCTCACCAAACAAAGGAAGAAATGGGATTATCATAGGATTTGGGGGAGGTTGGAGTTTAGGTGAAATTGAAATGAAGCCGTGTTGATAGGCGCAAAGCAAAGCTGGCAGTGTGTAAAGGGGTTAATATCTGGCGTGGGCTGAGAATCAGAGTCTTGTTTCCGTGGACACCACAAAGGTAAGACAAATATAGACTGTGTCCAAAAACCCTTTATCTGAAGCTCTGCATCTGGGTAGATACAGGCTATGTCTCTGTATCAAACCTGGCTCTTGTGACCCACTAGAGAAGCGTGGGATGTTCTGCTCTCACTGATGTGATTTCAAACAGCAAACTTTCTGACAGTCTCTGATTTTAGAGAATGAGATTTCTTTTTTTTTTTTAGGTGGAGTTTCACTCTTGTCGCCCAGGCTGGAGTGCAATGGTGCAAACTCGGCTCACTGCAACCTCCATCTCCTGGGTTCAAGCAATTATCCTGCCTCAGCCTCCCGAGTAGCCGGGATTACAAGTGCCCGCCACCATGCCCAGCAAATTTTTGTATTTTAGTAGAGATGAGGTTTCGCCATGTTGGCCAGGCAGAGAACGAGATTTCTCAGCACTGTCTTTTTTTTTTTTTTGCCTTTGAGACGGAGTCTCGCTCTGTGGCCCAGGCTGGAGTGCAGTGGCGTGATTTTGACTCACTGCAACCTCTACCTTCCTGGTTCAAGCAATTCTCCTGCCTCAGCCTCCAGAGTAGCAGGGATTATAGGCACCCACCACCATGCCCAGCTAATTCAGCCTCCCAAAGTGCTGGGATAGGACTACGTCTTTGATGTTAATTGACAAAAGAAAGTTTGACAGATTCACTTTTTTTTGAGACGGAGTTTTGCTCTTGTTGCCCAGGCTGGAGTGCAATGGTACGATCTCGGCTCACTGCAACCTCCACCTCCCAGGTTCAAGCGATTCTCCTACCTCAGCCTCCTGAGTAACTGAGACTACAGGTACGTGCCACTACACCCAGCTAATTTTTAAATTTTTGGTAGAGACAGGGTTTCACCCTGTTGGCCAGGCTCGTCTTGAACTCCTGACCTAAAGTGATCCACTTGCCTCAGCCTCCCAAAGTGCTGGGATTACAGGTGCAAGCCATTGCACCCAGCCCAGATTCACATTTGATCTCAATCATCTGACCTATGTCCAGAATATATAAAGAATTCTACAAACCAGCCAGGCGCGGTGGCTCATGCCTGTAATCCCAGCACTTTGGGAGGCTGAGGCAGGCAGATCACGAGGTCAGGCATTCAAGACCAGCCTGGCCAACATGGTGAAACCCCGTCTCTACTAAAAATACAAAAATTAGCCAGGTGTGGTGGTGGGCACCTGTAATCCCAGCTACTCAGGAAGCTGAGGCAGGAGAATCGCTTGAACCTGGGAGCTGGAGGTTGCAGTGAGCCGAGATTGCACCACTGCACTCCAGCCTGGGTGACAGAGTGAGACTCCGCTCAAAAAAAAAAAAAAAGGGAATTGAAGTATTGACATTGTGCCTTCTTGAAAAATGGATTGTTGGCTTTTCACAATTTAGAAATCAAAAGCAAAAAATTATTGGCCTTGACATTCTAATCATTATTCAAAGAATTAAGTTATTGACTATATGGGTTTTAAAAGACTTGAATTGTTAAGACTTGGAGATTTGAATAAAGGAAAACTGAATTGTTGGCAGTTTTAGGCAAGATTCCCTGACTCTCTGCTTCCCATGTGTGGAGAGAACTGGGTCATCACAGCTCCCAGCCTCCCTCTGAGGATGAGTAGAGGTCCCTTGGGGGCCCGCTGACCAGCCACATTATGAAATTACATATATCCCACTGCCCTTTACTCTGAAACTATTTTGGAGAATTATCCAAGGGTTCTTCCTGACTCATTGGGAGGAAGTGGACACTCAGCCTTTGCAACCCTACTGTGCCTTGGCAACGCCTGACAGTTACATGTCACCAGGCACTGTCTGTCTGACTCAATAACAATGATTAATGTGTGTGGTTTCAGAACTTCCTCCCCACCTCCCATCACTCCCATGATGTGGAACTCTCTGTTCAGCTTGACTCTAATTCTTCCCTGCCCTCGCTCTGTCCTTGCCATACCAGTTCTCAGGCTTTGCAAGACCTGGAGCGTATGGACAGATCACCTGAGGTCAGGAGTTCAAGACCAGGCTGGCTAACATGGTGAAATCCCATCTCTACTAAAAATACAAAAAAATTAACCAGGCGCAGTGGCGCGTGCCTGTAATCTCAGCTACTTGGGAGGCTGAGGCAGGAGAATCACTTGAATCCAGGAGGTGGAGGTTGCAGTGAGCCGTGATCGTGCCACTGCACTCCAGCCTAGGAGACAGAGATTCCATCTCAAAAAAAAAAAAAAAAAAAAAAAAAGCTGGAGTGAGAGTAAGGACTAGAAGAGAGTTGTAGGGGAGGGCTGAGATGCCAGAAGTGGTTTAGGAGAAAAATGGGGCCAGTTTGTAATGTGTGGGGGCAGTGGATGAGAAAAGAAAAAAAA
The DNA here is from genome assembly GCF_006542625.1 of Nomascus leucogenys. Classification (NCBI taxonomy): domain Eukaryota; kingdom Metazoa; phylum Chordata; class Mammalia; order Primates; family Hylobatidae; genus Nomascus; species Nomascus leucogenys. The sequence goes on along the minus strand of NC_044404.1, from coordinate 22,039,839 downwards.
GAGAATTTGAAGGAGTATTGTTGATACAGTCACTTTGGAGAGCAATCTGGCAATTGGTAAAGTTGAAAATGAGTATGTCCTCCCAGTCAGCAAGTCCATTTCTTGGAATATACCCTAGAGAAACTCTCCCACATGTGCACCAGGAGACATGTCCAAGGACATCCACTGAAGCACTGTTTGCAATCACAAAAAATTAGCTCTGCTTTAAATATCCATGAGGAAGGAATAAAGAATAATAAAAATTTAGGCAATGGGATATGCTACAAACAGCAGCAATTAACTAGAGATATATAAAACAGCATGGATAGACCTCAAAAACACAACATTAAGGCCGGGTGGGGTGGCTCACGCCTATAATCCCAGCACTTTCGGAGGCTGAAGCAGGCAGATCACTTGAGGTCAGGAGTTCGAGACCACCCTGGCCAACATGGTGAAACCCCATCTCTACTAAATATATATATATATATATATATTAGCTGGGCATGGTGGTGGGCACTTGTAGTACCAGCTACGCAGGAGGCTGAGCCAGGAGAATCACTGGAACCCGGGAGATGGAGGTTGCAGTGTGCCGCGATGGCACCACTGCATTCTGGCCTGTATGACAGAATGAGACTCCATCTCAAAAAAAAACAAAAACAAAAACCCACAACATTGAGTGAAAGAAGCAATTTGCAGGACAGTCCATACAGCATGAAGCTGTGCATGTATTTTTAAAAACCAAAACAATGCAATATATTGGTTTTGGATATTTATATATATGATAAAAATATAACAGCACAGAATAGAAGGACAAACACCAAACTCATATTATCAGTCAGGATAGGTTAGGTCCATGCCTCTGTGATAAATAACACCCAGTCTTAGTGGCTTATAACAGAGTTTATTTCATGGTTGGGCTACATGTCCGTCAGGGGTTGGCAGAGTCTTTAGTTCACATCTCACTCTGGGACCAGGCTGACCAGCAACAACCAGATGTCATGGCAGAGATAACGAGAGCCTGACAAATTGCTTTGTCTCTCAATATTTCACCTTGGCAAGCCTAATGGCCAGACCCAACTTTTGTTGTTTTTTTTTCCCAGATAGACAGGGTCTCACTCTGTCACCCAGGTTGGAATACAGTGTGTGAGCACCACTCACTGAAGCCTGAACCTCCCAGGCTGAAACAATTCTCCCACTGTAGCCTCCCGAGTAGCTGGGACTACAGTCAGATGCCACCGTGCCTAGCTTAATTTTTTATTTTACTTTTAGTGGAGACGAAGTCTCATTATATTGTCCAAGCTGGTATCAAACTCCTGGGCTCAAGCAATCCTCCTGCGTTGGCCTCCCGAAGTGTTGGCATTACAGGCATGAGCCATCCCATCCAGCCAAGGTGACAGATGTATTGTTATTATTTTCTTTAAGACAGAGTCTCCCTCTGTCACTCAGGCTGGAGTGCAGTGGCATTATCATGGCTCACTCAATCCTCAATGTCCTTGGCTCAAGTGATCCTCCTACCTCAGCCTCACAAGTAGCTGGGACTACAGGCATGTGCCACCATGCCTGGCTAATTTTTTACTTTTTGTAGAGACGGCTCTCACTATGTTACCCAGGCTGGCCTTGAACTCCCAGGCTGATCTTGAATGCCCAGGCTCAAGTGATCCTCCCACCTTGGCTTCCCAAAGTGCTGGGATTATAGGTGTAAGCCACTGTGCCTGGCCCAAACCTAACTTTAAGGGGGCAAGAAAGAGGTATCCTATGATGTGTCCAAAAGCAAAAGCAGTAATTGATGGATAAAAACCCTCTGTCCATCATGGTGATGACTTTTGGGAAGAATAAAAAGGCGCTTCCACCTTAACTGTGAAAACTGAAAATAAAATCCTAAGCCCTCTCAACCACTGAATGGGACTCCTCTTGGCCAAGAGGACCCCAGAGAAACCTTAAAATTTGAGTTCCCAGCCATGACAGGATCGGAGGTCAGACACACCTCATTAGACTTCCTTTTGGTGGTGTAGACACAACTGACCAGCATTAATGTTAAAAATTAGGCCAGGCGTGGTGGCTTATGCCTATAATTCCAGCACTTTGGGAGGCCAAGGTGGGCGGATCACCTGAGGTCAGCAGTTTGAAACCAGCCTGGACAACATGGCAAAACCCAAATTTTTTGCTAAAAATACAAAAAATTAGCCAGGCGTGGTGGTGCACGCCTGTAATCCCAGCTACACAGGAAGCTGAGGCAGGGGAATCACTTGAACCCAGGAGGCAGAGGTTGCAATGAGCCGAAATCGCAGCATTGCACTCCAGCCTGGGTGACAGAGTGAGACTCCGTCCCCCACCCCACAAAAAAAATTAATGTTAAAATAGAGATCATACAACTGACAGAACAGATTCTCAGTGGCAGTAAGATAACAAATTATAACAAGAGCTAAGGTCATGCCAAATAAGGGTTAAGACCCCTACACCCCTACACTTAAAAAAATAAACTATGTTCTAACTGCCACAAGATTTTTCTTTCTTTTTTTTTTTTTTTTTTTTTGGAGACAAGGTCTCAATCTGTCACCCAGGCTGGAGTGGTACAGTGGTGCATCACAGCTCACCGCAGCCTCAACCTCTCGGGCTCAAGTGATCTTCCCACCTCTGCCTCCCAAGTAGCTGGACTACAGGCATGTGCCACCCCACCCAGCTAAGATGGGGTTTTGCCATGTTGCCCAAGCTGGTCTCAAACCCCTGGGTTCAAGCAGTCCTCCAGTCCTCCTACCCTAGCCTCCCAAAGTGCTGGAATTATAGACATGAGCCACCGCTCCCAGCTGCCTGAGAGTTTTCCTTTTCTCTAGCAGCTCAACAAGCACTGGCTTTGAGATCAATAATATTAAAACAACTGCAGCTCATCCACCACCAGACCCTAACAGACCCCCTGCTCCTGCTCCAAAGCCACAACTACAGCTTTGATTGGTCAGGACACAGATTTCAGTAACTTTCTCCTGATAAGACCACAGACCATGGACTGGTTCTGTCTGGTTTACAGAAGCTGCACTTGAGTGCCTTCATGTTCCTGCTTCACCTTTTGATGTACAGGGTCTTGTTTTCGTGCTTAAAAAAAAGAGATGGGGTCCAGGCTGGAGTGCAGTGGCTATTCACAGGTGCGATCAAAGTACACTGCAGCCTTGAACTCCCAGCTTCAAGCTATCCTCCTGTCTCCACCTCCTGAGTAGCAGGGACTACAGGCACATGCCACCATGCCCAGCAGTAATGCATTTAAATGTCAAGTCTCCACCCCACAGTGAACATGGGACACATGTAACATACGTTTGCTCAGTACACATGTGTCAGGACCCCCTTTGTTAATATTTACAACTCCTTCTTTTTTTTTTGAAACAGAGTTTTGCTCTTGTCACCCAGGCTGGAGTGCAATGGCACGATCTCAGCTCATTGCAACATCTGCCTCCCAGGTTCAAGCAATTCTCCTGCCTTGGCCTCCCGAGTAGCTGGAATTACAAGCACCCGCCACCACATCTGCCTAATTTTTGCATTTTTTAGTAGAGACGGGGTTTCACCATGTTGGCCAGGCTGGTCATGAACTCCTGACCTCAAGTGATCCAGTGCCTCAGCCTCCCAAAGTGCTGGGATGACAGGCATGAGCCACTGCGCCCAGCCCACAGCTCCTTCTATAACCTGTTGAATATGTATGTTTAGCCAACTCTTTCAGCTTCAAGCTTCCACTCTAATCCCTCCTCCTTTGGAGTGCCTGTTTCTCGTCTCTGCAGGAGGCTACACTTCCCAGCCTGTCAGCATGGCCACCATGCAGGCTGTAACCCTTTATAAGATATAAAATCTCCTTTCCAAATTTATAGATCCTGGCCAGGCACAGTGGCTCACGCCTGTAATCCCAGCACTTTGGGAGGCCAAGGCGGGTGGATCACTTGAGGCCAGGAGTTCAAGACCAGCCTGGGCAACGTGGTGAAACCCCGTCTCTACTAAAAATAACAAAAATTAGCTGAGTGTGGTGGCACGCACCTGTAGTCCCAGCTGCTTGGGAGGCTGAGGCAAGAGAATCGCTTGAACCCAGGAGGCAGAGGTTGCAGTGAGCTGAGATCACACCACTGCACTCCAGCCTGGGCAACAGAGCGAGACTCCATCTCAAAAACAAAAAAAATCAGCTGGGCATGGTGGTGGGTGCCTGTAGTCCCAGCTACTTGGAAAGCTGAGGCAGGAGAATCGCTTGAACCTGGGAGGCGGAGGTTGCAGTGAGCCAGGATTGTGCCACTGCACTCCAGCCTGGGCGACAGGCTGGATCTAAAAAATTATAGATCTCTTGATTTTTTTTAGTGAATGATTGTAATTAATATTTTTTAGAATATGAAGCAAAATGTGAAATTTGTTAATTCTGAAGGGAGGATACCTATCTGAGTCTCTGCTATATTATTCTCTATGTTGCATCTTTTTCAGTTGTAGCTGAAAGTATAAAGGGAGGCTACAAATGGGCCATTAATATTAAAGTCATTTGTGTGTGTCCTTGCTGGGACAATCTTTCCTTTCATGGTATTCAAAGAGAAATATGAGGGAAGAGATTCCTTTGAATTTTTTTTTTTTTTTTTTTTTTTTTTTGAGACAGAGTCTTGCTCTGTCCCCAGGCTGGAGTACAGTGTCACAGTCTCAGCTCACTGCAGCCTCTGCCTACTGGACTCAAGTGATTCTTCCACCTCAGTCTTCTGAGTAGCTGGGACTACAAGTACCCACCACCACACCTGGCTAATTTTTATATTTTTTGTAGAGATGGGATTTTACCATGTTTCCCAGGCTGGTCTCAAACTCGTGGGCTCAAGTGATCCACCCACCCTGGCCTCCCAAAGTGCTGGGATTACAGGTATGAACCACCAGGCCCAGCCATACTCTCTTGTTTTGTTCCTTTTTTTTTTTTTTTAAGAATGAGTTTCAAACTGATGACCTCAGGTGATCTACCTGCCTCAGCCTCCCAAAGTGCTAGGATTACAAGCATGAGCTACTGCACCTGGCCAGCATTCTTTCTTTCAAAACTCAACAGTTCGCTGGGCTCTGGGCTCATGTGCAGCATTGTGTGTACCTGTGTGTGTATACCTGTGTGTACCTGTGTGCCTGAGTGTATGTACCTGTGTGTACCTGTGTGTGTATACCTGTATATCTATGTGTACCTGTGTGTGTGTACCTGTATGTGTGTCTTCTCCTCTCTGCAGCAAGGGCTCTTCCTAGGGTTGCCTGACTTGTCTCTATTTTTCCAGCCCTGAACTTGCCACAAGGCAGGTACCTAATACATGTTTAATGAATGATCCTGATATGATCATGACATGGTTAGGCTTTATGTCCCCACCCAAATCTCATCTTGAATTGTAATCCTCATAATGGCCATGTGTCAAGGGAGAAGGTAATTGAATCATAGGGCGGTTCCCCCATGTTGTTCTCATGATAGTGAGTGAGCTCTCACCAGATCTGATGGTTTTCTAAGGGGCTCTTCCCCCTTTGCTAGGCAATTTTCCTTCCTGCCACCTTGTAAAGAAGGTCCCTTGCTTCCCCTTCATCTTCCACCATGATTGTAAGTTTCCTGAGGCCTCCCCAGCCATGCTGAACTGTGAGTCAATTAAACTTCTTTCCTTTATAAACTACCCAGTCTCGGGCAGTTCTTTATAGCAGTATGAACATAGACTGAGAGAGCTATCTTTAAATAATGAGCCACTTCAGGGCAGGAACCATGTCTCCTTACCCCTCTGAGCCCTCCTCTAAAACAAGGAGTAAGTGCTTGTTGAATGGATGAATAACCAAAGCCCCCAGCCCTTCAATGGAAGCAGAACACACATTGTCCTTCCCACTCTACCATGAGCCTCCTGAGGGGCTGGCAGGGTCTGTTTATCTGCAGATTTTTACCATGTTTATATGCCTGCATTGAAAAGCTACTGACTTATGTGACTATATACTAAGGCGACCAACTTGTCCCATTTTTCCTGGGACTTTCCCAGTTTTAGCATTAAGTGTCCAGTGTCTTAACTCCTGAAGTTCCAGGCAAACCAGGATGGTCAGGTCACCACACAGCAACTCCCTTCTCTCCCAGCATCATTTTTCCCTCATCTTCGTATGAAAGGGTTGGACCTGGTCCTGTGTCTGCATATGAGATCTAAGATTTTAGGAACAGGCAAGAGGGGAAGAGGTGAGTCAACAAAGAAAGAAAGATTCAACTTGGAATTTTCTGAGAGATCTTTATTCTTTATTCAGGATGTGGGATCGATCAGCACTGCCAGCTGGGCCTTGGTTCTAGTGGCTTGCTATGGTCTGGAAAAGTTGGGGGGACACATAAAATAGTCAATTTAGGAGCACAGGTTCTGGAGTCAGATGAAACTGGGTTCAACTTCCAGCCCTGCTGTGTGACCCTGGGGAGGGATTGACCTCTCTGAGCCTCAGTTTCCTCCTCTAGGTAGTAGGGATAGAACTTACCTCATGGGGGGTTCTCGATTAAATTGTTAACTAAGGTTCTTTCTACAATGCCCAGCACAATTTAGATGGGATGTGTGCATATATATATATATATATATATATATGTATATGTATGTGTGTGTATGTGTGTTTGTATATATGTGTGTATATATATCTATGTATATATATACACAAAATATATATATATATATATATATATATATATTTTTTTTTTTTTTTTTGAGACAGAGTCTCACTCTGTTGCCGAGGCTGGAGTGCAGTGGCACGATCTCAACTCACTGCAACCTCCACCTCTTGGGTTCATGCCATTCTCCTTCCTCAGCCTCCCAAGTAGCTGGGACTACAGGCGTACGCCACCATGCCTGGCTAATTTTTGTATTTTTAGTACAGACGGGATTTCACCGTATTAGCCAGGATGGTCTCAATCTCCTGACCTCGTGATCTGCCCACCTTGGCCTCCCAAAGTGGTGGGATTACAGCTGTGAGCCACTGCGCCTGGCCTTTTTTTTTTTTTTTTTTAAAGACAGAGTCTTGCTCTGTCACCCACGCTGGAGGGCAGTGGTACAATCTCAGCTCACTGCAACCTCTGCCTCCCGAGTTCAAGCAATTCTCCTACCTCAGCCTCCCAAGTAGCTGAGATTACAGCGATGCACCACCATACCTGGCCAATTTTTTTTACATTTTTGTAGCGACAGGGTTTCACCATATTGGCCAGGATGGTCTCCAACTCCTGACCTTGTGATCCTCCTGCCTCAGCCTACCAAAGTGCTGGGATTACAGGCGTGAGCCACCGTGCCTGGCCTTATATATATATATTTTTAACATGGGTCTGGGAACCAAGGGATTAAATGGTCTATAAATCATCACTGTTTTTTTGTTTGGTTTGGTTTTGTTTGTTTGTTTTTGAGATGGAGTCTTGCTCTGTCACCCAGGCTGGAGTGCAGTGGCATAATCTCGGCTCACTGCAACCTCCGACTCCCAGGTTCAAGCAGTTCTCCTGCCTCAGCCTCCTGAGTAGCTGGGACCATGGGCATGCACCAACACGCCCAGCTAATTTTTTGTATTCTTAGTAGAGATGGGGTTCCACCACGTTGGCCAGGCTGGTCTTGAACTCCTGACCTCAGGTGATCCACGCGCCTCGGCCTCCCAAAGTGCTGGGATTACAGGCATGAACCACTGCGCTCGGCCAGAAATGTTTTTTTAATGGAAGGCTTCATGACTTTGCATGTCATCCTTGCCCAGGGGCCATGCTAATCTCTGTATCCTTCCAATTTTAGTATATGTGCTGCCAAAGCAAGCACCACTGTTTTATTTTATTTATGTTTATTTTTTTAAGAGAGAGGGTCTTGCTGTGTTGCCCAGGCTGGAGTACAGTGGCTATTCACAGGTGTGATCCTACTACTTTTCAGCATGTGAGTTTTGACCTGCTGTTTCTGACCTGGGACAGATCACCCCTCCTTAGGCCACCTCGTGGTCCCCTCTCCCAGGAGATCACCACATTGATGCCAGACTTGGTGCAGAACCAGATGGGTATAGCGCACTACAACCCAGAACTCCAGGGCTCAACCGATCCTCCTGCCTCAGCCTCCCGAGTAGCTGGGACTACAGGTGGGCATCACTGCACCCAGCTAGCTATTACTCTTTTTTTTTTTTTGAGACAGAGTCTCGTTCTGTCACCCAGGCTGCAGTGCAGTGGTATGATCTCGACTGACTACAACCTCCACCTCCCAGGTTCAAGCAGTTCTCTGCCTCAGCCTCCCAAGCAGCTGGGATTACAGGCACCCACCACCATGCCCGGCTAATTTTTGTATTTTTAGTAGAGACGGGGTTTCGCCGTCTTGGCCAGGCTGGTCTTGAACTCCTGACCTCATGATCCACCTGCCTCTGCTTCCCAAAGTGCTGGGATTACAGGCATGACTACACCGTGCCCAGCTATTACTCTTTTGTTTGTTTGTTTGTTTAGCTATTACTGTTATCATGAGCATTATTAGTCCTCTCTGATCCCCCATCCCCAGATGAAGTCTGGGGCCTGGACTCCCCTCTCTCAGCTCTCATCAGACTGCATCATTATCGTTCATGTAATCACCTGTCCCCCACCAGGCAGCCTCTTGTCTGGCATGTGTCTCTATTCTCCCTGACAAGAGAGGACAAGACCAGAGGAGATACTTTATAAATACTTGTTGAAATAAGGAAGTTCAGCTGTAGTTCCAAGCGCCACCGAGAAGCCATCAGGTTCCCGGGGTCACACTGTATCAGAAAACATCCCCAAGCCTTTCTGGAATGTCCCCAAGGGCCCTTCCCCACTGAGCTTCTAGGATCCTTTCAGGCCCTCCCCAGGATCCGATGTTTCTCACCTGTCACCTCTCAGAGGAGCCACCGCCCTGAAGCCCTCCTGGCCGCCCTGCCCTCCTCACCTCCTCAATCCAGTCAATGAAGGCCGAGACTCGAGTGAACACCGTGGGCTTCCAGATGAAGTTGCAGCCAAGGGCAGAAACAAAGCTGGTCACACCGTGGACCTGCCAGCCACCATCCTCTGTGGGGCAGTTGAGGGGTCCTCCAGAGTCACCCTGGAACCGTCAGAGAGGAGTGGGTGGCTGAGCCATGTCTGAGGTTTACGGAACTGGTTCTGAACTCTAGGGATGTCGAGAAACTCCGACATTACTTGACACCTCTGAGCCTTAGCTAACTCATTTTTTTTATTATTTATTATTTTTATTTTTTTAGATGGAGTCTCGCTCTGTTGACCAGGCTGGAGTGCAGTGGCAAAAATCATAGCCACTGTAAGCTTGAACTCCCAGGCTTAAAAAATCCTCCCACCTCAGCCTCTCAAGTAGTTGGGACTACGGGCGAGTGCCACCATGCCTGGCTAATTAAAAAAAGTTTTTTTTGTAGATGGGCATCTCACTATGTTACCTAGGCTGGTCTCAAACTCCTAGCCTCAAGCAATCCTCCCACCTCAGCCTCCCAAAGCACTTGGATTATATGCACGAGGGACTGTGCCCAGAACAATGATGGTATTCTTAATGTTTAATTATAACTTCACAACCACAGAGTCGACCTGGCGTTAGAGGTCGTGGTACCAGTATCCCCTGCTGTGCTGATGTGGAAGCCTGAGGACCAGGGAGTGACAGTGACTTGTCCCAAGTCATGTCAGTGTGTGAGCTGAGACTGCAACCTGGGGGTCCTGACTCCCAGGCCTGGGCTCTGTGTCTGGACTGCGCTGACTTCCTCCAAGTCCTGCCTGGCCTGGAGGCTGAATGGGGCAAGCGGGCAAGATCCTTCCTCCACCTTCCAGGCAGTTGGCCCCATTCCAAGATCCTGCACACCCAGCACCACCTGGGGCAGGTAAGAGTTGACTCACGTTGCAGCCAGAGCGGATGCCCCCTCCAGCACACACCATGGTCTCCTTCACGGTGGAACCCCACCAGTTCCACCTGGAACAGTGCTTATAGTCCACCACAGGCAGCAGGGCCTCCTGCAGCTTGTCTGGGAGTGGCCCGTTGGCTGCAGGGATAAAAAGCACAGAGTCAGGGGTCTGGGGGCACAGGGCTAGGAGCCCCAGAGGAAGGGGGCATTCAGGGCGCACAGTTCTTCTGCCCTGATGAGGACTCTCCTCCCACCCGCTAAAGGGTCCTGCATGCTTTGTGCACCATTACATCCCCAGCACCTGGCACACAGGAGGTACCAAAACATGTGCAATTGAACACATTGGTGTTTTGGAGGTTGGTGGGAGAAGGCTGCAGCTGGAGAGAAATGGGAGAAAAGTACAAGGTCCGGTCTTGGTGTTACCTTCAACCTGCAGCCCCCAGGCCCTGTCTTTCTGCCACTGTCCCTGTGGCCAGCTAGAGAAGTCAGCACGTACTATAGAGACGGCCCCAGCCGGTGATGTAGCAGGGTGTCTTGTTGGGAAGGATGTCACCAGCGGGAGGGAGTGAGGCGAGCTGGACAGCGTCTCCCAGCTGGGCGCTGCGTGAGAGCTTGATGAGGGCGATGTCATTGCTGGGGAGGAGGGAACAGTCACAGGGCCTGGTCCTCCAGCCGGCCCAAGTCCTACCTTCCAGCCGTTGCTCCAGGCTATTCCGCCTCTGAGATGCCCCAGCTCCTTTACCCTCGAAATCCACTCTTTCATAATCATTATCATCATCATTATTATTATTGAGACAGAGTCTCCGTCTGTTGCCCAGGCTGGAGAGCAGTGTCACAATCATAGCTCACTGCAGCCTCCTGGGCCAAGGGATCCTCCTGCTTTCACCTCCTGAAGTGCTGGAATTACAGGCATGAGCCACTACACCTGGCCCAAATCATTCTTAAGGCTGAGCAAATTTATTTATTTATTTATTTATTTATTTATTTATTTTTGAGTCAGAGTCTCGCTCTGTTGCCCAGGCTGGAGTGCAGTGGCATGATCTTGGCTCACTGCAGCCTCCGCCTCCCGGGTTCAAGCGATTCTCCTGCCTCAGCCTCCCGAGTAGCTGGGATTGCAGGCTCATGCCACCACGCCTGGCTAATATTTGTTAAGATTTTTTCATACACTTGAAGGGCATAAGATTGTCTCCTTGGCCTTCACAAAAACCCAGGAAGCCCAACTTCATGGTCACCTTTTGACAAATGGCAAAACTGAGGCCCAGAGAAGGCCAGTGACTTGCTCAGGTCATACAGAGGGTTAATGCCAGAGCCCGACTCTCAGCCCAGTGCTCCTCCTTTTGCGCATGGTGCTGGGAGCCCAGGATGCACTGGGTGAGCCATCTACTGAATGGAGAAACCCTCGGATTTGGGGAAGGGTGCCAGAGGGTCCCTGAGCTCTGAAGCCACTAGCCAAGTGGCCTTGGGGGAGTTCCCGCCCCTCCCTGAGCTCTGCCGTCCCCTGTGTAGGGAGACAGGTTTGGTGGTGATGGTCGTAAAAGGCTCTGCTGGCTTGAACCCTCAGTGTGTGGGACCTGGGCACAGGCTGCTGGACTCAGCTCCCCCGTCCCTACGTCCCTACTCAGAGTTGGAACCTACTCAGACTTGGCTGTGGGTCATGGAGGGATGAGTAGAGGAGCCTCTGGGTTCCAGACCGGAGCATTCACTCACCCACAGGCCGCACACGAGCGGTTCCAGAGTGGATGCACAAACAGGTCCTCTTTGTTGATGGGGATCACCTGCTCGGGGCCCTCCTTCACAGCAAGGTTGTAGTCGCCCAACACCACCTGGTAGGTCAGGTTGCTAATGCGGGCGGAGGTGAGGTCAGTCCGGGCCTGACTGGCTCCCTCCCTCCTTCCCCATCATCACCCACTCTCCCCTGCTGCCTGCAGCCACGGGCAGGGACAGGGTAGAGAACTCACGAGATGCAGTGGCCCGCAGTCACAACCCAGTCGGGGTCGATGAGGCTGCCGCCACAGGTGTGGTAGAAGCTTCCACTTTTCTCATACTGCAGGGAAACCTGGTGGCCCAGGAGGAAACGGCCTCAGTGGGCTGGGCCCCACACGAGAGTTGCCACCAATGGCTGTATATGTTGTGCACTGTGCAACTCTAGAGGGCGCCATTCACACAGAAAACAAGAGCACCCTCTGAAATGTGCAGCGCAGGACCTGCGACCTGTGCAGCTGCCCGTGATGGCCCTATCACTTTTCCATGGGGGTCACATTCTGATTCTTCAAAGCCTCCTCACACCAGGACTATGACCTCCCTGGGGACCCCAACATTCTCTTTAACTTCTGTTTCTTGAGAGCCCTTGAAGGCCCTCTGTTCCATCACGCACCCCTCGCCCTATGACTTTTTTTTTTTTTTCTTTCTGAGATGGAGTTTTGCTCTTTTTGCCCAGGCTGGAGTGCAATGGTGGTAATCTCAGCTCATTTCAACCTCTGCCTCCCGGGTTCAAGCGATTCTCCTGCCTCAGTCTCCAGAGTAACTGGGATTACAGGCACCTGCTATCGCGCCTGGCTAATTTTGTATTTTTAGTAGACATGGAGTTTCACCATGCTGGCCAGGCTGGTCTCGAGCTCCTCACCTCACATGATCTGCCCACTTCGGCCTCCCAAAGTGCTGGGATTACTGGCGTGAGCCACCACGCCCAGCCCCCCGACTCTTTTGAACCTCAGCTCTTTCAAGGCCTCTTGAGCCTTCTGAAGCCCAGCTCACCCTGATGAGCTCTTTGCCTCTCTTCCCATTTCCTACATATTCTGATTTTCAAAAGCTCCCTCTAGACCAGGGCTAGCAAACTGTGGACAGTGGGCCACACCAGGCTTCTGGTCTGTTTTTGTAATAAAGATGTCCTGGAAATAGTCACATTCATTTCCGTATTGTTTGTGTCTGCTTTCATGCTACCATGGCACGGTCAAGTCATTACTATCCAAACCATCAAATAGCCTAAAATATTCATTCTCTGGCCTTTTACAGAACCAGCCTGCTGACCCTCTCCAATAAAACTTCCAATAATGATGGGAATATTCTATATCTTTGCTGTCCAATATGGTAGCCACTAGCCACATGTGACTATTGAACATTTGAAATGTGGCAAGCAGGCCAAGCATGGTGGCTCGCACCTATAATCCCAGCACTTTGGGAGGTCAAGACGGGAGGATCACTGGAGCTCAGAAGTTCAAGGCAAGCCTGTGCAACATAGTGAGACCCCATCTCTACAAAAATATATAAAAATTAGCTGGGCGTGGTGGCACATGCCTGTAGTCCTAGCTACACAGGAGGCTGAGGTAGGATGATTGCTTGGACCTAGGAGGTCAAGGCTGCAGTGAGCTGAGATCACACCACTGCACTCCAGCCTGGGCAACAGAGCAAGACCGTGTCGCAAAAAAAAAAAAGAAAAGAAAAGAAAAAAAGAAGTATGGCAAGCACTGAGGAACTGAATTGTTAACATTTTTAATTTAAGTAAATTTCGGCTGGGTGCAGTGACTCACACCTGTAATCCCAGCACTTTGAGAGGCTGAGGCAGGTGGATCACCTGAGGTCAGAAGCTCCAGACCGGCCTGGCCAACACAGCGAAACCCTGTCTCTACTAAAAATACAAAATTAGCTGGGCTTGGTGGCGCCTGCCTGTAATCCCAGCTACTTGGGCGGCTGAGGTAGGAGAATTGCTTGAACGCGGGTGGCAGACGTTGCAGTGAGCCAAGATCATGCCATTGCACTTCAGCCTGGGCAACAAGAGTGAAACTCTGTCTCAATAATAATAGTAATAATAATTTAATTTAATTTTTTTTGAGACAGAGTCTCACTCTGTTGCCCGGGGCTGGAGTGCAGTGGTGTGATCTCATCTCACTGCAACCTCCACCTCCCGGGTTCAAGCAATTCTCCTGCCTCAGCCTCCTGAGTAGCTGGGATTACAGGTGTGGGCCACCGCACCCAGCCTAATTTAATTAAATTAAAATAGCCACAGCACATCAAGTCCAGCCTTCTGAGCTTCCCTCCACTGGCCTTACAAGACCCCTCACTCCCTCATTGCTTTCAGACCTCAAAGCCCTGTTGTATCATCCTAGGAATCTAGAAATGAGTCTCTGAAAAATCTCACTTCTTCAACACAGTGCCTGAAATTCCACCATCAGTGTGCCAGCTCCTTGAATTAAGCATTACCTTCACCCCTGATTCCACTTGTAAGTTGCAAATAGCCCAGTGAGGGTTACAGATGGAATGGGCAAAACCTCCCTGTGAAGTAGATGGTCCAAGGGCTGCCTGGTCTTTGGAAGCTGAAGTGGACATTGCAAAGGGAGCAATGGTGTCAAGGCTGGATGCTGTGCCATTAGAGCTTAGGGTCCAGAGCCCACGGTGGGAATGAGGGCAGCTGGTATTGCTCTTACCTGCCAGGGCCAGCTGTAGGGGACCGCATCCTTACCATGGACAACACGGCTGGAAGGGCGAGAGGAAGGTGGGCCATAGCCTGCGGCTAGAGGGCAGAGGAGAGCTGTCAATCAGCTGGAGGGTCCCCAAAAGCAAAGAGGAGGCCAGGGTCCCAGTCCAAGCTGTGCCTTCAACTGGCTGTGTGACCCCATGCAAGCCCCTTTCACCCTCTGGACCTCAGTAACCACATATGAACAGTGAACATTTAAACTAGAGCAGGGCTTTCCAGAATCCCAGGAGTCCAGGGATAGAGATTAAAATGTGGCCTCCTTCACTGGGAGGATTGAAGAGGTTGATACACTTAGAACAATGCCTGGCCCTGGATGAGCCCTCAAAAAGTGAGAGCTATTGTCATACAGAGTGGGGGCTTTAAAGAAGGACTTCCTGGGTTCAAAGTGCAGCTCTGGGCTGTGTGTGGTGGCTCACACCTGGAATCCTAGTGCTTTCAGAGGCCGAGGTGGGAGGATCGCTTGAGCCCAGGAGTTTGAGACCAGCCTGGGCAACATAGCAAGACCCCATCTCTACAAACAAAAAGCAAAAAATAAAAACATTAAGTGCAGCTCTGCCTTTTGTTCTATGATAAGCTACTTCACTTCCCTGAGGGTCGGTAAAATGGGGATAATGATAGTACTCATCTCCTGAGGCTGTTGTGAGAATTACATGAGAAAATATAAGAAAAACCCTAAAGATTCTGCCTGGCATAGTAAGCACTCAATCAATGTTATCTGTTACCATTATTGCCCGTCAAGGGAGGCTGCTTGGAGGAGGTGGCCCTGAGCTGGAATGTAATATGGCAGAGAGACCAGGAAAAGGCCAGAGCATAGAATATGGAGGCAGGTAGGGGGAGTGTGAGAGGAGAGTTGGAGTGGTAAGTAGAGCTGTGGAAATTCCAACCCAAGACGTCCAACCACACAGCCCAAACTCTTAACCATTTGACTTTGTTTACTGCCCCCATCAAGGACTTCCACCACAGCCCTTTGGGGGTCTTTCTCCATCCACAGCTTCCCCTCCACTCTCCTGCTCCATCATAAGCTGAAAGCCCCCACAGTCATGCTCCCGGCTACAAGCTGAGACCCCCTCCTGTGGAACCAGGCGTAGGGTGTCATGGGACTCAGAGCAAGTGGTAGATCTCAAGGATTCCTAGTCTAGGGCAGCCTAGGGAGCACACACACAGGTTGGGGTCTTACCAACAGCCACAAGGAGGAGGGAACTGAGCAGCCGGAGCATCGTGAGTTTTGGGATGATAGGAAAGGGCACAGAGCCTGGGGCTCTAATATAGGGCCGAAGGTAAGCAGGGGGGCTGATTGGGCCCTACTCCCAGAACAGGTGGTGGAAATACAGGTCTCCCATGGTCCAAGGCCATAGTCCTCACCCAGTGCAGATGGAGGAGTGACAGCTAAAGGAAGGACCTAGCGTTCCTTCCAACAGGTGGCTGCACAGGTGGTGCGGAGTGGCCAACTGATAACAGGAGTTCAGGAAGAAAAGCTCATGTCAGGAGAAGACCTCCTCTTTCCGAAAGAACAGGGGCACTGGAACTGGGCAGACCAGGGTTCAATCCTGGTTCTGCCACCTCCAAGCTCTGCAACTTTGGGCACATGGCTTAACCTCTCTGAGTCTCAGTTTTTTCCTAACATGAGATTCATATTAGTACCCACCTCCGCAAAAAAATTCTTGTTGAGCACTTTTTCTCTATGTATCAGGCACTGTACTAGGGGATACAGCTGTGAAAAATACATGGTCTCAGCCCTTCTAGAGTTTGAGTCTAGGCCAGGAGCGGTGGCTCACACCTGTGATCCCAGCACTTTGGGAGGCCAAGGCGGGAGGATCACTTGAGGTCAGAAGTTGGAGACATGGTGAAACCCTATCTCTACTGAAACTACAAAAATTAGCCAGGCGTGGTGGTGGGCACCTGTAATCCCAGCACCTGTAATCCTAGCTACTGGGAGGCTGAGGGAGGAGAATCGCTTGAACGTGGGAGGCGGGGAGGCAGAGGTTGCAGTGAGCCGAGATCATGCCACTGCACTCCTGCTTGGGCCACAGAGCAAGACTGTCTCAAAAACAAAAACAAAAACAAAAACAAAACAGAAAAGAAAAGAAAATGAAACATAGGTGATTGGGGTGGGAATGGGAGTAAGTCATTTAGATGGGGGGACAGGGAAAGTGACATTTGGGCTGAGGAGGTCATATCTGATGGAGTCCTGAGGATAAGTAAAAGCCAGCCATGGGAATCCCTGAAAGAAACGCACTCTGGAGGGAGGGGACAGCAGGTGCGAAGTTCTGGAGGCTGTAATGGGCTTGGCTTGTTCAAGGAAAGGGAGGCCAGTGTGACAGGAGCTTGGTAGTCAAAGTAGAGTGGTGGGAGATGAGGTCAAAGAGCAGGTGACCCCGAAAGCTGAATTCACGGGTGATCCAGCAGTTTCCCTCCTAGGTCTACACCGTGAGAAAACCTGACACATGTGCTCCAGGAGGTGTGGATGAGATTGTTTGCCGCAGCCCCTGTTCTCAAACCTCAACAGCAAAGACCTAGAAACAACTCCCACGTCCATCAAGGTTCATAGGTCAATATGTGTGGCATATTCACACAATAGATTATTTTTTTTTTATAGTGGTGCGATCTTGACTCACTGCAACCTCCACCTCGCGGGTTCAAGCGATTCTCCTGCCTCAGCCTCCCGAGTAGCTGGGATTACAGGCATGCACCACCATGCCCGGTTAATTTTTGTATTTTTAGTAGAGATGGGGTTTCACCATGTTGGCCAGGCTGGTCTCCAACTCCTGACCTCTGGTGATCCACCCACCTCGACCTCCCAAAGTGCTGGGATTACAGGCATGAGCCGCTGCGCCCGGCCAGACGGGGCAATTTAAATGGATCCCTCCTGGGGGAAAGTCAGGCATCTTGCTGGGCAGGTTTTCTTTTAGGAGTGAATCCCCTCCAATCACACCCTAGCCACTCTGATAGCCTGGGATCGTGGAACGTGTGTGGACACAACAGAAGCAGCTGTGAAAATCCTTCATACTGTGATAAAAATAGCCATGCCCTCCACTGCCCTCTGTTCCCTATGCACCTGGACATGTTTGCTCAGCTTGAAAGCTGTGAGCCATTTCCCAGACCCTTCCCCGGGGAAGAAGGAGGGGGGCCCAGGAGGTGGCTGGGGAGAGAGAGGGTTAGGTCCCATAAGCCCAGATTCCACTGTAGAGTGACTGAGATCCACAGGGCCTAAAACGCAATCTAATCCAACCACTTACATGTGACAGAAGGGAAAATGATGGCCCAGAGAAAAGCCAGGACTTGCTGAACTCTCCCTGGTTTGTCACTGCTTGACCCGGTGAAGGGTAGCCCAAGGGCACGGGGAGGGTCCACTCTCCCTCCCCGAACTTCAGATGAGAAGCCTTCCCAGCTTCTTTCCCAGGTGACCTTGAGCAAGTCCCAGCCTGTCAGCTCTGCTGGGTCCCCAGGGAGGGGGGCTCCCTGACGCCAACTGTCCCATCACAACCCCTGCCTGATTGGTCACTTCAAGGCCTCATGGACTGACACTGGCAGTTGCACGGCTGATTAACTCTCTGAGGGTTTTCAGGTCTAGGAATAGCTTGAGTGAAATCCCTGAAGATGAATCTCCTCCCAACACCTGCCCCCCAAGACGGAAGATCGAGGGGTTAGATCTACTTTAGGCCTCAGCCTGAAGCAAAGCAAGCCATTTCCTGAATGGGAGGTGGAGGTTAGGTCGGAGAGTATGCAAAATTAAGAGGTCAGTCTGGGAGGAGAGGGAGGGCAGGGAAGCTGGGGAGGGGACGGAGGGGAAGCTGGTGAGCCTTTTTCCTGGGACTGGGGGAGTTCCATTCTTTCTAGTTCCCACCCCACAGGAAGCTCTTTGAGAGTCAAAACTTTATCTTATTCATCTTCGGATTCCCAGTACCTAGAAGGGAGTCTGGCACATGGTAGGTTTTCAACAGCATTTATTCAAGGAGGCAACACATGAATGAAGGAAGCAAAAGGACTCTTCAAATGCCCTCCTCTTCCTACCCTGAAAGCACGGTTGAGCCTGATATTCCTGCAGGGTGCACCTGGAGGGTGTCCCCTCTGTGTGGCCTGGAAAAGCGCAGCAGCATCTGGATGGTGTCCTGATGGGCACATTCTTGAGATATTAATAGATGTTTGATGATAAATGGACCCACTAGAACGGAGCCCCCATGGGGCGGGGGGTTTTGTGTGCTTTGTTCACTGCTGTGGCCTCGGCTCCCAGAATATAACCCAGTGGGCACTCAGTGAAGACCTAAAGGTCAGATGGGATTGGAAAATATGAGATCAAACAAAGTTCAAATTGTCCTTTCCTACAGGACTTCTCAGAGCCTTTAATATGCCAGTGTTTACGGTGAATCACACACAGTGGTCCTAAGTCTGGGACTCTGGTGGCCTTATTGCCCTGTAGTTTCTGTGAAAATAAGATATTCAAAATCTAAGCTGTTGGAACTTTAAAATACCTTAGACTTAAGGGAATGAGATTATGGGACCTGAGTAATGTAAACAGGACGCCATAACTTTTGTTTGTGTTATTGATTAGCTTTTCCTTACCTACATTGTTTTATAAAATGTTGTAAATGACTAAAGAGTGACGGGCAGACTGTTTGCCTCTAACTGTCAATCTTCATTATAAATTAACTTCCTTCTTTTCTCTCTCAAAGACTTCATGACTATGACATTATCTAAGACAGAATGTTAAATACACAAATTGGAAAGGAAAATAAAACAAACTATATGGAAAAGAAGACAAATTTTAACTAGCTATATTGTTGTAACTCATAAACCAGCCTGGTATAGAAATGTTATAGTCCTACTAAATTTCTTTGTTTTCTGCCTGTATGAGCAAAATCATATTTTTTTTTTTTTTTTTTTTTTTTGAGATGAGTCTCGCTCTTGTCCCCCAGGCTGGAGTGCAATGGCTGGATCTCGGCTCACTGCCACCTTTGCCTCCCTGGTTCAAGTGATTCTCCTGCCCTCAGCCTCCCAGGTAGCTGTGATTACAGGCACCTGCCACCACGCCAGGCTAATTTTTGTATTTTTAGTAGAGGCGAGGTTTTACCACCTTGGCCAGGCTGGTCTCAAACTCCTAACCTCAGGTGATCCGCCCGCCTCAGCCTCCCAAAGTGCTGGGATTAAAGGCACCTGCCACCACACCGGGCTAATTTTTTTTTTTTTTTTTTTTTTTTGAGATGGAGTTTCACTCTTGTTGCCCAGGCTGGAGTGCAATGGCGCAATCTTGGCTCATCGCAACCTCTGCCTCCTGGGTTCAAGTGATTCTCCTGCCTCAGCCTCCCGAGTAGTTGAGATTACAGGTACGTGCCACCACGCCCGGCTAATTTTGTACTTTTAGTAGAGATGGGGTTTCTCCATGTTGGTCATGCTGGTCTCAAACTCCGGACCTCAGGTGATCCACCCCCCTTGGCCTCCCAAAGTGCTGGGATTACAGGCATGAGCCACCATGCCCAGCATTTTTTTTTTTTTTTTTTTTGAGACGAGTCTTGCTCTTGTCACCCAGGCTGGAGTGCAGTGGCACGATCTCGGCTCACTGCAACCTCTGCCTCCCAGGTTCAAGCAATTCTCCTGCCTCAGCCTCCCGAGTAGCTGGGATTACAGGCGCCCAGCTAATTTTTGTATTTTTAGTAGAGACAGGGTTTCGCCATGTTGGCCAGGCTGGTCTTGAACTCCTGACCTCGTGATCCACCCACCTGGGCCTCCCAAAGTGCTGGGATTACAGGCGTGAGCCACTGTGCTGTACTTTTTTTTTTTTTTTTTTTTTTAGAGACAGAGTGTCTCACTCTGTAGCCTAGGCTGGAGTGCAGTGCTGTGATGATAGCTCAGAGCAGTCCCCAGCTCGGGATCATGCTATCCTCCCACCTCAGCCTCCTGAATAGCTGGGTCTACAGGTTCCCGTCACCACACCTGGCTCCAAGACTTAACTTTTTTTTTTTTTTTTTTGAAAGGAGTCTACTCTGTTGCCCAGGCTGGAGTGCAGTGGCACGATCTCGGCTCACTGCAACCTCTGCCTCCTGGGTTCAAGCAATTCTCCTGCCTCAGCCTCCCGAGTAGCTGGGGTTACAGGCATGCACCACCACGCCCAGCTAATTTTTTGTATTTTTAGTAGAGATGGGGTCTCACCAGGTTGGCCAGCTTGGTCTCAAACTCCTGACTTCAAATGGTCTGCCCGCCTCAGCCTCCCAAAGTGCTGGGATTACAGGCGTGAGCCACCGCGCCTGGCAAGACTTTAACTTTTAACTTTGGAGCACTTACTCCTTTTCTCTGGAGCCCGTGTTTCTCGATGACTATTCTCAGATTTTTGCAGGAATAAACTCTCAAAAACTGGATTCTGATCTCTTTGATGACTACAGGTCAACATTCCCCAGCTACCAACCCCACCTGTCCCAGATGGGACAGCAGTGTCAGGGATGGGGAAGGAGGCCCTCCAGGTGCCCCTCCTGTGGTACAAAGAAGCCACCATGGGAACCCAGGGCTAGGACAGTAAGCAGGTATCTCTTGTCCCAGGGAAGGCATCATCCTGGCTGGGATCCAAGGAAGTTATTGAGCAATGGCAGTGGGGACAGGCACAGCCCTTTCCCCACAGCCAGTGCCATACCTTCCCGGTGTTACAGGAAAGGGGTCCCAATCCAGATGCCAAGAGAGGGTTCTTGGATCTTGTGCAAGAAAGAATTTAGGGAGAGTTCACAGAGTAAAGTGAAAGCAAGTTTGTTAAGAAAGTAAAGGAATAAAGAATGGTTACTCCATAGACATGCCCATTTTTATGGTTATTTCTTGCTGATATGCTAAACAAGGGGTGGATCATTCATGCCTCCCCTTATTTTAGGCCATATAGGGTAACTTCCTGAAGTTGCCATGGCATTTGTAGATTGTCGTGGTGCTAGTGGGAGTGTAGTAGTGAGGATGACCGGAGGTCACTCTCATTGCTATCTTGGTTTTGGTGGGTTTTGGCCGGCTTCTTTACTGCGAACTGTTTTATCAGCAAGGTCTTTATGACCTGTATTTTGTGTGGATCTCCTATCTCATCCCGTGACCTAAAATGCCTTAACCTTAACTGGCTATCTGTCTGGGAATGCAGCCCAGCTCTCAGCCTCATTTTACCTAGCTCTGTCGCTCAGGCTGGAGTACAGTGGCACGATCTCGGCTCACTGCAGCCTCTGCCTCCCAGGTTCAAGCGATTCTCATGCCTCAGCTTTGCCAGTAGCTGGGACTACAGGCACGTGTCACCACGCCCGGCTAATTTTTGTATTTCCGTAGAGACCTCGTTTTGCCGTGTTGGTCAGGCTGGTCTCAAACTCCTGACTTCAGGTGATCTGCCTGCCTCGGCCTCCCACAGTGCTGGGATTACAGGCTGAGCCACTGCGCCCAGCCTGACTGGTGTGCTTATGTAAAGGGGAAACTGGGACACAGAAACTGCGTGGAGGGAAGGTGGCCATCTACAAGCCAAAGTGAGGGAATAGAACCTTTGCTCGTAGCCCTCAGAAGGAAACAAGCTGCTAATACCCTGATTTCCTTCTTCTGGCCTCAGGATTGTGAGACAATCAATTTCTGTTGTTTAAGCCACCCAGTTTGTGATACTTGGTTCTGGCTTCCCTGGCATTAAAAGTGATGGCAAAAACTGCAATTACGCTTTTACACCAATCTAAAAATAGAGCATGAATTGGCTCCTTCAGGACAACCACATTCCAGATGAAGAAAAAGGAAGGGGAGAACTTCACCTTTACATGGTCAACCTGAAATTTGCACGCATCTCTTCTGCCACAGCCAGAAATCAGCACACGGCCTCACCTGGCTTCCTGGGAGACAGGCAAGCGTGGTTTCCATTCTGCACAGCCCCTGGACACAATAAAAAGTCCTCTTAACAAGCAGGGGTGCAGTGGCTCACGCCTGTAATCCCAGCACTTTGGGAGGCCGAGGTGGGCAGATCACGAGGTCAGGAGTTCAAGACCAGCCTGGGCAAAGTGGTGAAACCCCGTCTTACTAAAAATACAAAAATTAGCCAGACATCGTGGTACATACCTGTAGTCCCAGCTTCTTGGAAGGCTGAGGCTGGAGAATTGCTTGAACCTCGGAGGCAGAGGTTGCAGTGAGGTCGTGCCACTGCACTCCAGCCTGGGTGACAGAGCGAGACTCTGTCTCAAAAAAATAAAAAAGAAAAGAAAAAAGAAAAAGAAAAGAAAAAAGAAAAAGAAAAGAAAGAGAGAGCCAATATTGGGGACAGCCACAGGTCTCTTCCACAGAATACAAATATTTTCAGATGCAAACAACAGGACACTCTGCCTAAGTGAAACAATTAGGATTTTTTTTTTTTTTTTTTTTTTTTTTTGGAGACAGAGTCTCGCTCTGTCGCCCAGGCTGGAGTGCAGTGGCGCAATCTCGGCTCACTGCAAGCTCCGCCTCCCAGGTCCACGCCATTCTCCTGCCTCAGCCTCTCCAAGTAGCTGGGACTACAGGCGCCCGCCACCACGCCCGGCTAATTTTTTGTATTTTTAGTAGAGACAGGGTTTCACCGTGGTCTCGATCTCCTGACCTCATGATCCGCCCGCCTCGGCCTCCCAAAGTGCTGAGATTACAAGCGTGAGCCACTGCGCCCGGCCTTTTTTTTTTTTTTTGAGACAAGTCTCACTCTGTTGCCTGGGCTGGGGTGCAGTGGCATGATGGGAGCTAATTGCAGCCTCAATCTTCCTGACTCAGGAGATCCTCCCACCTCAGCCTGCCGAGTCACTGGGACTGCAGGCATGCACCACCACGCCCAGCTAATTTTATTTTATTATTATTTTTTTATTTTTTAATTTAATTTTTTTTTTTTTTTTTTTGAGACAGAGTCTCGCCCTGTCACCCAGGCTGGAGTGCAGTGGCGCAATCTCGGCTCACTGCAAGCTCCGCCTCCCGGGTTCATGCCATTCTCCTGCCTCAGCCTCTCCGGGTAGCTGGGACTACAGGCGCCCGCCACCACGCCCGGCTAATTTTTTGTATTTTTAGTAGAGACGGGGTTTCATCGTGGTCTCGATCTCCTGACCTCGTGATCTGCCCGCCTCGGCCTCCCAAAGTGCTGGGATTACAAGCGTGAGTCACCGCGCCCGGCTGACCAGCTAATTTTAAAATATTTTTTGTAGAGATAAGGTTTCGCCATGTTGCCCAGGCTGGTCTCAAACTATTGAGGTCAAGTGATCCGCCTGCCTCGGCCTACCAAAGTGCTGGGATTACAGATCTGAGCCACCATGCCTGGCCACAAATAGGAAATGTACAATCTCACAGGACTTGACTTTAAGTGGAGAGGCAGAGGCGGGGGAGCCGAAAAGAGGTGCACCTGAGCCGAGGCTTAGGGTTTCTGCCGTTCCCCTGGCTCTGCCCCACACCGGCTGCTGGCTTCCTCCTCAGGATGGAAGGCTGCCTTTGTCAGTCAGAGTCAAACCAGAAAACAGAAATCTCAAGCATTTGAAGTACAGGGAATTTAATCTGGGGAATTGGCTGTCTCGGTGAGGGAGGTGCAGAGAAGCCAGCAGGGAAGATGTGGGAACTCAAGAGATTAGTAGAGCTCCCTCCCGAGATGGTAGGACAGAGAGAGGAGATGCTGGTAGCTGAAGCCCAGGAGCAGAGGTCACCTCGCCAAAGCTGGGCCCAGCCCAGGCATGTCTGCTGGGAGCCGTGGAGGAAATGTAGGGAGAGAAGTACCTTTTGGAGGACAGGAGGGAGGTTTCTCTCTCCCTCCTGCCTTTCAATCTCCCACTGGAAGTGGGAGAAGCCTGCTGTCATAGGTGCCTGGGAAATCCAGCCTGCCCCTGCCCAGCCACGATACAGGGAGGAATAAATCTAAGGATTGGAGCTTCTCTGGGAGGGGAGCAGAGAAGTGGGGCTGGAGATTCCTGCAGGGCAGGCACACAAGGCCACAGGGGGCCTTTGAAGGGTTTTCCACAGGAGAACATGATCCAGTTTATGTCTTGACACGTATCTCAGGCTGCTGAGTGGGAAACGATTTGAAGAGGAGCCAGAATGCCATCAGGGAGGCTAGTGTGGGTTCTGCGGAGGTTCTCCAGGTAACCAGGATGGGGGCAATGGAGGAGCGGATGGGCTGAGTTCGAGGGAGGTTTTCAAGAAAGACAAAATCTGAGTCCAGGTGCAGTGGCTCACACCTGTAATCCTAGCACTTTGGGAGGCTGAGGTAGGTGGATCACTTGAGCCTAGGAGTTCAAGACCAGCCTGGGCAACGGGGTAAAAGTCCATCTCTACAAAAAAATACAAAAATCAGCTGGGCATGGTAGCATGCACCTGTAGTCCCAGCTACTTGGGAGGTTGAGGTGTGAGGATCACTTGAGCCCGGGAGGTCAAGGCTGCAGTGAGCAGTGATGGGGCCACTGTACCCCAGCCGGACAACAGAGCAAGACTGTGTAGAAAAAAAATTTTTGTTTAAAGAAATTCAGAAGTATTTGGCTTTGAAAAATAAATAAATAAATACAATTTCTTCTCTTTTCTTCTTCTTCCTTTTTTCTTTTTTTTTTTTTTTGGAGATGAGGCCCTTTCTGTTGTGCAGGCTGGAGTGCAGTGGTGCAATCTCAGCTCACTGCAACCTCCGCCTCCCAGGTTCAAGCAATTCTTCCACCTCAGCCTCCCGAGTAGCTGGGATTACCGGCATGCGCCACCATGCTCAGCTAATTTTTTGTATTTTTATTAGAGACGGGATTTCTCCATGTTGGCCAGGCTGGTCTCGAACTTCAGGCCTCAAGTGACCCACCTGCCTCAGCCTCTCAAAGTGCTGGGATTACAGGCATGAGCCACAGTGCCCAGCCATAAATACAATAACCTTTTTAAAAGAAAATTTAGCACTTTGTTGATTTAAAGAAAATTATCCTTGGTATTTTAGTGCGGAAATACATCAAAGCATGACTGTAACAGTCTTAAAAGTACATATTGTGATGTGGTATCAGGACACCTGGACATCCTGCCGTGAGAACTATGTTCTAACTGCCACAAGATTTTTCTTTCTTTATTTATTTTTTTTTATTTTTTTATTTTTTTTTTTTGGAGACAAGGTCTCAATCTGTCACCCAGGCTGGAGTGGTACAGTGGTGCATCACAGCTCACCGCAGCCTCAACCTCTCGGGCTCAAGTGATCTTCGCACCTCTGCCTCCCAAGTAGCTGGGACTACAGGCATGTGCCACCCCACCCAGCTAAGATGGGGTTTTGCCATGTTGCCCAAGCTGGTCTCAAACCCCTGGGTTCAAGCAGTCCTCCAGTCCTCCTACCCTAGCCTCCCAAAGTGCTGGGATTATAGACATGAGCCACCGCTCCCAGCTGCCTGAGAGTTTTCCTTTTCTCTAGCAGCTCAACAAGCACTGGCTTTGAGATCAATAATATTAAAACAACTGCAGCTTATCCACCACCAGACCCTAACAGACCCCCTGCTCCTGCTCCAAAGCCACAACTACAGCTTTGATTGGTCAGGACACAGATTTCAGTAACTTTCTCCTGATAAGAAGACCACGGACCATGGACTGGTTCTGTCTGGTTTACAGAAGCTGCACTTGAGTGCCTTCATGTTCCTGCTTCACCTTTTGATGTACAGGGTCTTGTTTTCGTGCTTAAAAAAAAGAGATGGGGTCCAGGCTGGAGTGCAGTGGCTATTCACAGGTGCGATCAAAGTACACTGCAGCCTTGAACTCCCAGCTTCAAGCTATCCTCCTGTCTCCATCTCCTGAGTAGCAGGGACTACAGGCACATGCCACCATGCCCAGCAGTAATGCATTTAAATGTCAAGTCTCCACCCCACAGTGAACATGGGACACATGTAACATACGTTTGTTCGGTACACATGGGTCAGGACCCCCTTTGTTAATATTTACAGCTCCTTCTTTTTTTTTGAAAAGGAGTTTTGCTCTTGTCACCCAGGCTGGAGTGCAATGGCACGATCTCAGCTCATTGCAACATCTGCCTCCCAGGTTCAAGCAATTCTCCTGCCTTAGCCTCCCGAGTAGCTGGAATTACAGGCACCCACCACCACACCTGCCTAATTTTTGTATTTTTTTACTAGAGACAGACGGGGTTTCCCCATGTTGGCCAGGCTGGTCACGAACTCCTGACCTCAAGTGATCCAGCGCCTCAGCCTCCCAAAGTGCTGAGATGACAGGCATGAGCCACTGCGCCCAGCCCACAGCTCCTTCTATAACCTGTTGAATATGTATGTTTAGCCAACTCTTTCAGCTTCAAGCTTCCACTCTAATCCCTCCTCCTTTGGAGTGCCAGTTTCTGGTCTCTGCAGGAGGCTACACTTCCCAGCCTGTCAGCATGGCCACCATGCAGGCTGTAACCCTTTATAAGATATAAAATCTCCTTTCCAAATTTATAGATCCTGGCCAGGCACAGTGGCTCACGCCTGTAATCCCAGCACTTTGGGAGGCCAAGGCGGGTGGATCACTTGAGGCCAGGAGTTCGAGACCAGCCTGGGCAACATTGTGAAACCTTGTCTCCACTAAAAATACAAAAATTAACTGAGCGTGGTGGCGCGCGCCTGTAGCCCCAGCTGCTTGGGAGGCTGAGACAGGAGAATCGCTTGAACCCGGGAGGCAGAGGTTGCAGTGAGCTGAGATCACGCCACTGCACTCCAGCCTGGGCGAGAAAGCGAGACTCCATCTCAAAAACAAAAAGAATCAGCTGGGCATGGTGGTGGGTGCCTGTAGTCCCAGCTACTCAGAAGGCTGAGGCAGGAGAATTGCTTGAACCTAGGAGGCGGAGGTTGCAGTGAGCCAGGATTGTGCCACTGCACTCCAGCCTGGGCGACAGGCTGGATCTAAAAAATTATAGATCTCTTGATTTTTTTTTTAGAATATGAAGCAAAATGTGAAATTTGTTAATTCTGAAGGGAGGATACCTATCTGAGTCTCTGCTATATTATTCTCTATGTTGCATTTTTTTCAGTTGTAGCTGAAAGTATAAAGGGAGACTACAAATGGGCCATTAATATTAAGGTCATTTGTGTGTGTCCTTGCTGGGACAATCTTTCCTTTCATGATGTTCAAAGAGAAATATGAGGGAAGAGATTCCTTTGATATTTTTTTTTTTCTTTTGAGACAGAGTCTTGCTCTGTGCCCAGGCTGGAGTACAGTGTCACAATCTCAGCTCACTGCAGCTTCTGCCTCCTGGACTCAAGTGATTCTTCCACCTCAGTCTTCCAAGTAGCTGGGACTAGAAGTACCCACCACCACACCTGGCTAGTATTTATGTTTTTTGTAGAGATCGGGTTTTACCATGTTTCCCAGGCTGGTCTCAAACTCGTGGGCTCAAGTGATCCAGCCACCCTGGCCTCCCAAAGTGCTGGGATTACAGGTATGAACCACCAGGCCCAGCCACACTCTGTTGTTTTATGTTGCTTTTGTCTGTGTAACAGCATTCTTTTTCTTTTTTTTAAGAAGGAGTTTCGAACTCGTGACCTCAGATGATCTACCTGCCTCAGCCTCCCAAAGTGCTAGGATTACAAGCATGAGCTACTGCACCTGGCCAGCGTTCTTTCTTTCAAACCTCAACTGTTTGCTGGGCTCTGGGCTTGTGTGCAGCATTGTGTGTACCTGTGTGTGTATACCTGTGTGTACCTGTGTGTATGTGCCTGTGTGTGTACCTGTGTGTGTATACCTGTATACCTGTGTGTACCTGTGTGTGTGTACCTGTGTGTGTGTCTTCTCCTCTCTGCAGCAAGGGCTCTTCCTAGGGTTGCCTGACTTGTCTCTATTTTTCCAGCCCTGAACTTGCCACAAGGCAGGTACCTAATACATGTTTAATGAATGACCCTGATATGCTCATAACATGGTTAGGCTTTGTGTCCCCACCCAAATCTCATCTTGAATTGTAATCCCCATAATGGCCATGTGTCAAGGGAGAAGGTAATTGAATCATAGGGCGGTTCCCCCATGCTGTTCTCATGATAGTGAGTGAGCTCTCACCAGATCTGATGGTTTTCTAAGGGGCTCTTCCCCCTTTGCTAGGCAATTTTGCTTCCTGCCGCCTTGTAAAGAAGGTCCCTTGCTTCCCCTTCATCTTCCACCATGATTGTAAGTTTCCTGAGGCCTCCCCAGCCATGCTGAACTGTGAGTCAATTAAACTTCTTTCCTTTATAAACTACCCAGTCTCGGGCAGTTCTTTATAGCAGTATGAACACAGACTAAGAGAGCTATCTTTAAATAATGAGCCACTTCAGGGCAGGAACCATGTCTCCTTACCCCTCTGAGCCCTCCTCTAAAACAAGGAGTAAGTGCTTGTTGAATGGATGAATAACCAAAGCCCCCAGCCCTTCAATGGAAGCAGAACACACATTGTCCTTCCCACTCTACCATGAGCCTCCTGAGGGGCTGGCAGGGTCTGTTTATCTGCAGATTTTTACCGCGTTTATATGCCTGCATTGGAAAGCTACTGACTTATGTGTGACTATATACTAAGGCGACCAACTTGTCCCATTTTTCCTGGGACTTTCCTAGTTTTAGCATTAAGTGTCCAGTGTCTTAACTCCTGAAGTTCCAGGCAAACCAGGATGGTCAGGTCACCACACAGCAACTCCCTTCTCTCCCAGCATCATTTTTCCCTCATCTTCATATGAAAGGGTTGGACCTGGTCCTGTCTCTGCATATGAGATCTAAGATTTTAGGAACAGGCCAGAGGGGAAGATGTGAGTCAACAAAGAAAGAAAGATTCAACTTGGAATTTTCTGAGAGATCTTTATTCTTTATTCAGGATGTGGGATCAATCAGCACTGCCAGCTGGGCCTTGGTTCTAGTGGCTCGCTATGGTCTGGAAAAGTTGGGGGGACACACAAAATAGTCAATTTAGGAGCACAGGTTCTGGAGTCAGATGAAACTGGGTTCAACTTCCAGCCCTGCTGTGTGACCCTGGGAGAGGGATTGACCTCTCTGAGCCTCAGTTTCCTCCTCTATGTAGTAGGGATAATGATAGAACTTACCTCATGGGGGGGTTCTTGATTAAATTATTAACTAAGGTTCTATCTACAATGCCCAGCACGAATTTAGATGGGATGTGTGCATATATATATATATATAAAATATATATATGTGTGTGTGTGTATATATATATACATATGTGTGTGTATATATGTATGTATATATATAAACAAAATATATATTTTTTGGGTTGTTTTTTTTTTTTGAGACAGAGTCTCACTCTGTTGCCCAGGCTGGAGTACAGTGGCACGATCTCAACTCACTGCAACCTCCACCTCTTGGGTTCATGCCATTCTCCTTCCTCAGCCTCCCCAGTAGCTGGGACTACAGGCGTATGCCACCATGCCTGGCTAATTTTTGTATTTTTAGTAGAGACGGGGTTTCACCATGTTAGCCAGGATGGTCTCAATCTCCTGACCTCGTGATCTGCCCACCTCGGCCTCCCAAAGTGGTGGGATTACAGGCGTGAGCCACCACGCCCGGCCTTTTATTTTAAGATGGAGTCTTGCTCTGTCGCCCAGGCTGGAGGGCAGTGGCGCAATCTCAGCTCACTGCAACGTCTGCCTCCCGAGTTCAAGCAATTCTCCTACCTCAGCCTCCCAAGTAGCTGAGATTACAGCCATGCACCACCATGCTTGGCCAATTTTTTTATATTTTTGTAGAGACAGGATTTCACCATATTGGCCAGGCTGGTCTCGAACTCCTGACCTTGTGATCCTCCTGCCTCGGCCTACCAAAGTGCTGGGATTACAGGCATGAGCCACCGTGCCTGGCCTTATATATATATATTTTTTTAACATGGATCAGGGACCCAAGGGATTAAATGGCCTATAAATCATAATTGTTTTTTTGTTTGTTTGTTTTTGTTTGTTTTTTGAGATGGAGTCTTGCTCTGTCATCCAAGCTGGAGTGCAGTGGCGTAATCTCGGCTCACTGCAACCTCCGCCTCCCAGGTTCAAGCAGTTCTCCTGCCTCAGCCTCCTGAGTATCTGGGACCACAGGCATGCACCAACACGCCCAGCTAATTTTTTGTATTCTTAGTAGAGATGGGGTTCCACCACGTTGGCCAGGCTGGTCTTGAACTCCTGACCTCAGGTGATCCACGCGCCTCAGCCTCCCAAAGTGCTGGGATTACAGGCATGAACCACTGCGCTCGGCCAGAAATGTTTTTTTAATGGAAGGCTTCATGACTTTGCATGTCATCCTTGCCCAGGGGCCATGCTAATCTCTGTATCATTCCAATTTTAGTATATGTGCTGCCAAAGCAAGCACCACTGTTTTATTTTATTTATTTTTATTTTTTTAAGAGAGAGGGTCTTGCTGTGTTGCCCAGGCTGGAGTACAGTGGCTATTCACAGGTGTGATCCTACTACTTTTCAGCATGTGAGTTTTGACCTGCTCTGTTTCTGACCTGGGACAGATCACCCCTCCTTAGGCCACCTCGTGGTCCCCTCTCCCAGGAGATCACCACATTGATGCCAGACTTGGTGCAGAACCAGATGGGTATAGTGCACTACATCCCAGAACTCCAGGGCTCAACCGATCCTCCTGCCTCAGCCTCCCGAGTAGCTGGGACTACAGGTGGGCATCACTGCACCCAGCTAGCTATTACTCTTTTTTTTTTTTTTGAGATAGAGTCTCGTTCTGTCACCCAGGCTGCAGTGCAGTGGTATGATCTCGACTGACTACAACCTCCACCTCCCAGGTTCAAGCAATTCTCTGCCTCAGCCTCCCGAGCAGCTGGGATTACAGGCACCCACCACCATGCCCGGCTAATTTTTGTATTTTTAGTAGAGACGAGGTTTCGCTGTCTTGGCCAGGCTGGTCTTGAACTCCTGACCTCATGATCCACCTGCCTCTGCTTCCCAAAGTGCTGGGATTACAGGCATGACTACACCGTGCCCAGCTATTACTCTCTTTTTTTTTTCATTTAGCTATTACTGTTATCACGAGCATTATTAGTCCTCTCTGATCACCCATCCCCAGATGAAGTCTGGGGCCTGGACTCCCCTCTCTCGGCTCTCATCAGACTGCATCATTATCGTTCATGTAATCACCTGTCCCCCACCAGGCAGCCTCTTGTCTGGCATGTCTCTCTATCCTCTCTGACAAGAGAGGACAAGACCAGAGGAGATACTTTATAAATACTTGTTGAAATAAGGAAGTTCAGCTGTAGTTCCAAGCGCCACCGAGAAGCCATCAGGTTCCCGGGGTCACACTGTATCAGAAAACATCCCCAAGCCTTTCTGGAATGTCCCCAAGGGCCCTTCCCCACTGAGCTTCTAGGATCCTTTCAGGCCCTCCCCAGGATCCAATGTTTCTCACCTGTCACCTCTCAGAGGAGCCACTGCCCTGAAGCCCTCCTGGCCACCCTGCCCTCCTCACCTCCTCAATCCAGTCGATGAAGGCCGAGACTCGAGTGAACACCGTGGGCTTCCTGATGGTGTTGCAGCCAAAGGCAGAAACAAAGCTGGTCACACCGTGGACCTGCCAGCCACCATCCTCTGTGGGGCAGTTGAGGGGTCCTCCAGAGTCACCCTGGAACCGTCAGAGAGGAGTGGGTGGCTGAGCCACGTCTGAGGTTTATGGAACTGGTTCTGAACTCTAGGGATTTCGAGAAACTCTGACATTACTTGACTCCTCTGAGCCTTAGCTCACTCATTTTTTTAAATTATTTATTATTTTTATTTTTTTAGATGGAGTCTCGCTCTGTTGTCCAGGCTGGAGTGCAGTGGTGCAAGCTTGGCTCATTGCAACCTCTGTTTCCTGGCTCCCAGGTTCAAGTGTTTCTCCTGCTTCAGCCTCCCAAGTCGCTGGGATTACAGGCACCTGCCACCACACCCGGCTAATTTTTGTATGTTTAATAGAGATGGGATTTCACCATGTTGGCCAGGCTAGTCTCAAAGTCCTGACCTCAGGTGATCCACCTGCCTCGGCCTCCCAAAAGGATTATGGGTGTGAGCCACCACGCCCAGCCAGCTGACTCATTTGTGATAGGGAATAGTAGTATCTGTCCAAGAGCCTAGGGAATTACATGAGATGATGCACGATCTTAGCACGATATCCAGTAGAGAAGAAGCACTCAATAAACATAGTTCTTATTAGTAGCACGATAGTTAATTATTAATTCATACTCAATTATCATACAATGAGGGTATTGATAGTATTCTTTTTTTTTTTTCTGAGTCAGTGTCTCACTCTGTCGCCCAGGCTGGAGTGCAGTGCCGCGATCTCAGCTCACTGCAAGCTCTGCCTCCCGGGTTCACACCATTCTCCTGCCTCAGCCTCCTGAGTAGCTGGGACTACAGGCGCCCACCACCACACCTGGCTAATTTTTTGTATTTTTAGTAGAGACGAGGTTTCACCGTGTTATCCAGGATGGTCTTGATCTCCTGACCTCGTGATCCGCCCACCTGGGCCTCGCAAAGTGCTGGGATTAAAGAAGTGAGCCACCACGCCCGGCCATTTTTTTCTTTTCTTTAACAGACAAGGTCTTGGCCAGGAAGGTGCCTCACATCTGTAAACACAACACTTTGGAAGGCCAAGGCAGGAGGATCACTTGAGCCCAAGAGTTAGAGACAAGCCTGGGCAACATGGTGAAACTTCATCTCTACAAAAAATTTTAAAATTAGCTAGGCATTGTGGCATGCACTTGTACTCCTGGCTGCTTGGGAGGCTGACATGGGAGGATTGCTTGAGCCCAGGAAGGCAAGGCTACAGTGGGCTGTGATGGCGTTACTGCACTCCAGCCTGGGCAACAGAGCAAGATCCTGTCTCAAAAAAAAAAAAAAAAGACGATGTCTTGCTCTGTCGCCCAGGCTTGAGTGCAGTGGCAAAAATCACAGCCACTGTAAGCTTGAACTCCCAGGCTCAAACAATCCTCCCACCTCAGCCTCTCAAGTAGTTGGGACTACGGGCGAGTGCCACCATGCCTGGCTAATTAAAAAAAGTTTTTTGTAGATGGGCATCTCACTATGTTACCTAGGCTGGTCTCAAACTCCTAGCCTCAAGCAATCCTCCCACCTCAGCCTCCCAAAGCACTTGGATTATATGCACGAGGGACTGTGCCCAGAACAATGATGGTATTCTTAATGTTTAATTATAACTTCACAACCACAGAGTCGACCTGGCGTTAGAGGTCGTGGTACCAGTATCTCCTGCTGTGCTGATGTGGAAGCCTGAGGACCAGGGAGAGACAGTGACTTGTCCCAAGTCATGTCAGTGTGTGAGCTGAGACTGCAACCCGGGGGTCCTGACTCCCAGGCCTGGGCTCTGTGTCTGGACTGTGCTGACTTCCTCCAAGTCCTGCCTGGCCTGGAGGCTGAATGGGGCAAGCGGGCAAGATCCTTCCTCCACCTTACAGGCAGTTGGCCCCATTCCAAGGTCCTGCACACCCAACACCACCTGGGGCAGGTAAGAGCTGACTCACGTTGCAGCCGGAGCGGATGTCCCCTCCGGCACACACCATGGTCTCCTTCACGGACGAACCCCACCAGTTCGACTTGGAGCAGTGCTCATAGTCCACCACAGGCAGCAGGGCCTCCTGCAGCTTGTCTGGGAGTGGCCCGTTGGCTGCAGGGATAAAAAGCACAGAGTCAGGAGTCTGGGGGCACAGGGCTAGGAGCCCCAGAGGAAGGGGGCATTCAGGACGCACAGTTCTTCTGCCCTGATGAGGACTCTCCTCCCACCCGCTAAAGGGTCCTGCATGCTTTGTGCACCATTACATCCCCAGCACCTGGCACACTGGAGGTACCAAAACATGTGCAATTGAACACATTGGTGTTTTGGAGGTTGGTGGGAGAAGGCTGCAGCTGGAGAGAAATGGGAGAAAAGTACAAGGTCCGGTCTTGGTGTTACCTTCAACCTGCAGCCCCCAGGCCCTGTCTTTCTGCCACTGTCCCTGTGGCCAGCTAGAGAAGTCAGCACGTACTATAGAGACGGCCCCAGCCGGTGATGTAGCAGGGTGTCTCGTTGGGAAGGATGTCACCAGCGGGAGGGAGTGAGGCGAGCTGGACAGCGTCTCCCAGCTGGGCGCTGCGTGAGAGCTTGATGAGGGCGATGTCATTGCTGGGGAGGAGGGAACAGTCACAGGGCCTGGTCCTCCAGCCGGCCCAAGTCCTACCTTCCAGCCGTTGCTCCAGGCTATTCCGCCTCTGAGATGCCCCAGCTCCTTTACCCTCCAAATCCACTCTTTCATCATCATCATCATCATCATCATCATCATCATTATTATTGAGTCTCCGTCTGTTGCCCAGGCTGGAGCACAGTGTCACAATCATAGCTCACTGCAGCCTCCTGGGCCAAGGGATCCTCCTGCTTTCACCTCCTGAAGTGCTGGAATTACAGGCATGAGCCACTACACCTGGCCTAAATCGTCCTTAAGCTGAGCACATTTTTTTATTTATTTTTGAGTCAGAGTCTCACTCTGTTGCCCAGGCTGGAGTGCAGTGGCACCATCTTGGCTCACTGCAACCTCCGCCTCCTGGGTTCAAGTGATTCTCCTGCCTCAGCCTCCTGAGTAGCTGGGATTACAGGTGCATGCCACCACACCTGGCTAATGTTTATTATTTTTAGTAGAGACGGGGTTTTGCCATGTTGGCCAGGCTGTTCTAGAGCTCCTGACCTCAGGAGATCCGCCCGCCTCGGCCTCCCAAAGTGCTGGGATTACAGGCATGAGCCACTGCGCCCAGTCAAGGCTGAGCAATTTTAAGAAGCCCTTCTACGGATCACGAGGTCAGGAGATCGAGACCACGGTGAAACCCCGTCTCTACTAAAAAAAATACAAAAAAATTAGCCAGGCATGGTGGCGGGCGCCTGTAGTCCCAGCTACTTGGAGAGGCTGAGGCAGGAGAATGGCGTGAACCCGGGAGGCGGAGTTTGCAGTGAGCCGAGATTGCGCCACTGCACTCCAGCCTGGGCGACAGAGTGAGACTCCATCTCAAAAAAAAAAAAAGAAGCCCTTCTAGTCCCTTGGCTCACTCTGACCCTTGGCCTTCAGAATTGTCCTCTCCTTTGACCCTTTAACCCTCACAGTTCAGCTGTATCAGAATCACCTGGAGGGCTTGTTAAAACAGACTGCTGCAGATTACAAGGTTAAGAGATTGAGACCATCCTGGCTAACACGGGGAAACCCCGTCTCTACTAAAAATACAAAAAAAAATTAGCTGGGCTTGGTGGTGGGCACCTGCAGTCCCAGCTACCCAGGAGGCCGAGGCAGGAGAATGGTGTGAACCTGGGAGGCGGAGCTTGTAGTGAGCCGAAATTGCGCCACTGCACTCCAGCCTGGGTGACAGAGCGAGACTCAGTCTCAAAAACAAAACAAAACAAAACAAAAACAGACTGTTGCATCCCACCCCAGTTTCTGATGCAGTGGATCTTGGCTAAAGCCCAATAATTCACTTTTTTTTGAGACAGAGTCTCACTCTGTTGCCCAGGCTGGAGTGCAATGGCACGATCTCGGCTCACTGCAACGTCTGCCTCCTGGATTCAAGCAATTCTCCTGCCTCAGCCTCCGGAGTAGCTGGGATTATAGGTGCGCGTCACCAAGCCTGGCTAATTTTTTAATTTTTAGTAGAGACAGGGTTTCACCATGTTGGGAAGGCTGGTCATGAACTCCTGAGCTCAAGTGATCCACCCCCCTCGACCCCTGGCAGTGCTGGGATTACCGTGCCTGGCCAATAATTCACATTGTTGCAGGTTCCCAGATGATGCTGATACTGCCGGCCCAGGTACCACATTTTGAGAACCACTGCCCTCTGTCTTCACCTGCCTGCGTGTCACTCCAGTCCTTTTGTCTCAGTCTCTGTTTTCTCTCTACTCACCCCAGAAGCCCTGTGAAGATGCTTCATATTGTGCTTCACTCCTATACTGCATTTGCAGGAGTTCTGCACCCGACCCTCTCGCCAGAAAAAACTGAGCCACTCAGACTGAAGAATTTTTCATATGGCCGGGCGCGGTGGCTCACGCCTGTAATCCTAGCACTTTGGGAGGCCGAGGCGGGCAGATCACAAGGTCAAGAGATCAAGACCATCCTGGCTAACATGGTGAAACCCCATCTCTACTAAAAATACAAAAAATTAGCCAGGCATGGTGGCGGGCGCCTGTAGTCCCAGCTACTCGGGAGGCTGAGGCAGGAGAATGTGTGAACCCAGGAGGCAGAGGTTGCAGTAAGCTGAGATCGTGCCACTGCACTCCAGCCTGGGCGACAGAGCGAGACTCCGTCTCAAAAAAAAAAAAAAAAGAAGAATTTTTCGTACACTTGAAGGGCATAAGATTGTCTCCTTGGCCTTCACAACCACCCAGGAAGCCCAACTTCATGGTCACCTTTTGACGAATGGCAAAACTAAGGCCCAGAGAAGGCCAGTGACTTGCTCAGGTCATACAGAGAGTTAATGCCAGAGCCCGACTCTCAGCCCAGTGCTCCTCCTTTTGCGCATGGTGCTGGGAGCCCAGGATGCACTGGGCGAGCCATCTACTGAATGGAGAAACCCTCGGATTTGGGGTAAGGGTGCCAGAGCTCTGAAGCCACTAGCCAAGTGGCCTTGGGGGAGTTCCCGCCCCTCCCTGAGCTCTGCTATCCCCTCTGTAGGGAGACAGGTTTGGTGGTGATGGTCGTTAAAGGCTCTGCTGGCTTGAACCCTCAGTGTGTGGGACCTGGGCACAGGCTGCTGGACTCAGCTCCCCCGTCCCTATGTCCCTACTCAGCGTTGGAACCTACTTAGACTTGGCTGTGGGTCATGGAGGGATGAGTAGAGGAGCCTCTGGGTTCCAGACCGGAGCATTCACTCACCCACAGGCCACACACTTGGGGTTCCAGAGTGGATGCACAAAGAGGTCCCCAGAGTTGATGGGGATCACCTGCTCGGGGCCCTCCTTCACAGCACGGTCGTACTCGCCCAACACCACCTGGTAGGTCCGGGAGCTCCTGCGGGTGGAGGTGAGGTCAGTCCGGGCCTGACTGGCTCCCTCCCTCCTTCCCCATCATCACCCACTCTCTCCGGCTGTCTGGGGCCACGGGCAGGGACAGGGTAGAGAACTCACGAGATGCAGTGGCCCGCAGTCACAACCCAGTCGGGGGCGATGAGGCTGCCGCCACAGGTGTGGTAGAAGCTTCCACTTTTCTCATACTGCAGGGAAACCTGGTGGCCCAGGAAGAAATGGCCTCAGTGGGCTGGGCCCCACCACGAGAGTTGCCACCAATGGCTGTATATGTTGTGCACTGTGCAACTCTAGAGGGCGCCATTCACACAGAAAACAAGAGCACCCTCTGAAATGTGCAGCGCAGGACCTGCGACCTATGCAGCTGCCCGTGGTGGCCCTATCACTTTTCCATGGGGGTCACATTCTGATTCTCCAAAGCCTCCCCTACACCAGGACTATGACCTCCCTGGGGACCCCAACATTCTCTAACTTCTGTCTCTTGAGAGCCCTTGAAGGCCCTCTGTGCTATCACGCACCCCTCACCCCGTGACTTTTTTTTTTTTTTTGAGATGGAGTTTTGCTCTTGTTCCCCAGGCTGGAGTGCAATGGTGGTAATCTCAGCTCATTTCAACCTCTGCCTCCCGGGTTCAAGCGATTCTCCTGCCTCAGTCTCCAGAGTAACTGGAATTACAGGCACCTGCCATCGTGCCTGGTTAATTTTGTATTTTTAGTAGACATGGAGTTTCACCATGCTGGCCAGGCTGGTCTCGAGCTCCTCACCTCAGGTGATCTGCCCACCTCGGCCTCCCGAAGTGCTGGGATTACAGGCATGAGCCACCACGCCCAGCCCCCCGACTCTTTTGAACCTCAGCTCTTTCAAGGCCTCTTGAGCCTTCTGAAGCACAGCTCACCCTGATGAGCTCTTTGCCTCTCTTCCCATTTCCTACATATTCTGATTTTCAAAAGCTCCCTCTAGACCAGGGCTAGCAAACTGTGGACAGTGGGCCACACCAGGCTTCTGGTCTGTTTTTGTAATAAAGATGTCCTGGAAATAGTCACATTCATTTCTGTATTGTTTGTGTCTGCTTTCATGCTACCATGGCACGGTCAAGTCATTACTATCCAAACCATCAAATAGCCTAAAATATTCATTCTCTGGCCCTTTACAGAACCAGCCTGCTGACCCTCTCCAATAAAACTTCCCATAATGATGGGAATGTTCTATATCTTTGCTGTCCAATATGGTAGCCACTAGCCACATGTGACTATTGAACATTTGAAATGTGGCAAGCAGGCCAAGCATGGTGGCTCACACCTATAATCCCAGCACTTTGGGAGGTCAAGACGGGAGGATCACTGGAGCTCAGAAGTTCGAGGCAAGCCTGGGCAACATAGTGAGACCCCATCTTTACAAAAATATATAAAAATTAGCTGGGCGTGGTGGTGCATGCCTGTAGTCCTAGCTACACCGGAGGCTGAGGTGGGATGATTGCTTGGACCTAGGAGGTCAAGGCTGCAGTGAGCTGAGATCACACCACTGCACTCCAGCCTGGGCAACAGAGCAAGACCCTGTCTCAAAAAAAAAAAAGAAAAGAAAAAAAGAAATATGGCAAGCACTGAGGAACTGAATTGTTAACTTTTTTTTTAATTTTATTATTATTATACTTTAAGTTTTAGGGTACATGTGCACAACGTGCAGGTTTGTTACATATGTATCCATGTGCCATGTTGGTGTGCTGCACCCATTAACTCGTCATTTAGCATTAGGTATATCTCCTAATGCTGTCCCTCCCCCCTCCCCCCACTCCACAACAGTCCCCAGTGTGTGATGTTCCCCTTCCTGTGTCCATGTGTTCTCATTGTTCAATTCCCACCTATGAGTGAGAACATGCGGTGTTTGGTTTTCTGTCCTTGTGATAGTTTGCTGAGAATGATGGTTTCCAGTTTCATCCGTGTCCCTACAAAGGACATGAACTCATCATTTTTATGGCTGCATAGTATTCCATGGTGTGTATGTGCCACATTTTCTTAATCCAGTCTATCGTTGTTGGACATTTGGGTTGGTTCCAAGTCTTTGCTATTGTGAATAGTGCCGCAATAAACATACATGTGCTTATGTCTTTATAGCAGCATGATTTATAATCCTTTGGGTATATACCCAGTAAAGGGATAACATTTTTAATTTAAGTAAATTTTGGCTGGGTGCAGTGACTCACATCTGTAATCCCAGCACTTTGAGAGGCTGAGGCAGGTGGATCACCTGAGGTCAGAAGTTCCAGACCAGCCTGGCCAACATAGCGAAACCCTGTCTCTACTAAAAATATAAAATTAGCCAGGCTTGGTGGTGGGTGCCTGTAATCCCAGCTACTTGGGGGGCTGAGGTAGGAGAATTGTTTGAACCCGGGTGGCCATTGCACTTCAGCCTGGGCAACAAGAGTGAAACTCTGTCTCAATAATAATAATAGTAATAATAATTTAATTTAATTTTTTTTGAGACAGAGTCTCACTCTGTTGCCCGGGGCTGGAGTGCAGTGGTGTGATCTCGTCTCACTGCAACCTCCACCTCCCAGGTTCAAGCAATTCTCCTGCCTCAGCCTCCTGAGTAGCTGGGATTACAGGTGTGGGCCACCCGGCCTAGCCTAATTTAATTAAATTTAAATAGCCACAGCACATCAAGTCCAGCCTTCTGAGCTTCCCTCCACTGGCCTTATAAGACTCCTCACTCCCTTGTTGCTTTCAGACCTCATAGCCTTGTTGTATCATCCTAGGAATCTAGAAATGAGTCTCTGAAAATCTCACTTCTTCAACACAGTGCCTGAAATTCCACCATCAGTGTGCCAGCTCCTTGAGTTAAGCATTACCTTCACCCCTGATTCCACTTGTAAGTTGCAAATAGCCCAGTGAGGGTTACAGATGGAATGGGCAAAACCTCCCTGTGAAGTAGATGGTCCAAGGGCTGCCTGGTCTTTGGAAGCTGAAGTGGACATTGCAATGGGGTCAAGGCTGGATGCCGCGCCATTAGAGCTTAGGGTCCAGAGCCCACGGTGGGAATGAGGGCAGCTGGTATTGCTCTTACCTGCCAGGGCCAGCTGTAGGGGACTGCATCCTCACCATTGACAACGCGGCCGGAAAGGCGAGAGGAAGGTGGGCCATAGCCTGAGGCTAGGGGGGAGAGGAGAGCTGTCAATCAGCTGGAGGGTCCCCAAAAGCAAAGAGGAGGCCAGGGTCCCAGTCCAAGCTGTGCCTTCAACTGGCTGTGTGACCCCATGCAAGCCCCTTTCACCCTCTGGACCTCAGTAACCACATATGAACAGTGAACATTTAAACTAGAGCAGGGCTTTCCAGAATCCCAGGAGTCCAGGGATAGAGATTAAAATGTGGCCTCCTTCATTGGGAGGATTGAAGAGGTTGATACACTTAGAACAATGCCTGGCCCTGGATGAGCCCTCAAAAAATGAGAGCTATTGTCATACAGAGTGGAGGCTTTAAAGAAGGACTTCCAGGATTCAAAGTGCAGCTCTGGGCTGTGTGTGGTGGCTCACACCTGTAATCCTAGTGCTTTCAGAGGCCGAGGTGGGAGGATCGCTTGAGCCCAGGAGTTTGAGACCAGCCTGGGCAACATAGCAAGACCTCGTCTCTAGAAAAATAAAGTAAAATAAAATAAAGTAGCCAGGTGTGGTGGCATGTGCCTGTAATCTCAGCTACTCAGGAGGCTAAGGGGGTAGGATCGCTTGAGGCCAGGATTTTGAGACCAGTCTGGGCAACAAAGCAAGACCCCATCTCTACAAAAAAAAAAAAAAAAAAAGAAAAAAAAAACATTAAGTGCAGCTCTGCCTTTTGTTCTATGATAAGCTACTTTACTTCCCTGAGGGTCGGTAAAATGGGGATAATGATAGTACTGATCTCCTGAGGCTGTTGTGAGAATTACATGAGAAAATATAAGAAAAACCCTAAAGATTCTGCCTGGCATAGTAAGCACTCAATCAATGTTATCTGTTACCATTATTGCCTGTCAAGGGAGGCTGCTTGGAAGAGGTGGCCCTGAGCTGGAATGTAATATGGCAGAGAGACCAGGAAAAGGCCAGAGCATAGAATATGGAGCCAGGTAGGGGGAGTGTGAGAGGAGAGTTGGAGTGGTAAGTAGAGCTGTGGAAATTCCAACCCAAGATGTCCAACCACACAGCCCAAACTCTTAACCGTTTGACTTTGTTTACTGCCCCCATCAAGGACTTCCACCACAGCCCTTTGGGGGTCTTTCTCCATCCACGGCTTCCCCTCCACTCTCCTGCTCCATCATAAGCTGAAAGCCCCCACAGTCATGCCCCCGGGTACAAGCTGAGACCCCCTCCTGTGGAACCAGGCGTAGGGTGTCATGGGACTCAGAGCAAGTGGTAGATTTCAAGGATTCCTAGTCTAGGGCAGCCTAGGGAGCACACACACAGGTTGGGGTCTTACCAACAGCCACAAGGAGGAGGGAACTGAGCAGCCGGAGCATCGTGAGTTTTGGGATGATAGGAAAGGGCACAGAGCCTGGGGCTCTAATATAGGGCAGAAGATAAGCAGGGGGGCTGATTGGGCCCTACTCCCAGAACAGGTGGTGGAA
Organism: Nomascus leucogenys; assembly: GCF_006542625.1. NCBI lineage: Eukaryota > Metazoa > Chordata > Mammalia > Primates > Hylobatidae > Nomascus > Nomascus leucogenys. Next base: position 21,998,083 of record NC_044404.1, on the reverse strand, counting down.
ATACAGGTCTCCCATGGTCCAAGGCCATAGTCCTCACCCAGTGCAGATGGAGGAGTGACAGCTAAAGGAAGGACCTAGCGTTCCTTCCAACAGGTGGCTGCACAGGTGGTGCGGAGTGGCCAACTGATAACAGGAGTTCAGGAAGAAAAGCTCATGTCAGGAGAAGACCTCCTCTTTCCGAAAGAACAGGGGCACTGGAACTGGGCAGACCAGGGTTCAATCCTGGTTCTGCCACCTCCAAGCTCTGCAACTTTGGGCACATGGCTTAACCTCTCTGAGTCTCAGTTTTTTCCTAACATGAGATTCATATTAGTACCCACCTCCGCAAAAAAATTCTTGTTGAGCACTTTTTCTCTATGTATCAGGCACTGTACTAGGGGATACAGCTGTGAAAAATACATGGTCTCAGCCCTTCTAGAGTTTGAGTCTAGGCCAGGAGCGGTGGCTCACACCTGTGATCCCAGCACTTTGGGAGGCCAAGGCGGGAGGATCACTTGAGGTCAGAAGTTGGAGACATGGTGAAACCCTATCTCTACTGAAACTACAAAAATTAGCCAGGCGTGGTGGTGGGCACCTATAATCCCAGCACCTGTCATCCTAGCTACTGGGAGGCTGAGGGAGGAGAATCGCTTGAACGTGGGAGGCGGGGAGGCTGAGGTTGCAGTGAGCCGAGATCATGCCACTGCACTCCTGCTTGGGCCACAGAGCAAGACTGTCTCAAAAACAACAACAACAACAAAAAAAATCAGAAAAGAAAAGAAAATGAAACATAGGTGATTGGGGTGGGAATGGGAGTAAGTCATTTAGATGGGGGGACAGGGAAAGTGACATTTGGGCTGAGGAGGTCATATCTGATGGAGTACCGAGGATAAGTAAAAGCCAGCCACGGGAATCCCTGAAAGAAACGCACTCTGGAGGGAAGGGACAGCAGGTGCGAAGTTCTGGAGGCTGTAATGGGCTTGGCTTGTTCAAGGAAAGGGAGGCCAGTGTGACAGGAGCTTGGTAGTCAAAGTAGAGTGGTGGGAGATGAGGTCAAAGAGCAGGTGACCCCGAAAGCTGAATTCACGGGTGATCCAGCAGTTTCCCTCCTAGGTCTACACCGTGAGAAAACCTGACACATGTGCTCCAGGAGGTGTGGATGAGATTGTTTGCCGCAGCCCCTGTTCTTCAATTTTTTTTTTTTTTTTTTTTTTTTTTCATGCCAAACCTGCCTAGCCAACAACCTCCAGACACCATGTCCACGTCTCAACTCGACCTGGATCAACTCACTCCAAAGTGCTGGTAAGGCATGAGCCGCTGCGCCCGGCCAGACGGGGCAATTTAAATGGATCCCTCCTGGGGGAAAGTCAGGCATCTTGCTGGGCAGGTTTTCTTTTAGGAGTGAATCCCCTCCAATCACACCCTAGCCACTCTGATAGCCTGGGATCAAGGAACGTGTGTGGACACAACGGAAGCAGCTGTGAAAATCCTTCATACTGTGATAAAAATAGCCATACCCTCCCCTGCCCTCTGTTCCCTATGCACCCGGACATGTTTGTTTGCTCAGCTTGAAAGCTCTGTGAGCCATTCCCCAGACCCTACGCCAGGGAAGAAGGAGGGAGGGGCCCAGGAGGTGGCTGGGGAGAGAGAGGGTTAGGTCCGATAAGCCCAGATTCCACTGTAGTGTCTGAAAACCACGGGGCCTAAAACACAATCTAATCCAACCACTTACACGTGACAGAAGGGAAAATAATGGCCCAGAGAAAAGCCAGGACTTGCTCAAGTCTCCCTGGTTTGTCACTGCTTGACCTGGTGAAGGGTAGCCCAAGGGCACGAGGAGGGTTCACTCTCCCTCCCGGAACTTCAAATGAGAAGCCTTCCCAGCTTCTTTCCCAGGTGACCTTGAGCAAGTCCCAGCTTCTCTGTCGGCTCTGCTGGGTCCCCAGGGAGAGGGGCTCCCTGACGCCAACTGTCCCATCACAACCCCTGCCTCATTGGTCACTTCAAGGCCTTATGGACTGACACTGGCAGTTGCACGGCTGATTAACTCTCTGAGGGTTTTCTGGCCTAGGAGTAGCTTGAGTGAAATCCCTGAAGATGAATCTCCTCCCAACACCTGCCCCCCAAGACGGAAGATCGAGGGGTTAGATCTACTTTAGGCCTCAGCCTGAAGCAAAGCAAGCCATTTCCTGAATGGGAGGCAGAGGTTAGGTCGGAGAGTATGCAAAATTAAGAGGTCAGTCTGGGAGGGAGAGGGAGGGCAGGGAAGCTGGGGAGGGGACGGAGGGGAAGCTGGTGAGCCTTTTTCCTGGGACTGGGGGAGTTCCATTCTTTCTAGTTCCCACCCCATAGGAAGCTCTTTGAGAGTCAAAACTTTATCTTATTCATCTTCGGATTCCCAGTACCTAGAAGGGAGCCTGGCACATGGTAGGTTTTCAACAGAGTTTATTCAAGGAGGCAACACATGAATGAAGGAAGCAAAAGGACTCTTCAAATGCCCTCCTCTTCCTACCCTGAAAGCACGGTTGAGCCTGATATTCCTGCAGGGTGCATCTGGAGGGTGTCCCCTCTGTGTGGCCTGGAAAAGCGCAGCAGCATCTGGATGGTGTCCTGATGGGCACATTCTTGAGATATTAATAGATGTTTGATGATAAATGGACCCACTAGAACGGAGCCCCCATGGGGTGGGGGGTTTTGTGTGCTTTGTTCACTGCTGTGGCCTCGGCTCCCAGAATATAACCCAGTGGGCACTCAGTGAAGACCTAAAGGTCAGATGGGATTGGAAAATATGAGATCAAACAAAGTTCAAATTGTCCTTTCCTACAGGACTTCTCAGAGCCTTTAATATGCCAGTGTTTACGGTGAATCACACACAGTGGTCCTAAGTCTGGGACTCTGGTGCCTTATTGCCCTGTAGTTTCTGTGAAAATAAGATATTCAAAATCTAAGCTGTTGGAACTTTAAAATACCTTAGACTTAAGGGAATGAGATTATGGGACCTGAGTAATGTAAACAGGACGCCATAACTTTTGTTTGTGTTATCGATTAGCTTTTCCTTACCTACATTGTTTTATAAAATGTTGTAAATGACTAAAGGGTGACAGGGCAGACTGTTTGCCTCTAACTGTCAATCTTCATTATAAATTAACTTCCTTCTTTTCTCTCTCACACAAAGACTTCATGACTATGACATTATCTAAGATAGAATGTTAAATATACAAATTGGAAAGGAAAATAAAACAAACTATATGGAAAAGAAGACAAATTTTAACTAGCTATATTGTTGTAACTCATGAACCAGCCTGGTATAGAAATGTTATAGTCCTACTAAATTTCTTTGTTTTCTGCCTGTATGAGCAAGATCTTAATTTTTTTTTTTTTTTTTTTTTTTGAGACAAAGTCTCGCTCTTGTCCCCCAGGCTGGAGTGCAATGGCAAGATCTCAGCTCACTGCCACCTTTGCCTCCCGGGTTCAAGTGATTCTCCTGCCCTCAGCCTCCGGAGTAGCTGGGATTACAGGCACCTGCCACCACGTCGGGCTAGTTTTTGTATTTTTAGTAGAGATGGGGTTTCTCCATGTTGACCAGCCTGGTCTCAAACTCTCAACCTCAAGTGATCCACCCACCTCAGCTTCCCAAAGTGCTGGGATTACAGGCGTGAGCCACGGCGCCCGGCTTTTTTTTTTTTTTTTTTTGAGACGAGTGTTGCCCAGGCTGGAGTGCAATGGCACGATCTCGGCTCACTGCAACCTCTGCCTCCCAGGTTCAAGCAATTCTCCTGCTTCAGCGTCCCAAGTAGCTGGGATTACAGGTGCCCAGCTAATTTTTGTATTTTTAGTAGAGACGGGGTTTCGCCATGTTGGCCAGGCTGGTCTTGAACTCCTGACCTCATGATCGACCTACCTGGGCCTCCCAAAGTGCTGGGATTACAGGCGTGAGCCACTGTGCCCTACTGGTTTTTTTCTTTTTTTTTTTTTAAGAGACAGAGTGTGTCACTCTGTAGCCTAGGCTGGAGTGCGGTGCTGTGATGATAGCTCAGAGCAGTCCCCAGCTCGGGATCATGCTATCCTCCCACCTCAGCCTCCTGAATAGCTGGGTCTACAGGTTCCCGTCACCACACCTGGCTCCAAGACCTTAAAGCTTTTTTTTTTTTTTTTGAAATGGAGTCTCACTCTGTTGCCCAGGCTGGAGTGCAGTGGCACGATCTCGGCTCACTGCAACCTCTGCCTCCTGGGTTCAAGCAATTCTCCTGCCTCAGCCTCCCGAGTAGCTGGGATTACAGGCGTGCACTACCACGCCCAGCTAATTTTTTGTATTTTTAGTAGAAATGGGGTCTCACCAGGTTGGCCAGCCTGGTCTCAAACTCCTGACTTCAAGTGATCTGCCCGCCTCAGCCTCCCAAAGTGCCGGGATTACAGGCGTGAGCCACCGCGCCTGGCAAGACTTTAACTTTTAACTTTGGAGCACTTACTCCTTTTCTCTGGAGCCCATGTTTCTGGATGACTATGCTCAGGTTTTTGCTGGAATAAACTCTCAAAAACTGGATTCTGATCTCTTTGATGACTACAGGTCAACATTCCCCAGCTACCAGCCCCACCTGTCCCAGATGGGACAGCAGTGTCAGGGATGGGGAAGGAGGCCCTCCAGGTGCCCCTCCTGTGGTACAAAGAAGCCATCATGGGAACCCAGGGCTAGGACAGTAAGCAGGTATCTCTTGTCCCAGGGAAGGCATCACCCTGGCTGGGATCCAAGGAGGTTATTGAGCAATGGCAGTGGGGACAGGCACAGCCCTTTCCCCACAGCCAGTGCCATACCTTCCCGGTGTTACAGGAAAGGGGTCCCAATCCAGATGCCAAGAGAGGGTTCTTGGATCTTGTGCAAGAAAGAATTTAGGGAGAGTTCACAGAGTAAAGTGAAAGCAAGTTTGTTAAGAAAGTAAAGGAATAAAGAATGGTTACTCCATAGACATGCCCATTTTTATGGTTATTTCTTGCTGATATGCTAAACCAGGGGTGGATCATTCATGCCTCCCCTTATTTTAGGCCATATAGGGTAACTTCCTGACATTGCCATGGCATTTGTAAATTGTCGTGGTGCTGGTGGGAGTGTAGCAGTCAGGACGACCGGAGGTCACTCTCATTGCTATCTTGGTTTTGGTGGGTTTTGGCCGGCTTCTTTACTGCAACCTGTTTTATCAGCAAGGTCTTTATGACCTGTATTTTGTGTGGATCTCCTATCTCATCCCGTGACCTAAAATGCCTTAACCTTAACTGGCTATCTGTCTGGGAATGCAGCCCAGGTCTCAGCCTCATTTTATCTAGCTCTGTCGCTCAGGCTGGAGTACAGTGGCACGATCTCGGCTCACTGCAGCCTCTGCCTCCCAGGTTCAAGCGATTCTCGTGCCTCAGCCTCCCCAGTAGCTGGAACTGCAGGCATGTGCCACCACGCCCGGCTAATTTTTATATTTCTGTAGAGACCTCGTTTTACCATGTTGGTCAGGCTAGTCTTGAACTCTCGACCTCAGGTGATCCGCCTGCCTCGGCCTCCCAAAGTGCTGGGATTACAGATCTGAGCCACCATGCCTGGCCACAAATAGGAAATGTACAATCTCACAGGACTTGACTTTAAGTGGAGAGGCAGAGGCGGGGGAGCCGAAGAGAGGTGCACCTGAGCTGAGGCTTAGGGTTTCTGCTGTTCCCCTGGCTCTGCCCCACACCGGCTGCTGGCTTCCTCCTCAGGATGGAAGGCTGCCTTTGTCAGTCAGAGTCAAACCAGAAACAGAAATCTCAAGCATTTGAAGTACAGGGAATTTAATCTGGGGAATTGGCTGTCTCGGTGAGGGAGGTGCAGAAAAGCCAGCAGGGAAGATGTGGGAACTCAAGAGATTAGTAGAGCTCCCTCCCGAGATGGTAGGACAGAGAGAGGAGATGCTGGTAGCTGAAGCCCAGGAGCAGAGGTCACCTCGCCAAAGCTGGGCCCAGCCCAGGCATGTCTGCTGGGAGCTGTGGAGGAAATGTAGGGAGAGAAGTACCTTTTGGAGGACAGGAGGGAGGTTTCTCTCTCCCTCCTGCCTTTCAATCTCCCACTGGAAGTGGGAGAAGCCTGCTGTCATAGGTGCCTGGGAAATCCAGCCTGCCCCTGCCCCTGCCCAGCCACGATACAGGGAGGAATAAATCTAAGGATTGGAGCTTCTCTGGGAGGGGAGCGGAGAAGTGGGGCTGGAGATTCCTGCAGGGCAGGCACACAAGGCCACAGGGGGCCTTTGAAGGGTTTTCCACAGGAGAACATGATCCAGTTTATGTCTTGACACGTATCTCAGGCTGCTGATTGGGAAACGGTTTGAAGAGGAGCCAGAATGCCATCAGGGAGGCTAGTGTGGGTTCTGCAGAGGTTCTCCAGGTAACCAGGATGGGGGCAGTGGAGGAGCGGATGGGCTGAGTTCGAGGGAGGTTTTCAAGAAAGGCAAAATCTGAGTCCAGGTGCAGTGGCTCACACCTCCTAGCACTTTGAGAGGCTGAGGTAGGTGGATCACTTGAGCCTAGGAGTTCAAGACCAGCCTGGGCAACGGGATAAATGTCCATCTCTACAAAAAAATACAAAAATCAGCTGGGCATGGTAGCATGCACCTGTAGTCCCAGCTACTTGGGAGGTTGAGGTGCGAGGATCACTTGAGCCCGGGAGGTCAAGGCTGCAGCGAGCAGTGATGGGGCCACTGTACCCCAGCTGGACAACAGAGCAAGACTGTGTAGAAAAAAAAAATTTTTTTTAAGAAATTCAGAAGTATTTGGCTTTGAAAAATAAATAAATAAATAAATAAAATTTATTTTCTTTTCTTCTTCTTTTTTTTTTTGGAGATGAGGTCCTTTCTGTTGTGCAGGCTGGAGTGCAGTGGTGCAATCTCAGCTCACTGCAACCTCCGCCTCCCAGGTTCAAGCAATTCTTCCATCTCAGCTTCCCGAGTAGCTGGGACTACAGGCATGCGCCACCATGCTCAGCTAATTTTTTGGATTTTTATTAGAGACGGGATTTCGCCATGTTGGCCAGGCTGGTCTCGAACTCCTGGCCTCAAGTGACCCACCTGCCTCAGCCTCCCAAAGTGCTGGGATTACAGGCATGAGCCACAGTGCCCAGCCATAAATACAATAACCTTTTTAAAAGAAAATTTAGTACTTTGTTGATTTAAAGAAAATTATCCTTGGTATTTTAGTGCGGAAATACATCAAAGCATGACTGTAACTGTCTTAAAAGCAAATGTTGTGATGTGGTATCAGGACACCTGGACATCCTGCCGTCATAGGAGTTTGCCTTGCAGGAATTATTAAACCGCTTCCTTCGCTGGAAACATCTCACGGCCGTGAGTTGTGACCGGTTAGAAGTGTGTCTTGCTAGTTTGAAGATGCAGTTCATTTTATGATTTTATTATTTTATTTTATTTTTTGGGACAGAGTGTCACTCTGTCACCCAAGCAGGAGTGCAGTGGCACGATCTCAGCTCACTGCAAACTCTGCCTCTCAGGTTCAAGCGATTCTCCTGCCTCAGCCTTCCGAGCAGCTGGAATTACAGGCGCCCACCACCACACCCGACTAATTTTTGTATTTTTAGTAGAGATGGTGTTCCTCCATGTTGGCCAGGCTGGTCTCGACCTCCTGACCTCAGGTGATCCACCCGCCTTGGCCTCCCAAAGTGCTGAGATTATAGGCGTGAGCCACCACACCCAGCCACAGCTTATTTTAAAATGGAGTCAGCCTTACTCTCTTATTCTCTGTTTCCTTAATGGTGTCACCATGGGCCCAGGCTCTTGCCATCTTTGCACTCTGCCAACCTCAGTGTGTTGCCCACCCCGGGCTGCCTCCTTCATCTCCCAGAAGACTCTGAGACAGGATTTGAGCGCAAGTGATTTATGTGGGAGGAGATCCCAAGAAGCATCTGTAGGGCAGTGGGGAAGTGAGACAGGGAGGAGAGGGAAGCCAGAACAGGGGACGTTCATGGACAACACGCACCCCATCCCACCAGGGAGCTCAGAGTCAAAGCCTCAGAGCGGCTCCATCTGAGGTGAGAGTGCTGCCCATGCACGTCCGTGCGTGTACTCAGTGAACACCTAGCGTGCACAGGTAAGGACTACTCACACGCACTTCTCCATAGCCCCAGAGCATGCTTGTAGGCGGATAGCCTGTTTCATGGCAAGAGTGACATCATGATGAAATGAAACTGCCATGATGACTGATGTCTGACTCCAGCATATCACAGTGCTTTGAAGCAATTTTATTATTTTTTTAAGACAAGGCCTCGCTCTGTCACCCAGGCTGGAATGCAGTGGTGCAATCACTGCAGCCTTGACCCCCCCAGACTCAAGTGACCCTCCCACCTTAGCGTCCCGAGTAGCTGGGACTATAGATGCAGACCATCACACCTGGCTAATTAAAAAAAAAAAAAAATTTGAGGCCGGGCGCAGTGGCTCACGCCGGTAATCCCAGCACTTTGGGAGGCCAAGGCAGGCAGATCAACTGAGGTCGGGAGTTCAAGACCAGCCTGACCAACATGGAGAAACTCCATCTCTACTAAAAATACAAAATTAGCTGGGCATGGTGGCATATGCCTGCAGTCCCAGCTACTTGGGAGGCTGAGGCGGGAGAATCGCTTGAACCTTGGAGGCAGAGGTTGCAGTGAGCTGAGATTGCACCATTGCACTCCAGTCTGGGCAACAAGAGCAAAACTCTGTCTCAAAAAAAAAAAAAAATTTTTGTACGTACAGGGTGTCACTGTCACATAGTGCTGGGATTATAGGCATGAGTCACCATGCCTGGCCAGCAAGTTCTTAAATTCTGCAGCAAGTGCTTAAGACAATGGCTGTAGCATAGATAACCCTTCATAAAAACGCTAATCACGACGCCGGGGCGGTGGCTCACGCCTGTAATCTCAGCACTTTGGGAGGCCGAGGCGGGTGGATCACGAGGTCAGGAGATCGAGACCATCCTGGCTAACATGGTGAAACCCCGACTCTACCAAAAATACAAAAAAATTAGCCAGGCGTGGTGGCGGGCACCTGTAGTCCCAGCTACTCGGGAGGCTGAGGCAGGCGAATGGCGTGAACCCAGGAGGCGGACCTTGTAGTGAGCCAAGATCACGCCACTGCACTGTAGCCTGAGCGACAGAGCGAGACTCCGTCTCAAAAAAAAAAAAAAAAAAAAAAAAAAAACGCTAATCACGGCCGGGTGTGGTGGCTCACGCCTGTAATCCCAGCACTTTGAGAGGCTGAGGCAGGTGGATCACTTGAGCTCAGGAGTTCGAGACGAGCCTGGCCAACATGGTGAAACCCTATCTCCACCAAAAATACAAAATTAGCCAGACGTGGTGGTGGGCACCTGTAATCCCAGCTACTCGGGAGGCTGAGGCAGGAGAATCGCTTGCACCCAGGAGGTAGAGGTTGCAGTGAGCCGAGATCGCGCCACTGCACTCCAGCCTGGTGACAGAGTGAGACTCCATCTCAAAAAAAAAAAAAAAAAAAGCTAATCTGGACTCTCCAGTGGTCAAGAGCTTCAGAATATCTGAGGCATGACCAGCTGCACGTGTCTTTACCCTAAAAGCTTGCTATAAAAAGAATATATTCTGGAGGGTAGGTACAGGGGTGCCCCATCTTGCAATCGCTCGATGGTGTCGCTACGGATAGATCTCAAAAGCGTTTTATTGAGCAAATGAATTTGCAACTTCTGTTTGCAAGTCCCTATTTTCTTTCTGATAAACTGGACTTGTCAGCCTCTTTCTTTGGCCTCTCAGCTCCCTAGGTCTTTGATGGTGGTTTGCATAGGCGTGCTCACCACAGGACAATCATACACAAGCACAAACTCAGAATGTGCCCCCGGGCAGCCCCGTGTACAGACCCCTCCTGTGTACAACACCGGAGCACACATATCCATGATGCACACACACATTCCAGAGCACACACCCCGTCCCCCCTTCCCAGTACGACAAACACACATCTGTCACTGCTTCTTACTCTGGCCTTTGGCTTGGGCCTCACGAAGGCTAGGGCGTTAGGCCGGGCGCAGTGGCTCACGCCTGTCATCCCAGCACTTTGGGAGACTGAGGTGGGCGGATTACCTTAGGTCAGGAGTTTAAGACCTGCCTGGGCAATATAGTGAAACCCCATCTCTGCTAAAAAATACAAAAATTAGCCAGGCATGGTGGCACACACCTGTAGTCCCACCTACTGGGGAGGCTGAAGCAGGAGAATCACTTGAACCCGGGAGGCGGAGGTTGCAGTGAGCCGAGATGGAGCCACTGCACTCCAGCCTGAGCAACAGAGTGAGATTGGTCTCTAAAAAAAACAAACAACAACAAACAAAAGGGTAGGGCACTGAACATTTATGACAAGGACCGCACTCTTAGAAGCCCCTAGAATAGAACTGCTGGCAGAAGTTGCAGTGCACCGGGAGTTAGTGGGGAGCCAGGACAGCCCCTTCCCAGAGTCACACTTGGACTCTCCAGTCTAGGATGCAACATCCCAAGTTACCAGCAAGGGGCGCCCGAGAGCCATGACGGTCTCCAGGTGTTTTCTACGAAGTTGCCAGGTGTGAGGGTGTGTTTGTCTCTGGGTGCGTCTGAGGGACAGGGCAGATCTCAGAGCCTCCTTTTACGGGTTGAGTTGAGTGTGGTGGACGCACTCACCACCAGTTCTGGGGACTGCCTCACTCAGGTTCCAATGCCCTGGCATAGAGCTGGTGCTCAGTTTGTGTTAGATGAGTGGATGAATAAACAAATGAATGAATGGATGACTGGGGAATGAAGAGAGAGGAGAGAACTCAAGAGAAAGAAGGTAAAAAGAGAAGGATGGACCCCAGAGATCAGAGGGGAGTTGGAGGAAAGAGAAATGCAGGGAATGGCAGAGAGGAGTCAAGGGGTGGATGAGTGACTTGGGGGCAGGGGCTCAGTTGGCCAGCCTCCAAGCCTTGGCCCAAATGTCTCCCTCCCAGGTGCCTCCCACCGCTGCCCTCTGCAATGTTCATCTTTCTAGGCCAGTTGGGACTGGTACCTCCTCCAGGAAGCCCTCCCTGAGCACCTCCCCGTCGGGACCAGTCCTTCCTGCCTTTGTGCTTCCACAGCTCTACGGGATCGTACCAGGGACCCTCTGCTCTGGCTGAAATGTGGGCAGTTGTATCAGACAGACCTAGATTTGGTTTGAATTTCTGTTCAACCGTAATTGTGTGATCTTTGTCAAGACACCTAACCACTCTCTCTTTTTTTGTTGTTTTTTTTTTTTTTTTTGAGAAGGAGTCTCACTCTGTCACCCAGGCTGTAGTGCAGTGGCACAATCTCAGTTGACTGCAACCTCCGCCTCCTAGGTTCAAGCGATTCTCCTGCCTCAGCTTCCCAAGTAGCTGAGATTACAGATATGCACCACCACGCCCAGCTAATTTTTGTATTTGAGATGGGGGTGTCACCATGTTGGCCAGGCTGGTCTCGAACTCCTGGCCTCAAGTGATCCACCCACCTCAGCCTCCCAAAGTGCTAGGATTACACGCGTGAGCCACTGCACCCAGCCTGAGACACTTAACCTCTCTGTGCCCAGTTGCTTCACCTAGGGTAACACCAATAGCTCCTCACAAGGTTTCTGTGAGAATTCAAGGAGATAAAGCACTGAACACTGGGCTTGGCCCATAGGAAGCACTGAACAGAGGGCAGCAATGATTGCTCTCCTGTCCCAGAGAGTCCCAACCTTAAGTGTTCCGCCCCATTGTCAAGTCGTTTGCTGTAGTTTGGGCTCATAACATATTGTCATCAGAGCCTGTAGTGAATACCCCAGCTCAATGAATATATGCTCCTTGATAACATTCATCTGTAATTCATTTTTTGACATGTATGAGAATATTCATTTCAGTGTTGCTTGAAATAATGAAACATAATTGGAAACAACTTAAAAGTATGCATATTGACAGGAGAATGGATGAATTGTGGTATATATAGAATGCAATGTTAAGCAGTGAAAATGATTAAATTAGAGTCATATGTGTCGCTATGGATAGATCTCAAAAGCATTTTATTGAGTAAAAAAGCAAATTACAGAATAATGCATTCAGTATAATGTCATAGTATGTATAGCATTTGAATCCATGCAGATCAGTGCTATGCCATATACAGCAATGTGTAGGAATAGGATAAATACACGTAGCAAAGATAATCAGAGATTAGATGGTGCCACCCTCCAAGAAGAAAGGGTGTGAAGTTGGCCAGGGCTTCAGCTGTATCTGGAAGCTTAACTTGTTTTCAGTTCCTTGAATATGGTAAAGGAAGAGAATTCATGTGAGACCTTCTCTATTTTAATCCCTAGGCATGAAATTGGATGAAACAACTGAGGCTCAGGGAGGCATGGCAAAGTGCCCACGCTTTCCCAGACACTGAGAAGTAGAGGTGGGAACTGAACCCAGAGCTCCTGACCGCAGCGCCTCCTAACTCCAGTGCCTGACTCCAGTGCAGGCTGCTTGGAACTGCTGGTGGTGGTTTCAGAGGCAAAGAATGTCCCCAGGTTGCTACAGCAGAGCAGCTCTGCCAGGCTGAGCAAGAAGGGTGGGCTTTTTGGTCCACTGGGTCCACGGCTCAGCCTATGCCCGGTAGGAGCTTGGGTCCAGGCCAAGCCCAAGGAAGGTTTCCGGCCTTAAGGTCTGTTTCCTGGCACTCTCCTGGTGGGGTCCGAGGTCAGGGCTGGAGCCAGGCTTGGGCAGGGTCTCCACTGCGGGAAGTGGAGGCCTCTGAGCCTCTAATCCAGTTTCCCTTTTACTCCTGCCACCTCCCTCACCTCTCACGGCATCCAGGGACACAGGCAGGAGGAGGCACATGAGTGGGTACCAGTCCCAAGGAGATCCAAGGCTTCCTGTCCAGGAACCCCAAACCCTTCAGGGGCAGAGGTGTTCTGGGAAACAGGCTGGCAATCATTCATCTGTCCTCTCCTCCTTCCATGAACCCACTAAGTGCCAGGGCCTGTACCAGGCCCTGGGGAGACAGCCCCTACCCTCTAGGAACTCAGTGGCTGGTGGGAGGAGATTTGATATGTAAATAGACACAAGGCCCAGAGAAAGGCTGGGACTTGTCAATGTCATAGAGTGTGGCTCAACGGCATAGCACTGGCAATAGAACCCAGGACTCCAGACGCAAGCCAGGGCTCTTTCTGCTGCATCCTACCCCTGCATTTTCTATTCAAGTGTATCACTGTGAAAAAATTCAAGTGAACAGAAAAATTTAAACAGAACCATGCCTCTTGGGAAGCCACCAGCAGGCTTTGTCACATCCTCTCAGTGATCATGGCTGGTGCCTTCCCAGTCTGAACAAGATGCTCTCCGTGTTTCCTGGGACATATTTCATTTTATGGGTAGGAACTTCTTTCATTAATTTTATTACTATTATTATTATTTTTTTCTCACCCAGGCTGGAGTGCAGTGGTGTGATCTCAGCTCACTGCAGCCTCTGTCTCCCAGGTTCAAGTGATTCTCCTGTCTCAGTCTCCCAAGGAGCTGGGACTACAGGCACACGCCACCACACCCAGCTAATTTTGTATTCTTAGTAGAGATGGGGTTTCTCCGTGTTGGCTAGGCTGGTCTCGAATTCCTGACCTCAGGCCATCCGCCTGCCTCGGCCTCCCAAAGTGCTGGGATTACAGGCATGAGCCACCACGGCTGGTCTTCTTTCATTAATTTTAATTTTAATTTTTGTAAAGTACTGTTTTTTGTTTGTTTGTTTAAGACAGAATCTCACTCTGTCACCCAGGCTGGAGTGCAGTGGTGCAATCTTGGCTCATTGCAACCTCTGCCTCCCAGGTTCAAGTGATTCTCATGCCTCAGCCTCCTGAGTAGCTGCAATTACTTGCGGGCACCATCACACCCCGCTAATTTTTGTAATTTTTAGTAGAGACAGGGTTTCGCAATGTTGGCCAAGCTGGTCTCAAACTCCTGACCTCAAGTGATCCGCCCACCACAGCCTCCCAAAGTGCTGGGATTACAGGCCTGAGCCACTGTGCTCAGCCTAAAAGAATTGCTTTCTTAAAAAAAATTTTTGTAGAGACAAGGTCTCGCTGTGTTGCTCAGGCTGGAATGCAGTGGCACAATCATGGCTCACTTGCAGCTTTGAACCCCTGGGCTCAAGCGATCTTCCTGCCTCAGTCTCCCAGGGGAAATGGTTTTACCTCACAACGTTATTGAAAGGGGGTGCTTGTCTAAAACATCCTCCCACCTTGGCCTCCCAAAGTGCTAGGATTACAGGCAATGGCCACCGCATCCAGCCTCGGCCTCCCGAAGTGCTGGGATTACAGGCATGGGCCACCATACCCAGCCTAGAGCTTCTTTAAGTGGAGGCTGGGAGGTGTTTTCTGACACCAACCACTTTTTCATTTATTTGACATCAACTGGATATGCAATAATTCAATTCATTTCTGACACTGTCTACCTGATTTTAGCATCAGATCCCACAAGTTAAAGGGCTCGGGGCTCAGCCCCACAAGACTATCCTTCAGACACCAGTGGAAAGTCCTGGGGCCACCTCATCCCCCATAATTCTGACCAACCAGCTATAAATTGGAGACTCCCACAACCCCCTCCTCAGGTTTAATAATTTGCTATTAATAGAACAGCTCACAGAATCCAGGAAGGTGATTTACTTACATCTACTGGTTTATGATAAAGAATACAAATACCCAGGCTCAGTGGCTCATGCCTGTAATCCCAGCACTTTGGGAGGCCAAGGTGGGAGGATCACTTGAGTCCACGAGTTCAAGACTAGCCTGGGCAACATAGCAAGACCCCATCTCTACAAAAAAGAAACAAAATTAGTCAGGTGTGGTGGTGTCCACCTGTAGTCCCAGCTACTCTGAAGGCTAAAGTGGGATAGGATGACTTGAGCCTGGGAGTTTGAGGCTTCAGCGAGCTATGATCATGCCACTGTACTCCAACCTGGGCAACAGAGCAAGACCTTGTCTCAAAACAAACAAGCAAACAAGAAACAAAAAGGGTACAATGAACAGCCAGCTAAAGAGGTCGGGAAGGGTCCCGAGACTGGAGGACGCCATTACTGAGACCAATAGGACTGGAACAGGCTTTAGAGACCATTTGGTCCCCCATCTGGTCCCCCAAACTCCTCCTTTTCCAGTTGGGCAAACTGAGGCCCAGCTCATTCAGCAAATTAATAACAGAGCTGGGTCTAGAACCCAATTTTCTCATCTGTCAAATAATGGTGGCAACAGCTAGTATTGATTGAGAGCCTGCTACGTTAGGGATAAACCTGGTGGAGCAGATATTATCTCAGGTGAGGAATTTGAGTCTCAGAAAAGAGAAATAACTTACCCAAGGTAACCCAGCTGGTACAACTGGTACAAAGAAGAATCTCACTGCCAAATTCCTCTCTTGGGAAAATGACTCTTTTTTGTTTGTTTGTTTTTGAGACAGAGTCTTGCTCTGTCACCCAGGCTGGAGACAGACTTGTGCTCTGTCTCCCAGCTGACGTGATCCCAGCTCACCGTAGCCTCCACCTCCTGGGCTCAAGCGATCCTCCCACCTCAGCCTCCTGGGGGAAATGGCTTTTACCTCACGATGTTATTGAAAGGATGTGGTCGTCTAAAGCATATTTGCAGGAAGGAACAAGTGGTCATCTGTTGCTCCCACATCTTAGTGGGGTTGGCAGAAGGAAGTCTGCTCCTTTGTCAAGGAAACCCCCCACCCCCCACCCCAGCTGAGAATCAAGAGAGCCAGGAGCCACTCTGCTGGGTACGAGAAAGAACGGGGAGCCGGGCGCGGTGGCTCACGCCTGTAATCCCAGCACTTTGGGAGGCCGAGGCGGGCGGATCACGAGGTCAGAAGATCGAGACCACCCTGGCTAACACGGTGACACCCCGTCTCTACTAAAAATACAAAAAATTAGCCGGGCGTGGTGGCGGGCGCCTATAGTCCCAGCTACTCGGGAGGCTGAGGCAGGAGAATGGCATGAATCCGGGAGGCGGAGCTTGCAGTGAGCCGAGATGGTGCAACTTAACTCCAGTCTGGGCGGCAGAGCGAGACTCCGCCTCAGAAAAGAAAAAAAAAGAAAGAACGGGGAATGTTGGCTTTTCTAGTCAACAGCTGAAAGCCATCCATTTTTCAGGCTCAGCAGCCAGAGGGTGGGAGGCCTGCGGGGGCGGCGGGAGCCCCGCAGCAGGAGCCCCCCAGCAGGGGCGGGGGGAAGAGAGAAGCTGGAGAAAGGGCTCCTGTGGGAGTAGCAGTCATAGAGCAGTGTGGCGGGGGCTGCGACTTTGCTGACAGAATATGACAGTCACAGAAGGTGGGGCAGCAAGAGGGGCTGAGCGCTGACCCAGAAGCAGAGATTCAGAGTGAGGGGTGACAAAAGGCCATAACAGTCCCCTGGGCTCCCTGAAAAATAGCAGGGAAGGCTCTGAACTTCCCACAGCCTGCGGGATGGAGACTTGAGCCATTATACCTGACTATTAAAGGAAAGGGGCTGGGGCGCGGTGGCTCATGCCTGTAATCCCAGCAGTTTGGGAGGCCGAGGTGGGTGGATCATTTGAGGTCACGAGTTCAAGACCAGCCTGGTCAACATGGTGAAACCCCCGTCTCTACCAAAAATACAAAAATTAGCTGGGAGTGGTGGCACATGCCTGTAATTCCAGCTACTCGGGAGGCTGAGGGAGGAGAATCACTTGAACCTGGGAGGGGAGGTTGAAAGGCTGAAGTGAGCCGAGATCGTGCCACTGCACTCCAGCCTGGGAGACTCTGTCTCAAAACAACAACAACGACAAGTCCTAATGTGTCATATATGCCAATTCCTGTGGTCTAAATATTTTCCTCATGGCTGATTTCAAGCTACCTGTGGTTTAACAACCATTCACCACATTTCAGGACATTTAACAATTGGCTCTTGTGGGCCAGCACCCGGCTGCAGCCACTTGTAAGGTAATCAAGCACTCGGAAATGTGCCTGGGACACGGGGAGCACTTCGTGAACACTCGCTGTGATTGCGAGCCAGTCAACAGTGTTCAGGAAGTCCCCTCCCTACCTCCACTTCACAGAATAGGAGATTGAGGTTTGGAGAAGTTCACCTGTTTGCCCCAGGTCACAGCACGAGCCTCTTACTTGCCGTCCTACCTTCCGTGGGCGCTGTTCTCTCAGCAAGGTTGTACATAAGCCTGCCTGTGACCCTCCTCCTGCACCCTCCTTACAGGGACTTTCCCAGGCCCCATCAAGACGGGAGCCCTGCTGCCTCCCAGATCGGCTGCTCTATCTGCAAAGCCCTCAGGTAGGTAGCTTGGCGGGCGGGAAGCTCTCCCTGGCAGGGACTCCTGCCAAGCCACTCCTGCCCCAGTGCTCCTGAGCTCAGATCTGCCCTAGCTTGTGCCTGCCACACGTGGACTTGGGGAAGCGCTGTTTTTGGCAGCGGGTGAGCAGGGGCCCCATATCCTTGAGGGTGCTAGGTGAGGAGGATGCGTGACTCACTGTGCTTTGGTGGGTATAAGGCTGCAGCCGGGGGAGGGCCAGGTCCAGGCCCAGGAGAGATTTTTCAGTCCGGCAGGCAAGTTGGCTCAAGGCCAGGTATTGGCTCTGGCCACAGTGCCAACAGTTGCCTGAGGCCGGACGCAGATGCCCTTCAGGCAGGGTGGAGGGCTTTTGGCTCTAGCTATCCCCTGAACTGACCTGGGTGTCACAAACATGGCTGCTGAACTGGGCTTATAAGAGCCATGTGGCTGAAGGGATAAGGGGGCACTTCCCACCCTCTCAGGCCCCAGGGAAGGAGAGAAACTGCTGAGTGGCAGGTGAAGGGTTAATGGGCAGCACCTGCGCTAATGGGTCAGGGTCCTCAGGTCTCTGGAGAAGGGAGCTACTCTCCCTACCCAGGGGAGCGCAGAGAATGAGATGCCCTGGAACTTCTGTGCTTGGGGTTGGGGAAGGGCCCCTAGTGTTCTTGGTGAGCACAGGATGGGCAGAGGATGTTGGTGGGACTGTGGCCCTTGGCGGGTGGGAGTGGGGGAAGGTGAGAAGGAGGAGAGCCGTCGGGGGTGGGTGCAGGGGGAGGGCCATGGATGATGCAGAGCTACTTTTCAGCCAGTTCATCCTTGGCAAGGAAGCCAAGGATCCAATGCTGGAGGTGGTGGAGAGGGGCCGGGGGGGCAGCGGGTGGCACTGTGGCTGGAGATGGCAGGACAGGGCACCCCACCTCCCAGGACCTTCTGAGACTCTGGCATCTTCTCTGCAGCGCTGGAAGCGGGGGCAGCTGGGCTTGGCTGGGGAGGGGAGGATGGGGCGAGTGGGGGATGGGACTGTCGCTGTCCACCATCCTGGGTCTCCAGGCTAGACCCCTCCCAGTGCTGCTCAGTTCACAGGGCCGCTTCCTGAGTCCTCACCGAGTGGGAGGGACAGCCTACCCTCTTTTGCACTTAAGAAGGCCAGGTTCTCACTTAAGCCTCCTGGGCAAGCTTGGGCAAGTCTCTAGCCCTCTCTGAGCCTCAATTACCTCATCTGGAAAACAAAATACCTCTTAGGGGTGCTGTGAGGATTAAATGGGAGGGAAGGAGGCTGAGAAGGGCCTGGGACCCACAATATCATGTTCTATGGCACATGATATGTGCCTCACAAATATCAGCTTCCCAGGGTTGAGCCTAGGAAAGAGGTGGGGCAGACCTCTTCCCCATATCTTTCCCATCATGCGCCCCGGGCTTGGAGTCAGCTGGACTCCAGCCGGCCCAGCCTAACTCCAGCCTGGGCCCTAAGAGCCCAGGATTGAAGGCCAGAACTTCCCCTCCCCCACCAGGAAAGGGGCCTCCCACTTCCCACTCTTGACTCCCAGCCCCTTCTGGCTCTGAAGGCTTCTGTGGCCTTCAGTGGGCCTGGAGGTTCCCCTGAGGTGGGAGGCTGCAGAGGGACTGTCCTGATCTAGGACACAGCCTGGCTTTCTGGGAAGATGGAGGAATAGCACATTCTTCCTGAAATAATTGTCCTAGAGCTATTTCCAGTGCCTCTTAGGCCAGAAATGGGTAGTGATCTCGATGCTTGGGACCTTCGGGACAAGCATCCTAGAGAGGCCCAGCCCTCTTGCTGGGTGCCTGTCCACCCGGCCCCCCCACCCAGAGCTGAACCAAGCCCTGGCTCAGGCCCCAAAGGGAACTGTGGACACCGCTTCCCTGGTCCACCGAGCTCCCTCGCACTCCTCTTCCGCCGGCTGCGGGCAGCCCTTCTGATCCCTCCTTCTGGCTCCCTGTTTCAGCAGCTGTAACTACCCAACCCAGGCAAAAGATTCCTAGTGACTGTGGACTGTGGATTGTGACGGGCCCACACAGGAGTTTCTATTACTAAAGAACTTTGTAATCCTGAATCTGGTCATTAGCAAACATCAGATAAGCCCAAATTGGAAAACATTCTCCAAAATAACTGGCATGTACTCTTCAAAAATGTCAAGGTCATAAAAGACAAAGAAAGGCAATGATTCCAGGTCGAAGGAGCCCAAAGAGTCGTAAGAACTAAATGCAATGCCTGATCCCAAAATGAATCCTGAATCAGGAAAATAATTGCCATGAAGGACATTAGAGGGACAATCGGTGAAATTTGAATATGGGCTGTAGATTTGATAATAGTACTATAGTGAAGTTCAATGTCCTGAATTTGATCATTACGGTGTGCTAGAAAATGTCCTTGTTGGCCGGGCACAGTGGCCACGCCTGTAATCCCAGCACTTTGGGAGGCCGAGATGGGCGGATTACCTGAGGTCAAGAGTTCGAGACCAGCCTGGGCAACATGATGAAACCCTGTCTCTACTAAAAATACAAAAATTAGCTGGGCATGGTGGCTTGCGCCTGTAGTCCCAGCTACTGGGTAGGCTGAGGCAGGAGAATCGCTTAAACTTGGGAGGCAGAGGTTTCAGTGAGCCAAGATCACACCACTGCACTCCAGCCTGAGCGACAGAGCAAGACTCTATCTCAAAAAAAAAAAAAAAGCCTGGGCACGGTGGCTCACACCTGTAATCTCAGCACTTTGGGAGGCCAAGGCAGGCGGATCACCTGAGGTCGGGAGTTTGAGACCAGCCTGGCCAACATGGTGAAACCCTGTCTCTACTAAAAATACAAAAAATTAGCCGGGCGTGGTGGCACGTGCCTGTAATCCCAGCTACTTGGGAGGCTGAGGCAGGAGAATTGCTTGAACTCAGGAGGCGGAGGTTGCAGTGAGCTGAGATTGTGCCATTGGACTCCAGCCTGGGCAACAAGAGCGAAACTCCGTCTCAAAAAAAGAAGAAAATGTCTTTGTTCTCCTAGCATGAGATACACATGGAAGCAACGGGGTGAAAGATCCTGTTGTCTGCAACTTACTCTCAACATAATAAGTATGTGTGTAAGGGAGGGGGTGATAAATATGGCGAAAGTGTTCATAATTAGGGGATTTGGATGAAGAGTATATGGGAGTTCATTGTCTTATAAGTTTTCAGTAACTCAACATTTTTCAAAACAAAAACTACGACTATATATATTCAACATTTGAGGGAAGAAAATGATGGGGAGAGTCTTTTCTTGGCACCTATTATGAGACCTCAAATAAGAATCTTGTTCATTCGTTCAACAAATATGTACTGAATGCCTCTTATAGACCAGAGGCCCCAACGAGGGGCACTGGGTTTTGAAAGTTCTGAAATTTGCTCCCTGAAGAGTCCGGAGATTGAGGCTGACCGGAGTTATATTTGAGCTAGCATAGATCTTCCTGGCTCTTGGCATAATTAAACCGAGAAAACCAATAGCAAACGCTGGAAAACAGCCACCCCACCCTTGTTTCAAAAATAGGGCCCATCTGTCCTGGCAGGCTTAAAGTGGCTCTGGCCCTGAGGCAGGGGCCTGACCAGGATGACCTCGAAGGCCCCTCCCAGCTCTAGGATTTCATGATTCCATGACATGGTCAGCAGTCCAGAGTGGCAGCATGAGGGCATCCCTCGAGGAGAGCAAGAGGAGGTCTAAATCATCTACCTCCTAAAACACAGAATGAGAAGGGAGAGGCCCCTGGTGGCAGGCGGGGACCAGGAAGCAGGAGAGGGAAGGGCAGGGTCCCGCAGGGATTAGCCCTCCCTGGTCTCTTACTTTTCCAGAGGAGGAGATGGGGTGGGGTTGGACCAGGCAGGAAAGAGGCAAGGGTCTGGACATTCCACCCATATCAGACCCAAAAGACAAGGGCAGCTGAGGGGCCCGGGCTGGAAGGAGGGTAGGCAGCTGTTTGATGGGTGGGATGTGCTTAAACACTGCTCTCTTTTCACTAGGCAGACATGGAAAATCCTCATCAAGCTGGTAGCAGTAGGGGAGAGAAGTCAGAGCCTTCCTTCTGGCTAGGGGGGTGGGGTGGAGTGAGTCCTGGGGAGCCAGGGGACAATGGGGACAGTGGGGACAATGGGGAGTGGCACTGCTCCTGGCTGGGCCCAGGGTCAGAGGTGGGGTTAAGTGGATGGGACATCTCTTTGGCCTGGTCAGGTCTTTGTCTCTGAGAAGTACCCACGTCTGGGCCAGGAAGAGTGGGAACCCCCATCCCCTCTCCCCTTGTGGGGTGGGTGAGGAGATTCTGTACTTTCAGACAGGACCCAGGCCAAATCCCTCGAAAAGTTCTGATCTCATAATCCAGCCCCATCAGCGGGCTTATCACGCCACCTGGCCCTCACCCTCATTTGGGGTTCTTAAAGTCAGGATCCACTTACTAACAGGGTTACCTATAGCCCCTACTTCTTACCAAGGCCCCCATCTAGGGGGCAGAGCAGATGTGGTGAGAATTCATCCTTAGCAGGCTACAGGGGAGGCCAAATTCACCGTGATGATGTGACATTTTCTTTTTTTTTTTTTTTTTGAGACAGAGTCTCGCTCTTTCACCCAGGCTGGAGTGCAGTGGCGCGATCTCAGTTCACTGCAGGCTCCACCCCCCGGGGTTCAGGCCATTCTCCTGCCTCAGCCTCCCGCGTAGCTGGGACTACAGGCGCCCGCCACCTCACCCGGCTAATTTTTTGTATTTTTAGTGGAGACGGGGTTTCACCGTGTTAGCCAGGATGGTCTTGATCTCCTGACCTCGTGATCGCCCGCCTCGGCCTCCCAAAGTGCTGGGATTACAGGTGTGAGCCACTGCGCCCGGCGATGATGTGACATTTTCTGTTAGGGGTCAACAGAGACGCCCAAGATGCTATCCTGACCCCACCGCTTACAAGCTGTGTGATCTTAGGCCAGTCCCATCATCTCTCTGAGTCTCAGTTTCCCCATCAGCTAGGAATAGAATAGTAACTACCTCCTTGATTTGTAGCAGGAATTAAAGGAGTTAGCCCACAGGGGACACCCAGTGAGGAGTGTGGCACACAGTGAGAGTGTGTATAGCATTGCATCCATGCTAAGATACAGTTTTTAGTATCAGGGTGCATTGCATAGTTGATGGTTAGCTTTTTGATATGACCTCAAAAGCAGGTGTGTCTCTGCTTGGAATTTCACCATTAGAGATTCAG
Organism: Nomascus leucogenys; assembly: GCF_006542625.1. NCBI lineage: Eukaryota > Metazoa > Chordata > Mammalia > Primates > Hylobatidae > Nomascus > Nomascus leucogenys. The sequence goes on along the minus strand of NC_044404.1, from coordinate 21,975,636 downwards.
TCCTTGGCCGCTGTGGTCTTCTGGAGTACCTGCTTCAAAGGGAAATAGGAATTTCCAAATGTGGGCTAAAGCTAAAAGAAAAAGAAGCCACTGCCCCACTTCTAGGTGGGCCCCTTGGTCTCAGTCATCACGATGGTCTGGCCTTATGCCCCTATCTCTCATGCTTTCCCTGGTGCATTCTGAAGAAGAGGCTGTCGGTTTTCCAGTTTAAGAATCCCTGGGCCTGGGAGGAGGACGAGGAGAGGAGCAGGGCATGGACCCCTGGGGGCAGAGGGAACACCTGGAGAGAAAGCCTGGAGGGTGGCGGCAGGGAGCCCACCTGAGCTGAACTAACTCTGTCCCTGCCAGGCCCCAGTAACCAGTAACCAATCTCCAGACACTGTCACCGCTCAGCCCCGAAGCTTTGTCCACTCAGCCAGGATGATGTCTGGATACCAGGCGAGCCATTCCAACAGTCACGGCCGCTTGGGCCATCCCAACAACACATCCTTTCCAGCCCGAATTCCAGGCTGGACCAAATGCACTCTCATGAATGAGGCCAAGAGCCTCAAGCACCTCCACACCTGGAGTGGCTCTGGCTCGGAGTCCAGCAGCTGCAGCAGCTGCTCTGAGCAGCCCTTCAACCCCACTAGGCTTCTGCTAGGGAGAATCTGCATGGGCCTGCCCTGCTACTCCAAGTACACAGAAACAAGTCACCTGGTGAACCCCAAGGTGGCCAGAAAGACCACTTTCCGGGGCAGCCCCTGCTGCCTGCTCTGTAAGGATTGTCCCTCAGACTCCTCCAGCCCCATGTTCCTGGATCAGCTCATCAAAGGCATAAACTACCTGGACCGATCCACCAATGCCTGTAACAGCTGCCACAAGACATTGCAGACCCTGCCAAAGCTTGCAGCCAACTACCTGGAAAGGGCTGCCAGCTCCCTCAACCTAGACCACCAGGACCACCCCTTGCCCCAAAGTTACTCCAGCCCCAGCACCAGCGTGACCATCCCAAACAACTCCACCACGAGCACCCGCATGGTGCCGTCCCTCAGGGGTGCCAGTGCCCTGCAGTGCCTGGATGACTCCACCAACACGAGTTATCCGTGCAGGTCTCATGCCAGAACTTCACTATCGCGCTGCTGTGGGGGCCACGTACAAAGCTGCCTGAGCTCCCTTTGCTTGGCAATGGGCTCTTTGCCTTAGGTTGTCTGCCCAAGGTCTGGGAAGCAATCTACTCAGGCTGGAGTGCCCCTGAGCCCATCTCCAAACCCCCAAGCTGGTGGTGACACTGACGCCAACTGTGAAATGGGCACATGCCCCTCAGGCCACAGTTGTGGAAAATAAATCGTCTGTGGCAAAATACTTCCTCTAAGACTTTGTTGGAGGGGAATGGCCATTTAGATTAGGGTTATAAACTCAAGGGCCTCTGGGGCCCGGCAGGGAAAAGTGAAATGAGAGAATTTCAGGCAGGGCAGTAGCAGGGAATGATAGAGACTGTGGATGGCTGGAGAGGGACTGCCTAGTCTAAACCTGCCTCTCGAACAGGTTGAGGCCTTTTTATAAGAGAATCCAGGGAACTGATCTTTTTTCTTTTCTTTTTTTTTTTTTTTTTTTTTTTTGAGACTGAGTCTTGCTCTGTTGCCCAGCCTGGAGTGCAGTGGTGCAATCTCGGTTCACTGCAACCTCCGCCTTCTGTGTTCAAGTGATTCTTCTGCCTCAGCCTCCTGTGTAGCTGGGATTACAGGGACATGCCACCATGCCCAGCTAATTTTTGTATTTTTAGTAGAGACAGAGTTTCACCATGTTGGACAAGCTGGTCTTGAACTCCTGACCTCGTGATCTGCCTGCCTCAGCCTCCCAAAGTGCTGGGATTACAGGCATGAGCCACCGCGCCCGGCCTCAGGGACCTGATTTTTGTATGTCAGGGACAAATTTAAAAATGTCATGATGCTCTGTGGGCTGAACAAAAATACTTGCAGGCTAAATGTAAAGCCCACAGGTCTCAGCTTGGAATCTCTGGTTTAGATGGATCACTGAGGAGGTTGCTGGCCTCCCTTAGCCTTGGTTGCCCCGTGTGAGGAAACAGACTTGCTGTCCATTCCCAACTCCTATGCGTATTCCTCTCTTTTCAGGATTGTTGACTTTAGCACCGTCCCATGTGAGCAGAAGTGTAGAATTAATACGAATTACAAGAAGAATAACAAGCACTCATAGAGTACTTATTGTACAGCAGGAACTGTTCTAAGTACTTGATATATGTTTATTCTTTTAAAGGTGTGATTTTAATGATCAGGGCCTAGGTTAGACATAGAATAAAGCTTCCTGGTGGCTAGTGTAAGAGGCGTTGGAACAGGCCACAGAGGGATAGTAGCAGATAGTGGGATGGCCCTTTTTAGGAAATCTCTGCAGAGTGGTTCTGTCTGTCAGGGGAGGGCTGGAAGGGTCAAGATGAGCTAGTCCCCTTTTCCCACTACGCTGAATTTCTTGCTGGGAATATCTGGCAAAATGTTCCCCGGGCCACCAAGAACTCCAACTGAGCTCCTTCAGAGACCCAGCTGAGCCTGGTGCTGGAACATAGGGCATTCAGCAACCCACCATCCTGCTAGCTAAGGGACCCTGGAGACGGGGATTCCAGCCTAGTCCCACCACTAGCCTGCCCTGAGATCTTGGATATATCAATTCTCACTCCAGTCCTCGGATTCCCCGTCTATAACAAGGATGCAGTAGCTTTGATGATCTCTAAGGGCCCTTAGACTCTGATGTTTCTGAGTGTCTCCTCTTGGTCCCAGGCCAGGCCTGGAGCCTCTCAGGCTGAGGCTTGAGAATGCCTACACTGAAGAACTCAGGCCTCGTGTACCCTGAGCCATCTTCCCAGGCTACCCAGGGGCTGTTTCAGGCCTCGGGGCCCATTTCTTTTCTTTTTTTTTTTTTTGAGACAGAGTCTAGCGCTGTCACCTCGGCTGGAGTGCGGTGGCACGATCTCCACTCACTGTGAGCTCCACCTCCCTGGTTCAAGCGATTCTCCTGCCTCAGCCTCCTGAGTAGCTGGGATTACAGGCGCCCGCCACCACACCCGGCTAATTTTTTGTATTTTTAGTAGAGACGGGGTTTCACCACGTTAGCCAAGATGGTCTCGATCTCCTGACCTCATGATCCGCCCATCTCGGCCTCCCAAAGTGTTGGGATTACAGGCATGAGCCACCACGCCCGGCGGCCCATTTCTATATGGTGATAAACTTCAGGCTTCAGGTCTGTTATTGCTTGAGCTCTCCTCCTCACCCCGGCAACGTGAAGGCCAATAGCAGCTCAGACTTCAGAATGGGGCTGACCTTGAGATAATGCAGAACCTGGAGGCCCACCAGCTTCCATGGTGTTTGGAGGCAGTGGCCAGTCAGAGAAAGTGACAAACCTGAGTATCCCCCCATGAGATCACCACAGTGGTCCCAGGGCAGGAGGAGGGAAGGGGCCAAACTCCTGGCCCACTGAATTCACCCTCCCTTCTATTCCATCTCTGAGGATCCTCCCTGGGCCCACAGTGTAGCATGTGGCATGCTCCTTTCTCTGTTGCACCCCTTCCCTCCTCAGGGAGAAGACTTTGGCCTCAGTCTGGTGGGCCCTCATCTTGCCAGAGACCCATTCCTCAGGTGAACATTCGCAGGAACACAGCTTGTTAGAATCCATTTGGCCTAGTTCAAGAGACAGTTCAAGGGTGTCCTGACTCCCAAAGCCTCTGTCTGGCCATCTAAAGCCACCCTTCCCATTCCAGGGCTGTATTTTCCTGGCTCTCAGAGGCCTCAGAGCGGTCTGTCCCTGACTCTCCTGGAGATGCTCACCTCCAAAACGGTGCACTTTCTCCCAATAAGAGTGTAAGAGCCTTGCCTAGGTGCTGCTCTTAAGGTCTCCAGTATCTAGCCCACTTCTGGCTCATGATAGGGACTTGAATATCAGATTAATGTCGATTACAAGCCTTGCGCTCAATAGGTGCCCAGTAAGTATAACTACTATTATCTTAAGGATGATTACAGGGTCTCGTGCAATGGATGTTCAATAATTAACAATAGTAATGATGACAGCCAACATTAATTAAGCTCTTGGTTTTTGGTTTTTGGTTTTTGCTTTTTCTTTTTTTTTTTTTTGAGATGGAGTCTTGCTCTATTGACCAGGCTAGAGTGCAGTGGTGCGATCTTGGCTCACTGTAACCTCCGCCTCCCGAGTTCAAGTGATTCTCATGCCTCAGCCTCCTAAACAGCTAGGATTACAGATGTGCACCACCACATCAGCTAATTTTTGTATTTTTAGTAGAGATGGAGTTTCATCATGTTGGCTAGGCTTGTCTCGAACTCCTGACCTCTTGATCCACCCGCTCAGCCTCCCAAAGCGCTAGGATTACAGATGTGAGTGACTGAGCCCGGCCTGTTTTTTTGTTTGTTTGTTTGTTTGTTTTTTCTGAGACTGTGTCTCACTCTGTCGCCCAGGCTGGAGTGCAGTGGCACAATCTTGGCTCATTGCAACCTCTGCTTCCCGGGATCAAGTGATTCTCCTGCCTCAGCCTCCTGGGTAGCTAGGATTACAGGTGCCTGCCACCATGTCTGGCCAATTTTTGTATTTTTTAGTAGAGACGGGATTTCACTATGTTGGCCAGGCTGGTCTCGAACTCCTGACCTCAAGTGATCCTCCCGCCTTGGCCTCCTGAAATGCTGCGATTACAGCATGAGCCACCACCCCCGGCTGCACAGCAACTCTTTAAGGATGGTACTATTATCCTTATTTTACAGATGAGCAAACTGAGGCACAGAGTGGTCAGGTATAAATGATTATGATAAAGATGATTAAAGTGCATAGGACACATTGGCTTCTCAGAAAATATTTGGTATGAACATTATGGAGTACTAGATGCAGAATAGGTACACAATAATATAATTATCTTCACGGGGACAACATCTTGCATGCAGAAGGTGTTCTGCAAATGCACACAATAGGTGCTCAGTGAATGCTAGATGTCATTATAGAGCCTCGTACTGAGTAGGTGCTCAAATGAGGTTTTCCCATTGGCTGGGGATTGGATTGTATCCCAGAGAGACAGGATCTCGGCCCTTTGCCCAAACTGCTTCTCAGGATAGGTACTTACTGTTCACAAATCCCTTCCCACAAGTCATTCAGCCGGAGTCCAGGGAAAATAAGCCTGTTAGGGAAGGTCCTCTGCTCCACATGGCCATGCAGAGGCCACAGGAAGCCTCCTAGGTCTACAGTTCAAGCCATGCATCTGCAGGGTCCATGTAAACAGGAGGCAGCATGCTGGCTGCAGACAATGCCACAGCCTGCTGTACTGTCCCCCTTGTATTCAGGAGTGGCCTTGGTGTCCCCGTGGCTGAGAGTGGCCAAGGAAAGTCTTTCACACTTGCAGAAGTACGTCGCTCATTGAGCACTCACGCTGTGTGCCAGGCATGCTGCCAAGGCCTGAAACGCAGGCTCTCAACCCTCCCCAGCCTGCCAGGCTAGGCTTCAGTGCCCCATTTTGCAGAGGGGGAAACTGAGGCTTAGTGACAGGAAGTGACTGCCCAAGCGCCTGCAGCTGGTGGCAGAGCTGGGATTTCAACCCAGGGTTCTAACTCTCAACCAATGTCCTTTTCGTCCAAAGTACAGCTTCTTTTTATTTATTTATTTTTATTTCAATAGTTTTGGGGAAGAGGTGGTGTTTGCTTAGCTGCATAAGTTCTTTAGTGGTGATTTATGAGATTTTGGTGCACTCATCACCCGAGCAGTGTACACTGTACTCAGTGTGTAGTCTTTTATCCCTCACCCCCTTCCCATCCTTCCCCCTACCAAGTCCCCAAAGTCCATTATATCATTCTTATGCGTTTGCATCCTCACAGCTTAGCTCCCACTTTTTTTTTTTTTTTTTTTTTTTTTTGAGATGAAGTCTCACTCTTGTGATCTCAGCTCACTGCAACCTCCACCTCCCGGGTTCAAGCGATTCTCCTGCCTCAGCCTCCCCAGTAGCTGAGATTATAGGCATTTGCCACCATACCTGGCTAATTTTTGTATTTTTAGTGGAGATGGGGTTTCCTGATGTTGGCCAGGCTGGTCTCGAACTCCTGACCTCAGGCAATCCACCTGCCTCAGCCTCCCAAAGTGCTGGGATTACAGGCATGAGCCACCATGCCTGGCCAGCTCCCACTTATAAGTGAAAACATATGATGTTTGATTTTTCCATTCCTGAGTTACTTCACTTAGAATAATGGTCTCCAACTCCATCCAGGTTGCGTGAATGCCATTGTTTCATTCCTTTTCATGGCTGAGTAGTATTTCATGGTCAAAGTGCAGTTTCTTTTCTTTTTTCTTTTTCTTCTTCTTCTTCTTCTTATTTTTTTTTTTTGAGACAGAATCTTGCTCTGTCACCCAGGCTGGAGGGCAACGGTGTAATCTCGGCTCACTGCAACCTCTGCCTCCCAGGTTCAAGCGATTCTCCTGCCTCAGCCTCCCAAGTAGCTGTAAATACAGGCATCCACCACCACGCCTGGCTAATATTTGTATTTTTTAGTAGAGATGGGGTTTCGCCATGTTGACCAGGATGGTCTTGAACTCCTAACCTCAGATGATCCACCTGCCTCAGCCTCCCAAAGTGCTGGGATTATAGGTGTGAGCCACCGTGCCTGGCCCAGTTTCTTTCTTACTATTTATTAAACAAATTCCAAGAGAAAGAGGAGTAAATCTTGGTCTCCAAAATATGTAGTAAATTAGGAAAAGCAAGGATGGTATTTCACATGGGTTTGGGCTGCCCCACAATACCAGTGTTCTAAACAGGGCAGAGTAAACCTGGAACATGCTCTTTCCAGTAAATAGTAAACAAAGGGAGAAATTTCCTCAAAGGTCATCTATTGTATCAGTTGCCCAGTCCAATGGTCTCTGCATCCTTTGGTATCATTTGGTATAGCTGCATGACATTAAATTTTTTTGTATATTTAAACAAATCTGGTGTGGCCCTTTTCAAACAGACAATTTGATTCACTTCTGTGATTCTAGAAAATAAATGCAGCTTTTTGGCTGGGCGTGGTGGCTCAAGCCTATAATCCCAGCACTTTTGGAAGCCAGGGCAGGAGGATTGCTTGAGCTCAGGAGTTCAGAACCAGTCTGGGTGACATGGCGAAATCCCGTCTCTACTGAAAATACAAAAATTGGCCAGGCGTGGTGGCGTGCGCCTTTCATCCCAGCTACTTGGGAGGCTGAGGTGGGAGGATTGCTTGAGCCTGGGAGGTCGAGGCTGCAGTGAGCCAAGATTATGCCACTGCACTCCAGCCTGGGAGACAGAGTGAGACCCTGTCTCACAAAAAAAAAAAAAAAGAAAAAAGAAAAAAGAAAATGAAAAGAAATGCAGCTTTTTTATTACCAAGGTGTGTGTGCCAAAGAGAGGCGCTCATGCTATTCCTCATTCTCACTCCACCCCAAATCTCTCCTCATGGGCCTAACTGTCCTAAGCCTCAGCCCTCCCTGTCCCTCACCCCATTCCCGGGCCCTCCCTTATTCCTTACTGCCTCTTCTGTCTACACAGGACTGGTCCTGCTTGCTCTACCTAAGAAACATAAAAAGGAGGCCTGAGTGGCAACCCACCCGCACCTCAAAATGCACCCGCACTGCCCTCTCTCAGCTGAACTCTGCAGGAGCAGCAAAGAGGCTCGGCCATGTGCTGTGCCTGAGCGGGTACCACCATTTTTGGCAAACTCTTTAACAGCCTCCCAGGCCCCTCCCAACAGAGCAGGAATTTCTGGTGAACAATTGAACAAAGCCGGGAACTCGGAGAGAGAAGGCACAGGACATTCCAAAAGGATTTCTCTCAAGCTCCAAAAGACAACATGCGGGAACACTGCAGAAAGCTCACGGCCAAGCAAAGAAAATCATGAAAGGGACGGAAAATCCGTCTGAGAGGAAGGGCAGTGCAGGCTGCAGGAAGGAACAAGGGACTGGGGGTGGTCAGGAGGCCTGGGTGGGAGGCCTTTCTCTGCCACTTGTATCCCTGCGGAGGCCATTCCACCTCCCTAGCCTTGGATTTGTGGTCCTTAAAAACTGAGGGAGCTGCAAAGTGAACACACGGACCCACACACAGCCATTAATAGCAATGCCCTTGTGAATAACAAAGACCTGGAAACAGCCCAAATATCCATTTCCATCATTCACATAATGAATGGTAGTGTGTTGATGAGACATGATACCAAATGATTATCAAAAATATTGTGTGCAGGCCGGCGCGGTGGCTCACGCCTGTAATCCCAGCACTTTGGGAGGCCGAGGCAGGCGGATCACCTGAGTTCAGGAGTTCGAGACCAGCCTCAACATGGAGAAACCCTGTCACTACTAAAAATACAAAAATTAGCCGGGCGTGGTGGTGCATGCCTGTAATCCCAGGTACTTGGGAGGCTGAGGCAGGAGAATTGCTCGAACCTGGGAGGCAGAGGTTGCGGTGAGCTGAGATCACACCATTGCACTCCAGCCTGGGCAACAAGAGCGAAACTCTATCTCAAAAAAAAAAAAGAAAAGAAAAGAAATATTGTGTGCAAAGGCAATGTCTTTTTTTTGTTTGTTTGTTTGTTTGTTTTGAGACCGAGTTTCGCTCTTGTTGCCCAAGCTGGAGTGCAATGGCGCGATCTCAGCTCACTGTAACCTCCACCTCCCGGGTTCAAGTGATTCTCTTTTCTCAGCCTCCCGAGCAACTGGGATTACAGGCACATGCCACCACACCTGGCTAATTTTTTTTTTTTTAGTAGAAATGGGGTTTCACCATGTTAGCCAGGCTGGTCTTGAATGCCTGACCTCAGGTGATCCACCTGCCTCGGACTCCCAAAGTGCTGGAATTACAGGCACGAGCCACCGCAAAGGCAATGTCAATGCTATTCAAAGTAGCTGGCCCGGGAATTGTTCATGGGCACCGTCCGTCACAAAGAGCTTGCACCAGAATATAAATCTATGTACTGCTTCCAATATGGGACAAGAATGGCCAGGAAAAAAAAAATGTCAACTGAGCTAAACTGTCACTAAGCTGTGCTTATTGAAACAGTTGATTTACACCTGGAGCAAGCTCTTTATCTCATCTCAGACTGGTAATAAACAGTTTGGGGGCTGGCACCACAGACTCATTTTTAAGTAGCTCTGTTCCTTCCTGACACATAGAATGTGTTTATCTAAAAAATGTTCAGTGAGAAAGGCCGGGCACGGTGACTCATGCCTGTAATCTTAGCACTTTGGGAGGCCGAGGCAGGCAGATCATGAGGTCAAGAGATCGAGACTATCCTGGCTAACACGGTGAAACCCTGTCTCTACTAAAAATACAAAAAGATTAGCCGGGCATGGTGGTGGGTGCCTGTAGTCCCAGCTACTTGGGAGGCTGAGGCAGGAGAATGGCGAATGGCATGAACCCGGAAAGCGGAGCTTGCAGTGAGCCAAGATCATGCCACTGCACTCCAGCCTGGGCGACAGAGCCAGACTCCGTCTAAAAAAAAAAATGTTCAGTGAGAAAAGCAAGACATGAAATCGTACATATGCATGGAAACGTACACAATGAGATCAAATGCATGATGTCTACACTGACAAGGGAAGGGAAAGGAGCATTTATGGAACTCTAACCATGAGCCTGGCAGAGAAGTCTTCCATAGCTGAAGTAGGGGCTAGCAGGTAGGAATGTGAGGGTGTGTACGGAGCCATAAGAATTCCAGCCTGGCTGGAGGGGAGGGGTGAGAGTGGAAAGCCAGGAGTGCAAGTTCAAATTATAAAGACCATCTATGGTCAGCTCAGGAGCCAGGCTCTGGGGCAGCATTCGCAAAGTGTTATGAGAAACCGCAGCCCTATAAGATTTTAAAAGGATTTTCCGTAAAAACCACTGGGTTCCGTTCTCAAAGCGGTTGAGGAAGGCTGGATTAAATACAGTTGCACAGGCGACTTCACTGGAGGCCTATTCAGAAATCTTCCTGCTTTGGTGTCCCTTGAGATGGTCAAAGTGTGGGAAAGAGTGCAGGGTACCCAAACTTCTTTGACCAAAGAACCTCTTTTTCAAAGAGCATCTCAGATGGCAGGTGACCCATGAGGCACAGTGTGGGAACCCTACCTTGGGCCTGGGACCCCAGTCCAAGGAAGCGATTGATAATGATGAAGCGTAGTGGGCAAACAGCAAGTTGGGGCAGGGGGTCAAAACCAAGGGCTTTCAGAAGATCCACACTTCTGCCTGAGCTGGGAGAAGCGCACTTCTGCCTGGCCAGAGTTGAGAACAGCCCACAGGGAGGCAGAATGGGTGTGGTTGAGAATGGGAGTTCTAGAATCAGACCGACATGGACATGAATCCTGGTTCTACCTCTTACTGACTGCATGACCTGGGCAAGCCACTTCATCCCCTGGGCCTCAGTTTTCCCAGCTGGAAAGGGAGGGGGATAATAAAATGTACTGACTTGCCTTCTCCCCAGGGTTTATCTTTGTTCCAAGCACAAACCAGAATAGGGACATTTACACTGTGTGCCACGTTTGAACTAATGTCTTGTTCTTTCATTTAAGTAACAATTATCCAAATGCCAACTCTGTGCCACACACTGTGCTCTTCACAGGGGATATGATTGGGACCAAGACAGAAACAAGACCTTCATGCCCTCTGCCTTCATTATGCCTCATAATATTAAATGATCTTCCAAATAATTACAATGGTCAAAAATGCTACAAGAAAAGCATGGCGGGGGTGCTGTGGGAAAGTGTGGTGGGGAACATGACCTAGCTTGGGAGGTCAGAGAAGATTTCTACGGTAATGTGATGTTTGGACTCAATCTTAAGGGAGAGTAGAGTGAAGGGGGATGGGTGTTAACTGGGAAAAGCACTTAGGAGAGGGAACAACATCTGCAAAGACTCTGGTGGGGAAGGGCTGTGGCTGGATTGATGGGCAGGACTAAATCATGCCAGGCCTTGTGGGGTTCCTGCCCTCTCCATGGGAACTTTTGCTGCCTGCTTAGACCCACGTCCTGCCTCCTCTTCCTCCTCTTGTTCAGTACTATCTTCTTGTTTTTTCTCCTCCATCTCAAGTCTCTTTCACACCAATTTCTGACTCTCCATTTTCACCCAAGGACATATTGTTACTCTGTTAGCATTTGTTTTCCCACACGGGCATAGAAACTCTCGTGGGTAGTGTTTAATTTCATTATTGAATGAATGTAGGGCCATAGCTAGCCTTACAGTGCCTTCACTCATATTAGCAAAAAGTACCCGTTCTGAGCCGGGTGCAGTGGCTCACGCCTCAATCCCAGCACTTTGGGAGGCCAAGATGGGTGGATCACTTGGGATCAGGAGTTCAAGACCAGCCTGGCCAACATGATGAAACCCCGTCTCTACTAAAAATACAAAAATTAGCCAGGTGTGTGGCATGTGCCTGTAATCCCAGCTACTTGGGAGGCTGAGGCAGGAGAATTGCTGGAACCTGGGCGGCAGAGGTTGCAGTGAGTTGACATTGTGCCACTGCACTCCAACCTGGGCAACAGAGCAAGATCCTGTCTCAAAAAGAAAAAAAAAAAGTACCCATTCTGAGCAGATGTAGCCCCACAACAGGGCCCATTACAGTTCCTATTTGCCCACTTGGCTGCACACTTTGTTCAGTGAACAACCTGCCCAACTGTCCACTGCAGCCCTGAATGAATGAATGAATGAATGGACAAAGGAATGGGATTAAGATGAATGATAAGCTCTCAGGCAGAGAAAAGATTTGGAATGGGAGTGGAAGCCAGAAGATGAGTCCTATTGAATTTGGAGGAGTGGACAGGTAAGCCACAAACTCCAGCTGCCGGTTCCAGAACCCCCCACACCTATTCTCAGAAGTCAGGCTGTTTGACTGTTTCTGCCTATCCAAGCTGTTGTAGTCTCTCCGTGCCCAGGGAACCTTGTATGAGACTTGAGTTGTTTCTCTCCTCGAGTGTGACCAGCACCCTGAACTCTGTGTATGTACAGTGAGATTATGGGCGCCTCCAAGGTTTTGCCAAGCCCAGAAGGCCTTGTGCCTGCTCCTCTTCTTAGCCATATGAGGAGATAGCCAGGCTCTAGACAAA